>NC_047571.1:26465411-26773848 GCF_011004845.1 Esox lucius
ATTTTACCATTAGTTGGTTAGACGGCGCTGGTCTAAATGAATGCTGAGGTGCAGTCAGACACCTTACACGCTGGCAGAGAGCCTGTACTTATCATCACTATTGGTTTTCATACAAAGCACTCATTTCACAATCACCTCTTCTCGCATCACCTCCTCTAACTTCTCAACGCGGAGACGTCGTTACTGTCCAGGCTGGAGGCAAACATGGCCGGCGTCTCACTTAAGCCACCAGATGTCTGAGAATTTCTCAACGTCATACAGTTTGTCAACACTATGCCTATTGTTAGGCCGTGATTCAAGCATGTCTCATGGACGCCTTCCAAACGCCACCCTATTCCCTATTTCCATTCCTCTGAACCCGGGGCCATGGGCCCCAGTCGAAGTGCACTGTAAAGGGAATAAGCTGCCCATCGGGTCCCAACCTGACACATTTCTGAATGACTGCACCGAGCATGGCTTTGACTTCCCCGTGTAAACAGAGTGATGTCATGAGAAGAGACGTTTCACTGCATGAGGTAAGAGGCTTGCCTCGCCAAAGAGGCTCGCTAATCAGATTGGAACGCTGGAACGCTCCACCGGTGGCTAGCCCTAATAATATAACACACTGTATGAGCTTAATTACAGTCTGTAGTTGTTGTTGTTACAGTTTTCCGTTGTTTGTTACAGTTTTAATTGGTGGTTCCGTGACAGAGAAGTAGATGCATGACAGTAGTAAAATGAATCATCTTGTTTCACTTGTCAGCAGTATGACGACTTTTTCAGGATCAAAGCGTTTTAGAGATGGATAGCACTGATCCCCGTAGCATTCAGGGGTGTAGAGGAATACTTACCCAACTTCAGAGAAAACTCATAGAACTTCTTAAGTTTCCCAACCAACGGAACCACTGCACCCCAGGCCCTCTCCTGTACCCGGTCCGCATTTGGGTTCTGTATTGCCTAGATGACGGACAAAAAAAACAACTGAGCAGGAAACAGGGAAACTCTTTTATGATCCCTGCTTGACTCCGATCCTGACCAAGTGATTGGTTTTATGGCCCATACAAAAAAACTTAAAATGTTCATAAAATTCATAAAAAATATTAAATAAAGTATAAGTATTTATTTAACAGAATGTGTAAGATATGTCAATATCAGAGGCTTATGTAATTTAGCATTTGCCGTCACATAGAGAATGACTAGACTTGTTAGCGAGTATCTAATGCTAATTATCTATAGATGCTATATGCTTTCCTCATCACATACTGGAAGAATGCTTGAAATGTGTTCCCTTGATTCATAGCTCACTGCAAACCTCCCACACAACCTTGAACATGCCAAAACTGTGTTGTCAAACTTCTAATGTAATTTCATTAGCTGTGTTAAATCTTTTCAGCTTTTGACATTATCACTTTCATAACCCATAACAAATTCCTAAAATAAAATAGCATTTGTCAGCAGCATTTTGTCATCTGCAGAAGTACTTAAAAGTCGTTATTATCCTTTAACCCACCTGTCGTATCTCTTCTCCAGCTCCTTTGTATGACTGCAGGTCATCTAGGATAGCCAGAGCCTCCATCAGTACCTGATTCACCTGCTCCCATATTTTCCGCTCCGCCTCAGTGGGCTGGGCATCTGGAGGTCGGGAAAGACATTTAGAAGCAACATCATCAACACTGATAGGCTGTTTACACGGAATGTCATACAGGGTAGGTCAAGAGTGTCTGTATTTGTAAGCGATTCAGTGAGAGCATCGGGAGGTTTGGTTTACTGTATACAAAAACAGACACAGAGTTGTTACTTGATCGTTTGTACATCACAGTAAGTGTGTATGATTCCCCAGCAAAGACGCAGCGTTTTCAGTCTAGATTGTTTATATGGGTTCTGATGGTTTACAACGTGTACATCTTTTAAGGCATTTATAATTATCTTATTTTTAAATCAATAGATATATGCCATACAGTAGAATTCATATATATCTCGTAAAATTGTGGTAACAAGAGTGCCTTTATTGCCCCTTCTCTGTTTCTTGTTTTTTTTCCCCCAAATCTATTGCAGGAGTAATGTGCATTTTTTTCTGAAAAGCACAACTTGCCAGTTTCCTTTACTTCAGCTATCCCTTTCTGTTTCTGCAGCCTGAGTTCGCGGGGCTCTAGACACAATTTGATCCTTCCTTATCCAGCCAGACTCACTCTTCTGCACCCCCCCCCCCCCCCCGCTTTCAGCCCAGCTAAATCTCCCGAACACTAACCCTGGGCTAATTCCAAATTCTGACCTAAGCTGTAAATTCCAAGATGAGGGGGAGAGGGGGAAGAGGGAGAGACCGGAAAAGGTTTCCGACAGCGGTGATCTTTCAACCAGATTTCATGCCAGTAAGCTCTAGCGTTCCCCCGCTGTTCCTTTGAATCCCCTAAAAATATCCGACCCAGAATTCCTAGGAACCCAGATGTGATAGGTGAGTATGACGCTATGCTTTCCAGTATCCCAACCCGACAGGATCACCCCATCCTCTGCGAGGAGTGATGATCTCTGTGTCAGATAACCTCCGGGCGGAACATTTCAGTTGATCTGTAAGCACAATTTGCACAGGAAACGTACCGGAAAAAAGCAAACATGAACGTGGCAAGTGTGATTTTAAATAAAACCTCACCCCGACATGAAACTATCCTTATCTTTCTCGGGGGGGAATCTCTGATGCTGTAGATGTGTGTGTGTGTGTGTGTGTGTGTGTGTGTGCGCATCACTTACTCTCAAAGTCCAGGAAAAAATTCCCAGCATTGTTGTCGATGTCCCTCGTCAACACCTTGATCAGGTTCCCCATGCCAGCCAATCAAGAACCTGCACACAGGTGGATGGTTGACATTAGACTTGGCTCAGCATCACTGTTCCTGTCAGCCCCGCTGGGCCTGCGTTCCCCAGCCAACACAGTTCAGCCTGTCAGAGACAGTCTGACCACAGACATGCATACTGTGTGAACATGTTAAGGTTAGCGCACAACGATGTCTCAAACTGTGTGTGCGCATGTGCGTGTGTCTCCTTGTGCGTTGACCCTGTCTCCGCCACCTGGCGTGTCTAATCTCTGTCACGACGAACACATCTGGTCACCCCTGAGTGACTGACAGAAAACAGCTGCCGCCAGTGAGCAGACGGAACAGGGAGGTAGGTGTGTGCGCGCGCGCTTGTGCGTTCGTTCCCACGTGACTGCTTCCCCCAATGCCAACTGCCACCTCTAACAGGGCTGATTCATGTTAAACAGGTGTTGGAGATGCCAAAAAAGAGTTTCCTTCCGTGACCCACGATCAGATCACAGGTATTACCAGAACTCTTAACCCGTGGTAGGAGGACTTCCCTCCTACAGAGCCGTGGGGACTTCTGCTCAAGCCCCGCCCCAACACCTCAGGACTGTAACCCCGCCCCATAAAACAATCCCTCTCAGCTGCTTGCTGAATTTGCTGAGACTTATTTTACTGTTGTATGTATCCTTATGAACATGCTTCACACAAATAGCAACAGACACATAATAATGAATCATGTCAATGGTCATACAGCCCCAGAAAAAATTAAAGAGACCACTGCGCCTTTTCCTTTCCTTTCCAAAAAAGTCAAAAAGGAAGGTTTTGAGTGAGGAACAGAAGGGTTAAAATTATGAGACTGCAAACTGAACGTTTCTGTTCCTCACTCAAAACTTTCCTTTTTGACCTTTTTGCAGTGGTCTCTTAATTGTTTCTGTTCTGTTGGCTGTACAATGGCAGTGGCATGGCTGTGTACAACCCAGCTGTTCAAAAAAACAAATCTCTAAAGTGTGCTAGAGTATACACGCGCACACACGCGCACACACAAAGGTTTTTGAGTCTACCATGTGAAGGGAATGAGTTAATTGCATATGACTGTATTGGGACAGTTCCAATGAGTGCTCTACCTAAAAGGTTCATTTCAGTGTGTATGGTCGTATTTCTTGTCATTACAGAGTATAATGCACTTTATTAAAGTGTTCACAGAGCTTGTTTTGCCACTTATACTGGTCCCCAGAGTTGACATGTTATTCAAGAATAGGGAAGAAAAGTGCTGTTGAGGCTTGTGTTTCCCAATCCTGGTCCTCGGGACACAAAGGGGTGCACGGTTTTGTTTTTGCCCAAGCACTCACACACCTCATTCAAATGAAAGATCTGATGATAGGTTGATTATATCAATCAAGTGTGTAAGTGGTAGGGTCATATTTGAAAGGTATAATATTATATTTACATAATTGAATAGAAAATTTCTAATGATCGTCCTATATAAAGAAAAATCACTATGCAGGTGCGGTATCCTATACTACTTTTTATCAAGCTACGTGTAATTATGTAGTTTGAAGAGGTATGATATATTACTGTCAATAAATCATTGTTTTAGAATGGCACATCCATAGCAACAATTATTTCTTTGCCAATATTTATATAGCCACTGTTTAGATGTATTCTGCCCACAAAACATTACTACAAAAATACACATAAAATGCTGAATAGCACATCCATAACGCTGAATAGTACATCCGTAATTCTGGAATTCCCCTTTGAAGACAGAACGCAGGCGGTTATTATGTGATGGATAATTCAAAAATTCAGCCCATTTCCAAACTTATCATGGTGCACTGTTTGAGAAGAGCCATATGGGTCTGGGTCAGAACAAGGGTCTGGGTCAGAACAAGTTCACTGGGAAGGGTGTAGTTGGACACAACCCCTGAGTCACTATGGACCAGTTAAAGGGGCCAGAATCAGCCAGCTTGGAAACTGAACGCCCAAACACTCCATTGGTTGGCATGACTACTGGGAGATCTCCAGAGAGACTGCCCTCTGCCAGAGAGACTGCCCTCCAACGGTTCTCTACTGCCTCCTAGTGGTCAGTCGGGTTTGGACCGGTGGTCTATAACCCAGTAACATCTATTTTCCGCTGATATATGAACTCAGTGAACAGTTATCACAACAGGTCAACTGACATTTCTCCCAAATTAGCCACCATGGAACAGTGGCAGCCTTGCACATAATACAAAACTTGATGTTTACGTTTTAGCCATTTAGGACATGCGCTTATCCAGAGTGAACTACAGTTAAACTTTTGTAATGGAAAATTACAAAAATAACATTCAAATAAAGTAGTAACCATTAGTTGCCCTACAACCTAAACCTCTGTTTGCCTCCCTGAGACCAGAGTGCCAGCCACGCCTTAAGTCCTCCCTAAAACCCGATCAAAAGCTTCAGGGGCATGTGTGGGAGTCTGCAGTAAATAAGACGGTAGTGTTTGGGTCAGGCTTAGTGATAAGAGCTTTGTCCAGACTTCACGCCCCCTGACCTAGCCTATGGGACTGGCTTATTCTAATCCAAGCTACTGCAGTTAACCATCTTAGCAACACAGGGCAAAACACTTAATTAGCTTCATTTCTTAGCATTTCGCGGTAAAGTAGCGGCTACACCACTCATGGGCTGCACGTAGAGTACGTCATGAATCCATCCAGTTAGTCTACTGTACAACATATGCTTTTGGATTTTGTTTTTCGATAATAGTAAGACCCAAACACTTCACGCTTCAATGACTGCCACTCAATCCACCACAGCTCCTCTACGCTCTCATAGGCTCAGAGAGGAGCTCAGCATTCTGCTGTATCCATGGAGCCCCAAAATAAGCATTCTGAGAAGTGGCCAATCAGCAAATACAGGATGTTTCTGGGTGGAAAGAGTGCTACTGCATGCGATTCAGTGGTATATATCAAAAGGGATTGGGTTGAATGTGAAAACGTGCATAAAGATTGAGCTATAATCAAAAGCAGAAAAGGTTTAGGAATCACAAATATTGCAATTTCTGACATTCGACAAAGCAGCAGCAAAAGAAAAAAACTTAGATATTTTAAACGCTTAGTCAATTGTATTCATAGCCTCAACAGTCTAATCATTGTCTTCTTAATCATATCATGAAGAAATGCAATATTGCTTTTGAAAGGTTTAAAATGACATGAAATTCTCTGTGTGTTAACTGTATTCCATTGTTTTGTTTATATTAAACTGATTCGTGCATCAAAATCCCGTTCATTCTGTAGGTTAGGGATTGGGTCTGTGTGTGTTCAGTGATGGTGTTCAATGCCCGAATCATCTGGATCCAATTCTCAAAATGCCCTCACTCCCCTCAAAACATCCATCACCGGGAATGCCACTGCATACCAGAAACACCATTCCACAAACCCTCAGTGTGCATGCTGACAGAAGTCACAACGCGAACACACACACACACACACCCACACACCCACACAGGGATTGGCAAGGCAGACAGACACACTAAAGAAATACAGTGCCAGACTTGACCTAGATTTGCCAAGTGACATCATGTCGGAAGTTGGGTAAAGTTGCCCCCTTTGCTGTTTATACAATATGTATTGCTAATCTCAGAATTTTTTACACAATACTACAGGTGTTGCGCTTGGATAGCCTGATTTTACACCAAATGTCTGCTACACAGGAATAAGAGGTGGCCATGAGGGAAGAATTTTGGTCAGTCATGGAAGTAAATGCGCTGAAAGGAAATTGGTTCCTTATTTATAAATAAGATGGAGAACTAGCAGTGAAGGAAATACATTTGGCCTATGGCCAAATTCTACCCAGAGTGACATGCCACACTGTATTAGTGGCCACTGCCACCGGTCGTTAAACTCAGGGTGTCAAGGGTGTGCTCCGGGATTCAAACCAGAAATTATACATCAAACTCAGAAGAAAGGCAGAGAAAGGCGTGATCCACAACTGGGAATGAACACCACTTTTGAATACAGATAGTCGAGGAGAGGCATAACCCAGAATGTGGAATCCTGTACCTAACCACCGAACGTGAAACATTTGCCAAATTTTTAGCAATGTGTGATTACATACGGTGAAGACTGAAAATGCCATGAAATATAGGCTACCATGAAAAAGACTGGTAGCAGTGTCCCACATAAAACTGGCCTGAGACACAAAATATCAGTAGAAACACATTACCTCTAGCCTACTACATAATACCATGTTTAGAAATGTATGTTTTTATAATGTATAATACAATATTTCCTTTATCTGAACATATTTTATCTAACACAGCAAAAAAATCCCTAGATTGCCACTGAGACTTCTGTCTAGGGAAGCAGTCCTCCCTAGAAATGGAATTCCATGGAATTCTACATTATTTTAATTAACATTTTCAAAGAAGAAAATCCTTTATTTTAATTTCTTTGTGTTGTAGTTAGGAGAGTAACATCTGTTCATTTTTCATTTGTATGTTTATCTCACATAACCTACTGTGCATTGTTTAAATGTATTGTCATTCTGACCAAGTACCCTCCTGAAAATGAAAAGAAAATAAACAATTTCAACATCATGGAATATTTGGCTTACTGGGGAAGTTCATCATTGTTAAATTATTTTGAGGAACGCGTGTTTACTTGCTACAGATATTGAGCTGGGCAGCAAGGGTGGTGCTGTCAAACCACATCTAAATATACAGAAATTATTTATTGTTGAATAATATACTACAACACTGCCTATAACATCTGTACTCTGGCATCAAAGACCACAATGGACTATAAACTTCAGATGAACCCCACTGTAATGTTCCCACTGACTTGCCCTGGTGGGGGGTAAGAAAGGAGGTTGTTACACTCTCCTAATGCTGCACTCCAGACACAAATGGTACGCAGTGATACGACCACTCGCATGCATGCAGACTCATAAGTGGTAGAGCACAGAGGTGTTTCTGAATAGTCCTGATTTCAGACTTGACAGGCCTGACCCACATATTGAACAGTATTTTGCACATTCCAAAATGAACAAGCAGACCCCCCCCCCCCCCCCCTTTCACCTGCCAACATGACACACAGCGGACTAGAACATTCGGGGCAGTTTCTTATCTCAATCAAACATAGCATAGATGGGATATCTAAACCATCTCATTTAATTTTTTTATAGAACAACACGTCGTTGTCCATCATAGCAGATTTCCTCCAACAACACAAAGCCTATTGTGGAAAACAACATGACCTATACATTTTTATCTCAATACATACATTGGCAAATTATAAAAAGGGTGGCAACAAGTTGATGACTACCAGGTCATCAAATTCAGAACATGTTTTTTAGAGACACCACTGTAGACAAAAACACAAATATCCGAGAGTAGGGAGGCCCTGTCCATTAAAGCTCTGTGCTATTTTGGCGAGGTGGTCACAGACATTGAGTTTGGTAGGCTTATTTGGTAGTTTCATGATGCCCTCTGGTGGAGCCAAATTAAAAACCACACTAGAGGTACAACCCAGGTTTCCAAAAACGTTGGGACGCTGCGTAAAATGCTAATAAAAACAGAATGCAATGATGTGCAAATAATTAATCCCTATATTTAATTGAAAATAGTACAAAGACAAGATAAGTGTTGAAACTGAGAAATGTTACGGTTTTTGGAGAAATACATGGCAATTTTGAATTTAATGCCAGCAACACATTTCAAAAACATTGGGACAGGGGCATGTTAACCACTGTGTTGCATCACCTCTTCTTTTATCAATAATCTGTAAGTGTTTGGGAACTGTGGAGACCAATTGCTGTGAAATGTATTCCCATTCTTGCTTGATATAGGATATCAGCTGCTCAACAGTTCGGGTCTCCTTTGTCGTATTTTTCGTTTCATATTGCGCCAAATGTTTTCGATGGGTGACAGGTCTGGACTGCAGGCAGGCCTGTTTTAATACAGAGCCATGCTGTTGTAATACATGCAGAATGTGGTTTGGCATTGTCCAGCTGAAATAAGCAAGGCCTTCCCTGAAAAAGATGTTGTCTGGATGTTGCTCCAAAACCTGTATATGTTGTTTAGCATATGTGGTGCCTTCACAGATACCCATGCCATATACACTAATCATGGATGCTGGCTTTTGTACTGTGTGATGATAACAAGCAGGACGGTCCCTCTCCTCTTTAGTCCGATGGACACGGCGTCCATGATTCTCGAAAATTCTCAAAAATGTTGATTAATCAGACCACAGAACAGTTTTCCACTTAGCCTCCGTCCATCTTAAATGTGCTTGGGCCCACAGAAGGCGCTGGCCTTTCTGGATGTTGTTTATGTATGGTTTCTTCTTTGCATGGTAGAGTTTTAACGTGCATTTGTGGATGTAGAAATGTACTGTCTTTACAGACAATGGATATCTGAAGTGTTCCTGATCCCATGCAGTGATGTCCACTACAATATCGTGTCTGTTTTGAATGCAGTGCCACCTGAGGGCCCAAAGATCACGACCATCCAATAATGGTTTTCTCCCTTGTCCCTTGCGTAAAGAGATTACTCCAGATTCTCTGAACCTTTTAATGATATTGTGTACTGTTCACTGATGATGAGATCCCCAAACACCTTGCAATTTTTCATTGTGATACATTATTCTTGAATTGTGTGGCAGTTTCAATATTTTATATGTTGTCATGGTACTACTTTCTATTAAATTTAGGGTTTAAATGACTTGCACATCATTGCATTCTCTTTTCCTTACACAGCGTCCCAACTTGTTTTGGAAACAGGGTTGTGTAAAGGTGTCAACACACTGGGATGTTTTTGTCAGGGAATTTCAAGGTAATCAATAAGACTCTACATTGTGTAACAGGGGTGATTGTATCGAAAGACGCACATCTTCGAACAGTCCTCTGTCAGTAACTAAGCAAAGCAAACGTAAACATGTTTTCAGAGATTTGTGACAGTTATTTAAAAATAAAAAAACTGAAATATCTCAGGTAGATTAGCATTCAGACCCTATATTTGTAGATGCACCTTTGGCAGCAATCTCTTTGTGAGTCTTCTTGGTTTTGCCTCTACCAGCTTTGCTCATCTGGATTTGAGGAATTCTCTAATTCTTCCTTGCAGATCCTCTCAAGTGCTGTCAGATTGAATGGGGACCGTCAGTGCAATCCTGAGGTCTCATCATAGGTGTTCAACGGGGTTCAAGTACAAGCTTTTGCTGGCCCACTCTAGGGCATTCATCTTTCCCTCAATCCTGACCAGTCCCCCAAGTCCATGCTGCTGAGAAGCGTTCCCATAGCATGATGCTCCCACCACCATGCATCATCGTATGGATGGTATTAGTCAGGCTTTGTGCAGTGCCTTGTTTTCACCAGATATAGCAGTTTGCATTCAAGCCTAATAATTTTTTGGTCTCATCAGACCAGATAATCTTCTAACTCACACTATCAGTGCCGTTTGGCAAACACCAGGCAGCAAGTCGTAAGCCTTTTACTCAGAAGTGGCTTCCATCTAGCCACTTAAATAAAGGCCTGATCGATTGAGTGCTACAGAGATGTTCATCCATCTGTCTGTTGGTTTGTCCATCTCCGCAGCCCTGCGGATAGTTCCTTGGACTGTGTTGGACCTAATGGTGTCTGCCTTTCTAAATCGTGTTCAATCAGTGGAATTTGCCAAAGGTGGATCCCAATTAAGTTCTTGAGACATCTCAAGGAAGATTTCAAGGACACAGGATGCATCGGAGCCCAATTTGGAGTGACATGATAAAGGGTGTGAATACTTCTGCTTGAGATATCAGTTTATCATTTCCAATGAATTGGCAAACATCTCTAAAAAAACAAAATTTCATCCTTAAGTATATCATGTTCATGGTCATGTAGGAGAATATCAGCTTCTGTTTTAACCTCCCATTTTACTCAGTTGGTAGAGCATGGCGCAGACAATGCCAGGGCTGTGAGTTAAAATCTTTTGAGGGCCGGGTACAAAATAAAAGGTATATAAATTTGTGCATTAACTACTGTAACTCTCCCTAAATAAAGAGTCTGTCAAATGAATTAAGTGTAAAACGAATGCTCCAACCTAAATAACTCTCTGAATTCTCTGAAACCGGTGTCAATCCTGTGCTGGGAGAAAAACAGGCAGACCCATGATCTACCACATTGCCATTAACTTATGTATTGGAAAAAGAGGGGCAGAGACAGCAGGGGAAAATGCCCAGAGCAAGAACATGAGAGGGGTGACCAGGGAGAAACGTGTGTGAACATGCCATACATAACATGACTGTGCACGCATTTCCAACTGAGACATATGACTCACTTCTATACAGCGTCACCCAAATGTATATGAATACTTTCCATGATTAAATAAGGCAACATAATGAACAGAATATACATTTAGTGTGGTGCTGGTGTAGGCCGATGGAATTCCGTGAATGCAGCAAAGCATCACCTAAATAGTTTGTAAAAAAGATCGACATTCAAAAAGTATTTTTTTCTCCACGAAGGCAACTGCTGCATACCAACAACTAACCGATATCACAGGAGGCAACCGAGAGTAGGACAGCTAGTAACAGTGTGTGTAATTGAGTAAATGGAGCTGTCTCAAGCACACGACAACCGTGTGATGTTTTCGACACCGTTCCACTTATTACATTAGCGCCGTTACTATGAGTCCGTAATCCCCAATTAATATTATTTTTCGGCTTTTGCAGAGGCAGGCACGCTATCTGCGGCCTGTATGACTTCAGCGTGTTCCCTCACAAGCTTACACACGTACACAAACACACAAATCTGATTTAGCAACATAAGATATTAACGAAAAAAGACAATGGAGCAAACAACTTTTGTGGGAATGCCTGCCATGCTTTAACTAATTTATAAGAAGTAAATAATATTTATCAACACGACTGTGCATATCAACACATACTTGTATGTGGGTCAACACTTTCCAGTGTTAATTATAGTGCTCAGCGCTGACGCTTTCAGTGCTATCTGACAACACCTCAAAAAGCATGTATGCACCAACATTCTGGTGTGTTCCCCAAAACTGACAGATATCCTGCTTCTTCTATGCCATTTTCAGGAACATTTCAACCAGGACTTCTAGAAAACAGTATGTAGTCTCTGGCTTTCTGATTGGTTTACAAAATTATGGCAGACTATACTTACAGCGCTACTGTACCTACAAGTCACATTATGCTGGCTCACTAAATCATGTCATTATTATTAGAATCCAGCCAGAGTTCTGATATTCAACATTCAGATTTTTTATTAATTACACAACATTAGGATACTACATAAGCTGTTAAAACTGGAACAAACAGTTCAGTATCAGGCACTATCATCTCTAAGTGGCCTAATCCAAATATAGTACAGGCTTTTGGGGGTAGTTTTTACATTGCTTAAGTCTTGCACAGTGTTACAGTGTTACCAAGACAGATGTGTTACTGGCTGAGTCTATTAGACACCCAGGAAGTTACAAAGCAGCAGACTGGCATTTCCTCTGTGTTTGTGTTCACTTGTCTCACTTCTCTATCTGTGCCTGTAATGGGGTCTAGTTTCAATCCGCCAAACACGTGCCAAGCCTCACAACACACTGAAAAAGTAATCGCCAAACAATGAAGAAAAACATCTGAGCTCTTGTCTTTTTTAGATGAGAAATATTCCAACAGAAAACCAGAAATGATCTCGAATTGACTGCACAGAAGAGAAATGCATAGTGTTGTTGTATTTTACATTTTCCATTCATGTTCTTTTTTCAGGAACTTTACGTAAAGAAAAAAAAAATTCACAGAGGTCAACATTCTGAAATAATCAAGAAGGGAATAACGATTCACGGGTGTAGCACAACATTCTGGGCCCTGTACATAGGTGGTCTCTGAGGCCCCTCCCCTCTTTAGTCAAATATTTGAGGGCCCCTCTACACATTAGGGCCCTATATCCTCAGTACCCCTTTTCCCCCTGGTCCACGCCACTGAGGATGTGAAATACTACACAGCCCCTGAAGTATATTAGCGATATAGGAGGCCTAATAAACACTTTAAAGAGGTAGCTAGTCAAACCGGTTACTTTGCTCTAACGGCATCCTAAGCATTACTTAAATGACTCCATGGCACGTTCTGTAGGAATGCACAGCCAGAGGCTAGACTTTCACTGACACGATAATGACCATCCTCTGGTCCTGCTGCATACATAAAAACCCACATTATTCTGTTACCATTACTTTCCATGGCACATTTTAAGACAGCCCTACAGAATTCAAAAACACCAATGATAACTTCACATGCAGTTCAACAAAATTATGTACATCAATGTATTATAATTAGTCATCTAGAGGGAGGGAGCACAATCTTGAAACTAAAAGGGCTCTTTGCCCCCCCTCCCACCCCCCCCAAAAAAAAAATGTTTGAAAAAACATATTTCTGGTAGAAACCTGTTCTTTCTAATTAGACTGGGCCCCGCCATTAAGTAAAAGGTATATTTTATGGGGACATCCCAAATAACCCATTTATTGGCAATATACCACAAACCTCCAAGATGTCCTCATGAGACTGGTTATGAACTCAACTGGAGTAGTGAAAAGTGCTGTGACATCATACTCGTGGCATGCGGTCTCATATGCCACTCAATCAACCAAGCAGCATTCAGGATTCAAACCATCAGGTTTATACTACACGAGAGGTTACCCGCGAGAACCAGATGGATGATGCCACTTGGTAATCGAAAAAGGAAAATCCCACTAGTAACTGGATTTAGATGTTTAAAAACACTATTTGATGGCTTCAGGTCTGAATGAATGAAGCTCCATCACAGCACTTCAGTCGTAGAACACTGTTGCGCATCCACCATTTAATATATCTATTGGTAGTTTTAATAACACTTCAAATGTGTTTAAACTGTTGTAATACAAAGAATGTTGGTACCCGCAAGAGTTATTTGATTCGAGTTCACAATGGCTTATATAAAAAAAGCTGTGTCAAAAACATTTACTTAATGCTTACTTTTAAACCGGTTGGTTCGAATCCTGTGTGCTGATTCGCTAATTGCCGTGGTATATGAGACCATATAGCACCACGGTTATGACAAAACATCACTTTTCACGGCTGTAATTGCGTTGGTAACCGGTTTATAGGAATGAATAAGGCATCTCGGGGTTTAGTTATCTCGGGGGTTTATCATTTGGTATAAATCCTGTTACGAGACTGCTTAATACTCAGTAGCTAGAGAAGTAGGATTTGGTGTATGGAAAGGCAACATTCTGGATTGGTCAAATGACGTTTGAATAGTCAGCTAAATGCCATGCTATAATATTAAATCGTATGATGATATGAACCTCTCAGTATCTACTTGACTGTGGTTCAGAGTTAGTTGTGAGAGCAAACACTTCAATTACTTTCTCACCTATGACAAGTTCGTTGCAAATCTTTAACTCGTGCACGCTGCAAACTCGTATTGAAATGCATGCTGACGCACAGGTGGCAGTGTCCCTAGTTTCATCACCGGTGGCAACTTGATAAAATCTGCTAAACGTCATTATGCATACTGTACTACATAATGGTAGCCCTCTTCAGCGGTCTCGTCTTATGCCTATTCTGAGATATCTTGTTAACAAGGTTGAAACTTTGACTGATCCACACATTATTGTATTGCTACGCAAAATATGTTAGACAAAATTACACATCTGAAAATATACCAACCAACCTTATCGGCTCGACCGAAGGGTATTTAGAGAACTTGGGGAAGTAAAGGCGTCCCTTACGAAAAAAGATTGCGGTCACAATGCAGCACAGTATAGTTGCAGTTAGTATGCAGCCAATGCTCCCTCTAAAGTAACACCGTTGACTAGTTTCTGCACTTTTACAGGAGCTTCTAACTGCAATATTTTCTGTAAGGGGTGTTTTGAAAAAACAAAATGAGGAAGTGGTAACATTACTTTGAAAAGCTGCCTTTTACATTGAGGAAGTATGACAAATGTTTTGTTGTTTTTCTTTTCAATTTGTAAACTATTCAAACATCAGCAAAAATGTTCAGTATTAAACTATAGTTACCAAGCTTATTACATGACAGGCCTCAGCAAATTCTCTTGAGATATAGAACCAAAGACAACCAACCAATTGCCTTCCCCTAGGCTACGCAATTTCCAACCGTCGAGTTTAGTAGGCCAACGTCTATGCAATATTAGATATTACATCGTTATTACATCTTGAAGCATAGACTATCAATCAAGCACCTGAAATAGTGTATTCACCGGCTTGAGACTTTAAACATGCTACAACGTAAAGCATCAAACATTTTCGTCATTATTGCCTACCTGCTGATAGTGCCCACCCTTCTGCTGCACGTTTGGAGTAACGCGAGTCAACACGGATGAACTCAAAACAGTACTAGAATAATGCTAGCGTGAAAACACAACAGTGGTTTGATCAATGTCCAGATAAACACAAATACCTACCTTCAATAACCAAAAAGTATTGACCTACACTTGGAAAAGATAAGTAAATCTTCGTATTAGGATAACACGTAATTCTCCAACAACCAGGTACGTTTGTGTGCCTCCTTTTACATGATTGGCCAACCCGGAAAAATAATTTTGTCAGTGGCACAGGTTCCGTCTAGTAGCCTAGTGCAGATTTGTATAAGGGGAGAGGCTGTCCATAACTATAAAAGGAATTGATTTTGCGAATAGGAAGTGACATTTGACAGCCGCGTCAATGTGGACTCCGACTGTGCTGAATGCAAGTGCAATTGCATTAATGTGTGATGGCAAATTACGTCGATACGCGTGTGGCCTGTTATATTTATTTTTTGCTGTAAGTGACCTCTGCATGTGACAATCTTTTAGAAATTATGTAATCAGAAAATTAATCACAGGCGTCTGTAACACTTGGCTGATTGATTAATTATAAAAACAGTCAAGTTAAAATGTAATCTAACAAATTTTTTAAAACATTTATGCACTAGTCAGTGGTATCCACAAAGGAAATCACAGATTTTCTTGTGAAACAAACGAGGGGGTACTTCGAATTCAAGGTGGGTCATAAATCAATATGTGTGAACCATGGCACTTGGACACTGATGAGAAATCAAGTTGCATAAAAATAAATAGTACATTCAAAAACACTGGCCAACAGTCGCACTAAAGACAAACACAACAACAATCCTTTAAACAAAACAAGCATTCACAGTAATTCAACATAAAATCTTTATTAGCCTATTCGGTGAGTAGCCTAATGCAGTCATAGTTCCATCCCCAAAACACACAGCATAAAAACCGCCAACACACAAGGAGGTACTGGTTTAGACATTTTCATCCAGTTATTCCCCAACAAAACAATTTCAAACAATTAAAAAGCACTGGCAGTACCTGTCAAATATTAAACTTGAGTGGGGAATAACACAGATGGCACGGAGTCTGGCATGACATTGTTGCTGTGGGGATATCATTGTTTTTATTTTTTATTAACCCCTACCCATGTCCACTTGGATATAGTTCTAGATTAAATAAATATTCACGGAAACATAAACGTGTACAGGACTTGTGAATGAGATGATCAGCTGTCACGGCCTCAACACCCTCACCTCGTCCTCCTGTGGAGCCCCACTGGATTTGCCTGGCCTGAAATCCCACAAAAGTTGAGAAATGTCGCCAAAACACTTAGACAAGCCCGGTATAAAGGGTTTGTGATGAAAACAGAAATTCATCAGCCACATTCAGAGCAATTATAACACAAGTCCTGCTGTGCATCAACAGCTTCTCTCCGAAGAAGAGATAATGTAGTCGAATGAGCCTCTGTAAACAGTAAATGGCAGAAAAAAAAAGAAAAACCCTGAAGATAGTGGTGTTGCTGGCAATGGCCTGTATGCCTGTCTCATACCAAAAACAGAAATAAGTCGATTTAACATTTACCAACTATAGACCCTAAAAAAATTTCACTGACCACCAACATCGAACAGAATAAAAGACACATTCAAGAATAGTTAATCTACTTTGTGTTAATACAACAATAGCCTTATTTTAAACTAAATTAAAATCTTCTCCCTAAAACTGGTGCGGTTGTCTGCGTGGCGGTCATTCCTAATATTTTTCACACCTCCATCAGTCACAGCATATTCCTCCATGACCAAACACAACAAATACATACAGATATATTTTTCCACCGTGAAGTAGAATACGAGTTCTTTTTATATTTTTACAACAACTGAGAATCTCATGGTACCATAAACTGGCCTCTCAAACACTGTCTGATGTGTGGCCCCTGATTTGTTGCTAGGGCAGTCACTAGGGAAGCTTCTACCCCTCTGCCCTGCCCATCACCACCGGACTCAATACTTCGTCGTGTGGTGTGCGTGTGCACAAATGTTCTCGTGTGTAACTCTGAGATTGCTTCATTCCCCTCTAACCGGGGGCTGGGTTAGCGGGTCACAGACCAGCAGATCCAAAAAGCTGGGTAGTCTCTTTCAGTCCAGTTCAATCTAAGCTGCTATACAGCCTGGTCTCAAGGGAATACGTAACATATTATACATATATCTGTTATTAAGTGTTACGTTACACAGCGCTACCAAGTTGTATGTTACAATTTGCAAGATTGCATGTTACAAATTAGGGATGTACCGATACCAATACCAGTATCGGGCCGATACTAGGCTCATGTACTTGTACTCGTACTCAGAGAAATATGCAGATACCACGCACCGATACCACATCATGGACATTAAGTGATATTAAATGGTTGTGTCGTCTCTGGCCGCATAAGTATAGAATATAGAACTCCAATTGGTAGAGCGGGAAGACAGATGTCAGCAATGACACAATTAAAGCAGAGGGCAAGCTCTGCTAAATTGTCAAGAGGAGGAAAGGAAAAACTAATTTAACACAAGCAATTTCATTAAAACATAACTGAGTTCAAGGAGTATGCTAATGCTAGCAGTGCAGAACCACAACAACAACTAACTTTGCAGCAAACACTGGAGAAGAGAAATAAAATGTCCAGAGATTGCCCACAGGCAGAAAAAAAATGAAAGAGCAGAGGCTCTTGTTGAGTTCATTGCACTTGATCACCAGCCATTGTCGGTTGTTGATCATTTGGGATTTTGATGGTAATAATATTTTTTATGTGAGAATACTGCCTTAATAAAGCTGCACTAGTTAGGATTTCTTCAGTGAATTTTTTTTACTGCATTTTGTAATTACTCACCGGTCAGAAAGCGGTTCCGCACCAACGCCCGATAGAGAGTGGAGTTCCGCACCAATACCAGATAGAGAATGAAGTTCAGAATAATAATATGAAAAATAGAATTACTAGTTCCAAAAAAACTGCGCTAACTCAGACTTCAACATCATTCTTAGCTTTGGTAATTTTAGCTTAGGGTTCCTGGATGCTAGCTATAGAGAGCTATTTTAAGTATTGTGCTACTTTGCAGTTTTCTTAGTGTATGATATAGTAGACAACGAAGGAACTGGCAGTTTATCATCTTGGTCTCTAGCTGCTCCCAGTATCACCCAAATCTCCAATCGCATACTACAAATATGTTCTTCCGGATGATGGAGTATGTACTGTTTAGTGTATAGTAAGCTTTCATGCCAGTATTGGGACCGATTGGGATACACTAACCTGTCATAAAATTGCATCTCAACATTAGATCACTTTGTCACATATTAACATCATGCCAAGATTGAATATTTAGCTAGACACCACTAAGCATTGTGTTAAACAGCCTAACATTTCTTATAGCATTTATGAACTGTATACCTTTTGCCACTGGCCATTTTATTATTAGCCTGAAAAAGGCATACTAGTATCTTACTACTTGGAATAGTTATAAGAATTGAGCAATTGCTAGCAAGACTGAAGACAAACTTTACACTGACAAAGCTATTTCATGGTACAACAACGTTCATTTTTCTTTCATTCATGAAAGACATTGATACAATATCTATCAATATAAGTGATGATAACTAACTTGTTCATCAAGTGAAAAGACAAGAGAATCGTGGAAACACCAAAACCCTGTCCACAACATGTTTATAGGGTACACAACTTTTGTCTTTTTACTGAAAAAATCCTACCTAGTGCAGCTTTGAGTACTCGGTATTGGTACTCGGTATTGGGAAATACCCAAATATAAGTACTCATATTCAGTCTTAAAAAAAGTGGTATCGGTACATCCCTATCACAAATGCTACTAAAATATCTTATCTTATGAATCTTTTAAAAAGTATGATATGTTACAAATAAAATGTATGGTCAGGGTTCAGGTTAGATATCACAGTACTGAGGTTAAGGTTCAGATTAGAAAACCAAAAAGGTTTGGGGTGTTTCCACTCTCTGGGCTGTAACATAGCATAAAAAAATAACTTATATATTCCCCTGACATGAGCTTGTGGCATTGACCTCCAATGACTGTGTCTAAGAATTACCCATGTTAAATTAACAATAGCAAATGCGTGTTTGCATTCTAGTTTTGAAAATTAGGGGGAACAAATTATTTTGGGTCCATTTGGGCCAGTTATGTCAGAGATATTGCAAGTTTTAGCTATGTGCATGTGTTCCAAATGTCATAATTCTTACTCAAACAGATCAAGAGACGTGCATGTTATAGCATCACTGTGTGGTTTGTTAACAAGGTCTTCTGTTGGAAACAGACATTACACCTGTGGTAAGAAATATGTTGAAACTTCCCTGGTGTGGATCAAGGATCAACATGTTCTCCACCAATCCCAACCTTAAACAATTACTTTCATAGAGCCACTTGAACAATTACTAGTGGAAGGCTTCACTCACAATACTTTGATTTATTACATTTTGCATATCTCTAGACCCACCTTGCCTGCTCCGAATGAACATAAATGACCAGTTTTTTACCTGCCCAGTGCATTATAATGTCCAGGCTACTGTATCTGCCTCCATTGAGTGTGCGTGTTATGTGTGTGTGTGTGTTTGTGATGCAGTCTTCACATTCAGGCTTGATACTGTTCTCAAAAAGGGGAGATTTACATGAAAATGTAAATCAAGATTTACCTTGTACTATAATATTGATAACTGGATTTGATCATAACTCAAAATTTCTATCAACAAAGCTAGGCCAGTAGGGGGGGAAAGAATGAATACCGTAACATCCAGAGGAACAATGCGCAAACTGTGGTCCTTCATAAACAACCAGAGAGACGACAACCAACACCACCGCAAATAGTTTGACTTTGTAGGCTCTCAATCACAATGTCACCTCCGTTTTGCATAAAATACCATGACAGAAAAGTAATTTCAAATGGATCACATAACAAGCAAAAAAAAAAAGACTATATTTATGTCATGAATAAATACTTCCTCCAACCTTTCAGTGTTAAAGATATCTCTGTAAACTCGCTGTCTCATTGCCCAGACACCATGCCGGTAAAGGGAGTGGGACTAGAACATCAGGGTTAGTATACTGTGTATCTAAATAACATACTCCTTATCCAATAGACCCGAGGATCCATTATCTACTTACGGAAGCTCAAGAGATGGTGGTGACGGTAAACAGTTCAGCTGAAAGGGTTTGCCGTTGGAACAAGACAGCCCTAACTCTCTAGGCAGGCAGGGTCAATTCATCAATACACACTTGCATATGCTGTACAAACATATATACACTCTTAGGTGTGTATGTGTATGTACAAAGATACACTAACACGGACATACACAGATTTGTCTATACACAGACAGTTACAGCACACACTGAGAACGTTTTTAAGTGCTTAATTCAAAGGATGGCTACTGCAAACCCAGTTCTGCATGCTGGGTTACGGCTACGGTAATACTGGTAGGCAGGATAACAGTTTATGTACAAGTCTTCATTGCGATGAGGCTGGGTTAGATTCTTTGTACGGTTTTGTTTTGTTTCCTGTTGTAACAGCAGCTATTTACATAGACTCCGCCCACAGTCCAGTGCGAGGTCAAGGTAGGGCGGGGCTTGTGCTAGAGGAGGGACCTCACACCTGTCTCTCCAGCTGTCAGTCAGAAAGAATGTGCACAAATGACATGGGGAAGACCCCTTTCCTCTCAGGATGTCCCTCTATGTGCCCAATCTGAAAGAAACGGGACAAACGCATGAAGACCAATATACAAGACTTCTTTCACTGTGACATTCACAGTGAGGTGAACATTTTTGACACACAAATGAGAATACTGTTAAGCAAGTGGTGGCTCGTCTATTAGGGCTTGTGGGTTTCGCCCATTGTTGACTGGTGATAAAAATAATATTTAATAGATTTCCTAATATAATGTATTATTTTACCAATTCTTACTTAATGTAAACTCAATGTTTTTCAATGACCTACTACAACATTTTAAAGTTTTTGAAAAAACATTTATTGCAGCACACTGGTGAGTTACATGCATTTGCGGTATTCATGGACTCTGCATTGCGCTAGCGCAATAACGCACAATTAAATCATAGGCTTTACCAACGAATCAATCGCACTTTTCAAATTGTTTTCGATCTTGAGTAAATTCAGTTAACAGTATCAAGTAGGATGACATGATTATGATGCAAGCTTAATGCAAGATTGTTGAGTGCATAAATAAAGAATTCTACCACCCCTTGACACTGCCCAAATCCGGAGCCACCCCTGCATTTGATTTTGTCTCTTGTCAGAAATGTGTCCTGATAGACCCCACTTCTTCTCTAATTATATGAATCCTTTGCCAGAAGAAAATACATCCATCCCCTACAGTCAACTGGGGTGAGTTGTGCTTTCAACAGACGTTATGATGTGTGTGACTGTAGCCTGAAAGAGATCAAATACTCACCCACCACTCAGGGTCCTCCTCTCCTGTGACGATGATGACCTCCCCCTCTACAAAGGTCAGCTCGTCATCATTATCAGCCTGGCAGTCATAAATGGTCCGAACCCGTCTGGTTTTACTCTTCCCCTAGTTAAAAATGCAGCAAACAAAAAAAACATAACACTGTATGCTTACTGTCAGGGTACACTTACATTTTCACCTGACAAAATGACAAAATTACACAGTGCCGTGTAAAACTATTCAAACCCCTGACTGACAAAACATGTCACGAGAATGCGAGGTGGTCCTACTTAATTGTTAACCCCTCCATGGGAACCCTGGGCTAATCCGTGAGCAGGATTCAAATACTTCTAAGCACGAGGCAGTGACACGGACTGGGGTAATGTTAAAACAACATAGAGGTCCTAAGAACATGTGCAACAATGTCCTGGTCCTGAAGCAGTATCCTTAAGACAAGACTCACGGTGTTGAGCGTCCGGGGCAGTGGCACAGGCATCTCCACAGCACCGGGCAGGGCTCCGTTGGTGTCCTCGCTGGCTTGCCTGGGGGAGAGCTCCTCCGGTTGGCTGGACAACTGCAGGTCTGCGGCCTGTGTTCTGGGCGCCCCTGCGTCACCCGGAGCGGGGCGCCCACTCACCAGCGGCTTTGGAGGGATGTCACTTAGCTGAGGTTTGGGCGGGAGGTCCTTGAGCTGAGGTTTGGGCGGCAGGTCAGACAGCAGCGGTTTGGGCGGGAGGTCGGACAGCTGGGGCTTGGGCGGGAGGTCGGACAGCTGGGGCTTGGGCGGGAGGTCGCTTAGCTGTGGTTTTTCCACCAACGGGGCCCTCTGAGGGGTGTCGCCCGGGGTATGCGGGGGCTTTGAGGAGGCGTCGGGCGGCAGCAGGGGCTTTGAGGAGGCGTCGGGCGGCAGCAGGGGCTTTGAGGCGGTGTCAGGCGGCAGAGGGGATTTCTGGGAAGGCTCTGGTTGGCCGGAGGTTGACTTCGGGAGAACCTCAGGACCCAGAGGCTGGCAGGACTTGTCCACTGAGGGGAGGTGCATCGTGTCAATCTTCCGTAGTGCCACTTCAGCAAAGAGATGTTAAGACAACTTCCATTAACATGTGGTGTGTATTCTAGGTCAACATTGTCCTTAATAAACTGATGTAGTGTCGTTGCTTTTTGCCAACTGTCTGGGAAACCGAAACGTATACTGTGTGATTTCCTGCATTGTGAAGAGATTGCCGACCCACCTTTTTGAGGTAGTTTGGGTAGGACTCTTGGACCAAGTGTTGACTTCGTGTTAGTAGTGCTAGTGCTGAAAGAGAAGATTACAGAACACGTTCATTAGACTTGGTAAGACCTTGTGTCGGTAACAGCACTAAGGCAAGAAATGCCGTTATGTGCAAACACTGATTAAGGAATTAATATCAGTGTGTCATGATGAATTGTGTGTGCGTGCATGACTGCGTGACAAATAAAAACCTGTTTCATCCAAGATCTCCCCGCACTGGATCTGCGAGTTGTTGGATAGGTTCAGGTGCAAAGACCAGTTGGCCATTTGCTATTTAACGCAACTGCACTTTAACGCAGCGGCAAAACCACTTATAGAGTAGAAAAAATGCGCTGGAGACGCATCACTCGCATGTAAGTAGATGGAAACCCAGTTACTGCGGATGAAGACGTCTGCTGAATATATTTGACTGGCCCAGAGGACAGGAGTTAGGGGAAGCTGGGAGGGTGATGTACCTTTGCTGCTGCTCAAACTTGTTTCCAGGGGAGGTCCTGCTTCCAGGCGGGGGAGTGGACTCGCTTCCTGCGTTGAAAAAACAAGAGAGTGTACATGGCCACATGTGGCTTATTCTATTTACAAAATATAATTATACACAGTCAGTGATATCTACTAAAGCCTCAGAAGTTTACTTTTTTATGTCATGGATGGTTAGTCATTGCATCTATAGCTTTGTCTATGAATTCTGAGAGTTTTTCCAGCCCAAGGCCCAGCCCTCAGCTTTTGAAAGTGGTGGGTGACTGCTTTGTTGTTGTCTGAATCCAGATTTGGTTCACTCCAAAAACAAAGCCTGACAGGTATTTTCAAACCTCAGAAGATAAGGCATGTCCATGACCATTTGCCAGGACATGAATGGGAACGATATACAGCACAATTCCAATTAATTCAGAATGCAGTGTATTGTTTGCTAGCAATGATGAAAAGGAGAGCAAACATAACACATATTTATAGTCCCTATATTGGTTGCCGTTAATGATTGATAATAAGGCCTTGCATCCAAATACATACTGTAAAACCAACATAGATACACTAAGTATCTGGTCGGCTCTTTAGATTTACTGCCTCTGGCCTTTCAGCTGTTCCAAAGGTCCTGACCAGACACATTTATATTACTATCGTTTTCACTATGTCTGTAGTTTGTCTTTTGCTGTTTCATTCAACACATACAGCTCCAGAAAATATTTTGACCACTGCACCTTTTTCTTTCCTTTCCAAAAAAGTTGAAAAGGAAGATTTTGAGTGAGGAACAGAAGGGTTAAAATTAAGAGACCAATGCAAATCAAACGCTTCTGTTCCTCACTCCAAACTTTCCTTTTCAACTTTTTTGGAAAGGAAAGAAAAAGGTGCAGTGATCTCTTAATGTTTACCAGAGCTGTATATTGTGTAAGACACTGGCATTACAGATCAGGTTTAATTAGATAATTTCAGAGCACAGAAGTGTTTTTTTCTAGTAGGGAAGAAAGTCGATTGCAGACAACACGAGTCATGGTGCAAGCAACCTATAACATCATGAAAAGGAAACGGCAAAACAAATCAATCATCTTCATGTTGTCCTCTTTTGAAGGCCCGAAACACCAAACTTTTGTAAGTCGCTAAGATCGAAACCTTTAATTCTTTACCCAAATTAATGTTATTCATTATTTGGATGTGTGCAAACTCTGACAAACACTATACTTGGAGTGAACCATCCATTAAGATACTGTAAGCATTTAATTGAAGGTCATTGTTTATTTTCTTAACTATCAGCTACATGTATAATAATATGATGAGGCCTGTTTACTGATTTCCTTTTTTTTTTACACACAAAAGCCCGACACACCTTTTTCCTTAGTCATACAGTTTCACAATTATGAATGACTAGCTATAAGCTGAGATTAATGGTTATAAGGTCATATAATATTTCAACAAACCTAAGAAGCAAGTAGACAGAATGAGAAATGAAGCTTTGATCCACCGCAAAGGTCATGTGTAGCAAGATGCAACATTATGGAACATTCAGAGATACATTTGTCATGTACAACAAACAAGTTGCTATGACATCTGTACGCATGCGCATTTCCATTTACAACTTCAACAATGTTTGGTTCCTGGCCGTGAACTAAGCCATCGAGCAGAGTATGCTAAAATGCACCCCCAACCCACTCAACCCCCAACCCCCCCAACCCCCAACCCACTCAACCCCCAACCCACTCAAACCCCAACCCCCAACCCACTCAAACCCCCAACCCCCCCAACCCCCAACCCCCAACCCCCCCAACCCCCAACCCACTCAACCCCCAACCCCCCCAACCCCCAACCCACTCAACCCCCAACCCCCCCAACCCCCAACCCACTCAACCCCCAACCCACTCAACCCCCCCATCCCCCAACCCGCTCAACCCCCAACCCACTCAACCCCCAACCCACTCAACCCCCCCATCCCCCAACCCGCTCAACCCCCAACCCACTCAACCCCCAACCCACTCAACCCCCCCATCCCCCAACCCGCTCAAACCCCAACCCCCCCAACCCCCAACCCACTCAACCCCCAACCCACTCAACCCCCAACCCACTCAACCCCCCCATCCCCCAACCCGTTCAACCCCCAACCCCCCCATCCCCCAACCCACTCAACCCCCAACCCCCCCCATCCCCCCCATCCCCCAACCCCCCCATCCCCCAACCCGCTCAACCAACTCACCCCAACTGATCCCACCTTTGCTTTGAGGGCCTTGTAGGACTGGGCTGGGGGGGTCTGAGAGGGTGCGCTTGTGCCCGGGGGGAGGGGGTGGGGGTCTCTTCTTAAGGGTGGAGCTGCCCCCGCTGCCTCCAGTCTGGGAGCCCAGGGGTAGGGAGGTAGGCGGGCCAGCAGAGGGCGCTAGAAAAGCCAGGGAATGAAAGGCATGCAGTGACTTAATGAAACAAGTGGACACAACCCTTGTGGAGACGTGAAGATGGAAAAGTATGTTGAAGACAGTCGATTTCTCTTTGGCACAAAGGGTAGGGCACTACTACTATTTTTATAGAGTGAACAATACAATTTCAAATTATTGTGGATTATTCAGTTTATCACGAACACACCAGTTAAAGAGAAATCCTGTACATCGTTGTCCTACTGAAGCACTACAGGCGGTGATTGAATTGAGCTCTGTGTGAGTGTAGGTGCTGGTCAGAAAACTAGAACATCATCAAAAAGTTAATTTATTTCAGTAATTCCATTCAAAAAGTGAAACTTGTATATTACATTCATTCATTACACACAGACTGATATATTTCAAATGTATATTTCTTTTAATTGTGATGATTATAACTGACAACTAATGAAAATCCCAAATTCAGTATCTCGGAAAATTTGAATATTACTTAAGACCAATACAAAAAATTTATTTTTAGAAATGTTGGCCAACTGAATAGTATGAACAGGAAAAGTATGAGCATGTACAGCACTCAATACTTAGTCGGGGCTCCTTTTGCCTGAATTACTGCAGCAATGCGGCGTGGCATGGAGTCGATCAGTCTGTGGCACTGCTCAGGTGTTATGAGAGCCCAGGTTGCTCTGATAGTGGCCGTCAGCTCTTCTGCATTGTTGGGTCTGGCGTATCGCATCTTCCTCTTCACAACACCCCATAGATTTTCTATAGGGTTAAGGTCAGGCGAGTTTGCTGGCCAATTAAGAACAGGGATACCCTGGTCCTTAAACCAGGTACTGGTAGCTTTGGCACTGTGTGCAGGTGCCAAGTCCTGTTGGAAAATGAGATCTGCATCTCCATAAAGTTGGTCAGCAGCAGGAAGCATGAAGTGCTCTAAAACTTCCTGGTAGACGGCTGCGTTGACCTTGGACCTCAGAAAACACAGTGGACCAACACCAGCAGATGACATGGCACCCCAAACCATCACTGACTGTGGAAACTTTACACTGGACTTCAAGCAACGTGGATTCTGTGCCTCTCCTCTCTTCCTCCAGACAATGAGACCTTGATTTCCAAAGGAAATGCAAAATGTACTTTCATCAGAGAACCTAACTCAGCAGCAGTCCAGTCCTTTTTGTCTTTAGCCCAGGCGAGACGCTTCTGACGCTGTGTCTTGTTCAAGAGTGGCTTGACACAAGGAATGCGACAGCTGAAACCCATGTCTGTGCGTGGTGGTTCTTGAACCACTGGCTCCAGCTGCAGTCCACTCTTTGTGAATCTCCCCCACATTTTTGAATGGGTTTTGTTTCACAATCCTCTCCAGGGTATGGTTATCCCTATTGCTTGTACACTTTTTTCTACCACATCTTTCCCTTCCCTTCACCTCTCTATTAATGAGCTTGGACACAGAGCTATGTGAACAGCCAGCCTCTTTAACTATGACCTTTTATGTCTTGCCCTCCTTGTGCAAGGTGTCAATGGTCGTCTTTTGGACAGCTATCAAGTCAGCAGTCTTCCCCATTATTATGTTGCCTACAGAACTAGACTGAGAGACCATTTAAAGGCCTTTGCAGGTGTTTTGGGTTAATTAGCTGATTAGAGTGTGGCACCAGGTGTCTTCAATATTGAACCTTTTCACAATATTCAAATTTTCTGAGATACTGAATTTGGGTTTTTCATTAGTTGTCAGTTATAATCATCAATATTAAAAGAAATAAACACTTGAAATATATCAGTCTGTGTCGAATGAATGTAAACATTATACAAGTTTAATTTTTTGAATGGAATTACTGAAATAAATCAACTTTTTGATGATATTTTATGACCAGCACCTGTATCAGTCTCATAGGCTGCAGCCACTGTGTATTAGTTCTTGTTAAGGCTCAAGTAAACAGTGTTGTGATCCTCCTTCTGTCTCATGAAGCTACAGGTTGCGGCCGTGGATTTCTGCTGTCAAACATATGCATGCATAGGTTAGTCATGGCCACATAACATGCCAAATCAACACCCACGGCTCGCCGCATCAACACCCACGGCTCGCCGCATCAACACCCACGGCTCGCCGCATCTACACCCCCGGCTCGCCGCATCAACACCCCCGGCTCGCCGCATCAACACCCCCGGCTCGCCGCATCAACACCCCCGGCTCGCCGCATCAACACCCACGGCTCGCCGCATCAACACCCCCGGCTCGCCGCATCAACACCCCCGGCTCGCCGCATCAACACCCCCGGCTCGCCGCATCAACACCCACGGCTCGCCGCATCAACACCCACGGCTCGCCGCATCAACACCCACGGCTCGCCGCATCAACACCCACGGCTCGCCGCATCAACACCCACGGCTCGCCACATCACTTCTAAGCTGGTGTGGAAACACAGTGGCTGCTCTACACTGCACTCAAAACGCTACTCTACTGAAACTGTAAATCCCATTATTTTAAGGATAACATTTATTGTATACAATTGTGTCTTCTTTCTGTAGATTGAGTATTTCGTACCTCTAAGTTGTCTACCACTAGCTGCACCATTACACAATAACATTCACAAAAGTACTCAGCGTGTGTAAATGTACTCAGCGTGTGTAAATGTACTCAGCGTGTGTAAATGTACACAGCGATTATAGGCTATTCACGTTGTGTACAAAACTTCATGCGCCAATCGAAAACTGTCCTCCAAAAAGCTTAAACTTTTGACACTGTTGACACATTCACCAAATTCTTTGGAATGTCCTACAAAAAAGGACATTCAGTTTCCCCACAAACACACCACATACAAAGCAGACAGTTGTTCCTTCCTATAATCGAGGTGACTTAGTAAAACCTGCTTGATAAAAACCCTTGCTTTAACCATGGGGACCTGACACCATAGTCTCAGTCGATCTTAATCGTATCTATTTTATATAACGCGAACGTCCTTGATGTCACCTTTCCCGGCCGTCCTGCTGGGCGCTGTGGTCCCATCGGGTCCCGGCGAGGGAGGGGTGTCTGTGGATGTGCTGTACACTGGGTTGGAGAAGGCCCCGTACGAGAGGCGCTGTTTGTCCCTGTGGGGAGCGTAACCCCCAGGCAGGGTGAGCTTGTCCTGAGAGGAGGACATACTGGAGGAGTGGCAGAAGCTCTGGGGCCGCGGGGAGCGTTCCTTTTTCACTGGACTGGGCTTTACGGGGTCAAGGGGAAAAGATCAGAGGTCAAGAGAAAGTCATTTAGAGAAAGCTGCTACTTTATCTCTGTTCTTCTACAATAAGGCCACAGAGTAGGCAGCTACGATCACACTTCAGCTTACTACTAATGGTTCCAAAAAACGAGAACAGAAAATTGAAAAGGGAGTTTCAGTTACTTAGCCAGACCAGTTTGAAAGTCCAGGATTGGCCTAGATTAGGCTGCAGACAATGTGTATTTTCTTCTCATATCCAGTCAGATATTATGAACAGTGTTCTAAAGAGTTTGATTTTGGTTTATGTCCTGATACAGTCACTAATAAACATCAACAGACTCTCTGTACATTATTTACTTCTTTGCTGCAACACAATGCACTAATTGCCCAAATGAATGACAATGAAACATGATGAAGATGCCTGTATTGGGGATGTCTTTATAACCCAGGGGTAATAATTGATGGAAGTACCTTTGGCGGCCATTACAGCTGTGAATCACTGTGAATGATATTCAACTAACTTGCACATCTCTTAGGGCAATGTTCATCCATAGCTTGTTGTAGTAGGTTGGTGGAAAATAAGTTGGATGTATTCCCTTTGAGATTTAATTTAAAGGCAACAAAACTGAATTCGAATTTGATGTTTTATAATTGAAATGGTTCAAAAACTGTTTTCTATGAAGCCCACTTCCTTCTGGCATCCCCCTTATAAATACCCCTCACCACATCCCTTTTTTGCTGCGTGCACCAAAAAAAAGGTATGCAACTGTAAACCCACCCATCATCTTATGGTCTCCTAGGAGTCATTTTCTGCAAATGAAGTAATCTGCTAGCTGATCAAAACACAACACATTGCAGTTCATACATACGGTGGAATAAAAAAGAAGTAAGTTATATTGTTCTTTTCTGGACTACCTTGTCATCAAGGTCATCATCACTCTCATCTATTTCCTCCAGACGCAGGTTCCAGTCATACTCCACGTGCACATGAGGATTAAACCTCCCCGCAGCTGCCTCCACCAGCTAGAGAAGGAGAGAGATGACGAATGAGGGACAGAGAGAGAGAGAGATGGACAGAAGGGGCAATGACAGAATGAGAAAGAAAAGCTAAAAAGTCAGAGGTTCAGGGTGAATGTCAGGTAAAGAAATTGGAATATAGTCCCACATACAGAACGGAGGTGCTGGGTACAATGTATTAAACAAATGATCATATGATTATTCCTATAGTTGAAAACACTACAATGCTATGTCTACCTGATCATTTTCGACAGGACTGACTGGACTGAGATCAGTTTTATTGTGTGAACTAGTCACAACACTGAACAAGGTCACATTTCGAGGGGTATGGACTTGCCAAGTTTGAAAGAAGCATACAGACATACTGTAATCATGCAATATTAATGCTTGTGTTATATGTGACTGAATGAAGTGCTAATCTGTGAGGTGGTTGCATTGCAGCTCACACTTGATAAAAGTCTAGAAAAAAAGCTGCATTAAATTTACGAGTGGAAGTGATTACTGTCAACACGTGCACCAAAAGAGTCAGGAATAGTGATGTCTGAAACACACTCACAGGTTCCTCGCACTGGACATTCCGGAGCCTTCTGGCAATATCCAGAGCAGTCTCTCCAGTTTGATTGGCTGAAAGAAAAGAGGAGTCAGCTAGGAGTCACTGTAAGTGTGTATTATCATGACACCATTTGTAAATGTACTCAGCTTTTCTCTCATAGGGGGATGAAGTTGTAGAGAATTTTAAATAATAATAATAGTATGCAATTTACATATACAAAATGACAAAACATACTAATAAAGTAGTTAACAAATTAGTCAGACTTCTTTCTCTGCTTCACTACCACAGCACATTGGGTTGCCACACATCTTTCTATCATTTGAAATGCAAATGAAACCAGGCAGGCGGTTAAGTGCCACGTGTGACACGCCCCAGGTTGACCATGCCCCAGGTTGACCACGCCCCAGGTTATCCACACACCGATGTCAATGGCTGGCTTCCCCCGCAGCAGGACTTTTAAACACTCGGGCTTCTCGTGCAGACAGCAGTAGTGCAGCGCAGTGTTTCCGTTGTCCGTTTGACGGTCCAGATTTCCACTGGGAGGGGGGAGGGGGAGGGAAGGGGAGGGAGAGGGGGAGGGAGAGAGAGAGACAGTCATAGTCAATCCTTGACAAATGCAAAAAGAATGAAGAGGTTTTAGTCAATATTATTGTGAGAAGTTATAGAAATTTCACAATGAGGCCACGATCATATACCTGTTTTGCACCAGGAAGTCCACGAGGTGCAGGGAGGTCTGGTCAGCTGTCCGTACAGCATAGTGGAGGGCAGTCTCACCGGTCTCCTGCTGGCCACACCATATAGTCATTTGGACATTTGCATACTGGTATTACTGGCCTACTAGCAAATGATCTCACGGTGATGCAAAAAAAAAAAAAACAAATACATATATGCAAAAACAATCCCCAGTAAAATACCCCTATTGTAATAATGATTTACTCACGGTTCACCATTAGGATCTTTTCACAACAACCTCCCCATACAATCGAACCACTCGGAATGTTCTGGTGGCTCGCCACCCCATACCTGTCCTGCCTCAGGCAGGGTCTCCATGAGCTCCACCCCCTCGGCGTAGATCTGGACGAGTGACAGCAGGTCTCGGTAGCGCACCGCCTCCAACAGTCGCCCCCCTGTGGCTGTGGCCGAGCCAGTCCGGCGGGCAAACCTGTGGTCCATGTATTTAGCATTGATGTACTCCTTCCTCACAGTCCTGCAGGCAAGAACACATAACGATCATAAGAGTCTGCATACAGTACCACACCACTTAGGCCAGGACTGTTGTTCCCCACCTACGAAGACTTCAGAGGAGTTGAAAATGTCCCCAGGCAATTCTGACTGAGTAAAACTGACTGGCGGGAATTCTACAATGAACACTCACATGTCACTTGAAGGGGCGGGCTTTGGTGAGGGACATGGGAGATTGTCTTCCATGATGTCATTGAAACTACTGTTCCCTATGTTCTTAGCCAGCTGAGGAGAGGGAGACAGAGAGAGGGAGACAGAGAGAGGGAGACAGAGAGAGGGAGACAGAGAGAGGGAGACAGAGAGAGGGAGACAGAGAGAGGGAGAGAGAAGAATGAATGACATGAAAACCAGCACTGCCTTGAAAACGGTCTTGGAAAAGGCAAAGGTTGGACAAAACTTTACACATAAAGAACCTGACAAAACAACACCGCAAAAAAATACCCAATTATTTGTATAATTTTGGATCAATAAAACCAAAACTGTTGTCTTCAATTAAATATCAATGGTCTGAAAAATAAGTCTGTCCGTATTTTGAGTTCAGGCCTCCTTTGAAGGGTGAAATCCCAACGTGCCCCTGGAGATTGGTGTCAACATACCAGGAGCTCTGAGCTCCCCAGCTTGTCCAGCTCCAGGGACTGGATGCGGGAGATGTGGACACCCATCTCCCTGTGGATCCCAGAGCACTCAATACACGTCAGGATGCCCAGGTTGGTAGACAGCCATTTTGGCTCTGCAGAAAGACAGATACCAAGCATTAATAAGTCATCAACACACACACACTACGGTAAATATGGCCCTGTGTGTTGGTGTCCGTGTGTGTGACAAGTCCCTTTACCCCATTGTGTAATCCTATCCCCCATCTAATATGACTCCACAACATACACAAGGAAATGGGAATTCGCACCGTTCCAAACAAAAGGATGGCAGGAGTTGATGCAGCGACCAACGTCCAAACCCCAGCGAGAGGTCTGCCTGTCTGACGCAATCGAGTGCTGTTCCCAGGGGCCGAACCACCGCATCGAGACCAGCCTCAAACTAATGCCAACATCCTTCGACAGTCCCGTTGGGACTTTTTCAGGACTTTTTTCAAAATGAAATGAAACTCTGGTTCAACGAAGCCAACGCGCGCCGCAGCATTTAGCCCGACAGAAGAGGGCGAACGGAAGCTCTTGCCTTGACACCACCTGAGTCTATGCCCTTGAACAGTGAACAAACACGGAAGTAGATGGACGCCACTGACACAGAGGTTAATGTACCATAAGGCATCATATGGAGATCATGCCTGGATGCATCACTGTGCTGAACCCTTCTGTGTTTAAAGAATGCATTCAACATTCACTGTTTTATACCACTAATAAAACACTGCAATATAAAAAAGGTGCTGGTCGCAGATAGATTTGAGTAAAGGCTGCGAAAGGTCTGTCGGGGTGAGAAATACAATACGCTGTTAGACAGTGGAGGATTATCAATGAGAGCAACGAGAAAGATGAAATGGAGACAGAAAAGACTGGGGGAGACGGGAGAGAGACCAAGGAGGAGTGAGGGGAGGAGAGAACGGCTGCATTTACAGAATGCACAAGTAACCGGAGCGCAGGATCTGCCTGGATACTGGGGGAATGGAAGCAGCCTCTGAGCTCAGGACGTGTGAGAGTTCCAGTCACCAGCAGGCTGGAATGATTCGGGTCTGACTGTCCAGGTTACCTGAGATCACTATGACAACACAGACAAACTCACCAGCAGGCTGGAATGATTCGGGTCTGACTGTCCGGGTTACCTGAGATCACTATGACAACACAGACAAGCTCACCAGCAGGCTGGAATGATTCGGGTCTGACTGTCCGGGTTACCTGAGATCACTATGACAACACAGACACTCACCAGCAGCACCACAGTCACAGCAGATGTCGTTGCCCGGCATCCGTAGGACCTCTTCTGTGATGGTTTTGGTCAGGTCCTCCAGAGTGTCTTCTCCTCCTGTACTCTGCTCCCCACGGAACGCCATGTTCAGGGCCTCCTCCTTACTGTTGGTCAGCACCGATATCCAGCTGTACACACACAAACAAACACACACAAATGGAACATTTACAATATCCTGTAAACCGGAGACTGACATTCAGCCACACACAAACACACACAAGAAGACCAAGAGAGTTAACCCTACAACAAAATATTTCCAGGTGAAGACTGGCAAAAGGTCTTGACAAGTATGGCAAAATAAAAACACACACACACCCTTCAATAACCCCCACCCACCCAGAAACACACATTCACCCACCCCATATCTTACATCATAAACTCCTGTTCATCTTCAGCCTGGAAATGATAGGTGCGATTATCTGTAAAAGAAAAACCACAGGCATGGCATCATCATGGCATCATCATCTACCGCTTATCCGTGTCCTAGGTCTTCCCCGGGGTCTCCTCCCGGTGGGACGGGACCGGAACACCTTCCCAGGAAGGCGTTCCAGAGGCATCCGAAACAGATGCCCAAGCCACCTCAGCTGACCCCTCTCGATGTGGAGGAGCAGCGGCTCTACTCTGAGCTCCTCCCGGGTGACCGAGCTTCTCACCCTATCTCTAAGGGATCGCCCAGCCACCCTGCGGAAAAAGCTCATTTCGGCCGCCTGTATCCGGGATCTTGTCCTTTTGGTCATGACCCAAAGCTCATGACCATAGGTGAGAGTAGGAACGTAGATTGACCGGTAAATCGAGAGCTTCGCCTTGCGGCTCAGCTGTTTCTTCACCACAACAGACCGATACATCGACCGCATTACAGCAGAAGCTGCACCGATCCGTCTGTCAATCTCCCGTTCCATTCTTCCCTCACTCGTGAACAAGACCCCTAGATACTTAAACTCCTCCACTTGAGGCAGGCACTCTCCACCAACCTGAAGTGGGCAAGCCACCCTTTTCCAACTGAGGACCATGGCCTCGGATTTGGAGGTACTGATTTTCATCCCCACTGCTTCACACTCGGCTGCAAACCGTCCCAGTGCATGCTGAAGGTCCTGGCTTGAAGGGGCCAACACGACAACATCATCCGCAAAGAGCAGAGACGAAATCGTGTGGTCCCCAAACCTGACACCCTCCGGCCCCTGGCTGCGCCTAGAAATTCTGTCCATAAAAATTACGAACAGAACCAGCGACAAAGGGCAGCCCTGCCGGAGTCCAACATGCACAGGGAACAAGTCTGACTTACTGCCGGCAATGCGGACCAAGCTCCTGCTTCGGTCGTACAGGGACCCGACAGCTCTTAGCAAAGGACCCAGGACCCCATATTCTCGAAGCACCCTCCACAGGATACCACGAGGGACACAGTCGAATGCCTTCTCCAAAACCACAGGCCTTATCGCCAAATCCAGATTTCACCATAAACAAATAGTCTAAGTTAAAGACAGATAGTAAGTTATTTTTAGCTGAGAAGTTTAAACCGGAACAATTGTGTAAACATTTTACAAGTTTCCCGGTGGCATTTTATTAACTCTGAGAACGGAGTGAACCATATTGAATCGAAGACTTTGCCAAGTATTATTACATTACTTCCATTCTATCAGACAAAGCAAACAATGCATGGCTGTACACGTATTTGACACATATTCAACCAAAGCTAGGCGCAAATGTGAACATGATTCGATTACCATCAATAAACACGTGCAAAATGATCATGTTCATCATTATTTGAAGTAGGAAATACATTGCATTATATTTATATGATATAACGGGAACTTACGGGAGATGAGGTCAAAGCCCTTTTTATCTTCACCACTGGGTTTGACCTGACAGGTTAGTAGATTCAGTCTCACTGGCTGTCTGTTAGACTAAAGAGACAAATGACATGTGAAGTAAGTAATTCGGTCATTCATTGACTTTGGCACCAAGAAAAAACACAAGAAAAAGTCTAATCTTCTGATATATTTAACTGCTATTTGGTAACATCTCTTCTACAGGTGGTGGCACAGTAGCTTGTCCTACATCTGTAGAAGTACAGTAGTGACATGTTTTTCATTCTAATTCTAAATGGTTTACTCACAAAATAGGTAATAAACTGGAACAGTTTTACTAGTATATTGTGTTAAGATTTGATTATTTCAACCAGTGATACTAGTCCTAAAGATGTTTCCACAACACTGGGTTAGGTTATTGAATAAACAGCAGTTAACTGCTTTGACCTCTCAGAAATTCCAGTATTTGCCTGTATGAAAGGGTCTATACCAAATTGTATTTTTCACAGAAAAAAAATGAAAATCAAGAAAAGCACTAAAAGGATAAGATGTGCAAGGGTCTTGGGAATTCTCTTTAGTAGTCAGTAGTCAGGATAAGGGTCTATATTAAAGAAAAATGATTAGCTAATCAAACCCTTTCAGTATGTCAAGAATTAGAGAAATCCATTGGTCATTTGGTATGTTGGTCCATTTGGTCCATTTGGTCACAGAACCAGTGACCTTACATTGCTTTATTTACCAAAAAGGTCTCATGCTTCATTCCTTCTTGTTACTCATCATACTAATGCTATCATAATAGCAGAAATACCAATAATCTACCTGCCATACAAGCTCATTTAGGGGCATCATGGGTAATGTAGTGCAGTTTAGAAGAACTCACTGTGGCATGTGAGATAGTGAGAACGCCGTTCTTCACAGAACATTTCCTCCTTTGCCATACCTTTCGTAACCTAGGAGATAAAGAAATTAACCAAGGAGATGGCAACCACTTCTCACACTTCATCTCATAAACATTTAACCGCACAACAAGGGTTGCATGATCATCAGCATCTAGTCAAAGTAACAGTCTACCTGCTGCATCAGAATTAATCTAAAATCCGCTTTTTTTTTCTTTCATTCACAAGACAGATGGCACCTATGGACAACTGAACCTCAGCGTTATGTGAGGCTAAGACGCTGCCATTGGACATGATGCAACGCGAGTAGTATAGATCAGTGGTTCCCAACCAGGGGTACAAGGACCCCTGGGGGTACTTAGTCTCTCCACAGGGGGTACTTGAAAACACTCATGACACCATAGACTTACTAGTGAAATGAACATGAGGGGGTACTTCAGGGGTATTCCAAGCAGTGCAAAATCTTTTTGGGGGTACAGTAACTGAAAAAGGTTGGGAGCCACTGGTATAGATGATGTAATTTATTTGAATGGATGCATCCTCAGTACACAACTTTCAGGGACCCTTTTTGGCTCAGGGAGAGTCTCTTAAAACCGGTGGCCAAGAGTTATAATTAAGTAGAAAAAAGAATAATAATGACACCCTAGAGCTAGTAAACAGTAACAGAGACTTTAGGCAAAGAAAATGACAACAAATGGGTTACTTTTCAGCTTCAAACTTCTGCAGTCTATAATTTTCGGGCAATGTTGAGCTCTCAACATAGGTAATGGATGCAATGCCACTTTAGAACAGCCCTGTCATTGCCCAAAAAGGTTGCGGGTCTCCCAAAAGGACAACAACCCCTAACACGTAAAAAGCACTCCAGGGTGCTTACAGATAATACACTGGACTATTGTGGAGTGTCCAGAGTCCAGATGAAGAATTACATCCAAAACATATGGCGAGAGCTGAAAACACCAGTTGGTGTGAAGCTGAGGTGGTCTGAAATGCCAGTAGCGTGCAGCCAACTTATTATTGGCCATAACTAACTTCAAATTGGGGCCGTTCAAATTTTTTCCATCTGCCAATTCCCAGATTCACTATTTCACCTACCCATCACTTTTCTTCATCAAATAGCCCTTCTTTTCACTCCCAAACTCCTTGTTCCCCTGAAGCTGGTGCATGCTGTATCCGCTCTGCTTGCTCTGGGAGTCCTGAAGGACACAGTCAGAGTGGCTCCAGGTTTAAAGGCACACAAAACACGGAGACATGCTACTTTACAAACTCACATACACACATACACACACACGCTACCATATAGACATGCAACTATACACACGCTACCATACAGACATGCAACTATACACACGCTACCATACAGACATGCAACTATACACACGCTACCATACAGACATGCACCTATACACACGCTACCATACAGACATGCAACTATACACACGCTACCATACAGACATGCACCTATACACACGCTACCATACAGACATGCAACTATACACACGCTACCATACGGACATGCAACTATACACACTACCATACGGACATGCAACTATACACACGCTACCATACGGACATGCAACTATACACACGCTACCATACGGACATGCAACTATACACACGCTACCATACGGACATGCAACTATACACACGCTACCATACGGACATGCAACTATACACACGCTACCATACGGACATGCAACTATACACACGCTACCATACGGACATGCAACTATACACACGCTACCATACGGACATGCAACTATACACACGCTACCATACGGACATGCAACTATACACACGCTACCATACGGACATGCAACTATACACACGCTACCATACAGACATGCAACTATACACACGCTACCATACGGACATGCAACTATACACACGCTACCATACGGACATGCAACTATACACACGCTACCATACAGACATGCAACTATACACACGCTACCATACAGACATGCAACTATACACACGCTACCATACGGACATGCAACTATACACACGCTACCATACAGACATACTACTCTGAATAAAAACATCTGCTAAATAACTCCAAAGTAAACGTGAAAATGACAAACTACTTTACAGTCAGAAAATCTTTATACACGGCTCACTAGAGATTCATGAGCATTAACAGGTAAAGCACTTTTCCTCTCTTGCTGGAAATCAAAAGTGTAGACGAACTCAACAGTGGGTGAGGATTTAAACGTATGTCCTAAAATGGACAGCGTATCGCAACAACATGCTTTACCAATGTGCATTTTTGGATATCACATTTACAAAAAATTATACATGGAAAATAGTAATAGGACAGAATAACTGAAGCAAATGATTACTGACAGCACTTACTCTCCTTGACTTCAGCGAGACAAGGCAGTGAAAGGAAGAGAAGCAGTGAGTCAGAATAGACCAAGTATCAGCAAACAGTTAATAATGCTTAGTGTCGTCCATTCAGGAGAAGTGCCATACATATAAAAAGAACACCAGGAGTTGGTGGTATATGGTCATATACCGTATACCACAAGCCCCGTATACCACAAACCCCTGATGTTCCTAATTGCTCCTATAAACCAATTACAAATTAAAATAGAACAGAAAAACATTTGTGTTTTGGTTTTCAGCCAATCAGCATCGGGGACTTAAAACACCCAATATAGAGTAAAATATACAGTTCATGCATTTCTTGATGTTTGGTCTTGAAGACAGGTATAATGACTGTAATTGGACTGATTGGGATGTAATTCAGTTTACTAGAGGACAACACAGCATCACCATGTGAGTGTTCATTTACAACACAGAGAACCCCTTACTGACGAAGGGGGTTTTGAGAATAACAAAATACACGTTTGGTCATAGTGAGTCAAGAAATCCCTAACCAATATGTGCCTACTGATCTTACAAATATGGACCAAAGTTTTCAGCAAAAAAAATGCCTCCTCTACCTTTTCCCAATTTTCTGTCCAACAAAGCACAAAAACACTTTATAGAAATGTCACCGGATTACCCAAAGATGCAAATAATGTAGCGAATCACACTAAACAAGTAAACAGGTCAGAGTCCAGCCAGTACCATAATCCACAATATTTCTGGTATAAGGAATGTTGTAGTACTGCACTCCCAATGGTTCTTTTTCTTTACATTAAGTAGCAGCTACCTCCTTTTGTTCCAGCTGCAGAGATGATTTAATGAGGTCTCTGAGGGCTGTCAGCTGCTTCTTCTCCTCATCCTGGGTCTGTTTTATCTGTTGAATGAGAACCATTCACATTACTGAACAACAGTTTTAACCATTCACATTACTGAACAACAGTTTTAACCATTCACATTACTGAACAACAGTTTTAACCCTTCACATTACTGAACAACAGTTTTAACCATTCACATTACTGAACAACAAACATTCTAACCTCCAGATTACTGACAACAAAATGACCACAATATCTGATTATAGTAGTTCCTCCAGATTGTAGTCACCTACATTATACAGGTCTGCTGCGAGCTTCTCAATATACTGCTTCAACTTGTCTGCAGTTTTCAATCCATCCTGAAAAAAGCTGAAAGATAGAGGTCTTGTTTACTTATACAAATACATGTGGCAACAACTCTTAAACCTAATATAAATCTCAATATTAAAAAAAAATATTTTCAGCTTCAAAGAGTAAATGTCAATGTAAAACACTAGCATGACTTTGATGCAGGGGAGGCGGGAGAGTTGGTTTGAATGCAAACTGTTGTTGCTACGATCTTTCTAGCTTCCACATGTAGAATTAATTCCACACATCGCTCCTTTAAGAGATGGAGATAGTAGCTTGATTCCTGAATGTTCGGTCAGTATACTCACTTGCACTGTGCATGGTAGTACTTTATGAGGTTCTGGAGCAGGTCCACTCCCTTCTTAGTTTTGATCTCGTTCACCTTGATCAGATACTGTTTAGGGAATGGAGAAAAACCATCAGACATTTGCAACGAAGGCCTCAAAAGCAATACACCAACTCTGACATGCAGAGTAAGACCTGATATTGATATCTATTTGTGGCATTTCTCTACAACGTTCTAGAACATTTTCATAGTGACCATGGCCCAGCTGCATTGACTCAAACACCACAGACAGCAGCGCGGCATCACAGACTCACAACCGACAGCTCAAACGAAGGCAAGTAGAACCAGTATTAGCATACAACTGGGTACTGAGGGCTTCCACCATTTTAAAGTAGTCAACTGTGTGGGACTCCCTATAATTTCAGGAGGGATCAGATGATTACAAACAGTTCCCCAGGAGGGATCTGCTAAATCATTATACTATATTCCATAACTCCAGGTGGCTGTAAGTCACAAACCTTATGTTCCGACAACACCCTCCAGGTGGCAGTATAAACCCATTCCAGTTGGTTCACTGACTTAGTGCAGTAGAAGAAATTGTCTCCTCCAATTGGTGCAGCCCATGCTGTCTAACAGCCATTATGGCACAGATACAAAGATAAGCTCTCTTTCTACCTCAAAGGTTAGGCCGCAATCCCGTCAGAATCAGGCCGGCCAAACACAGTACCAAACACAGTACCAAACACAGTGACCCAAACCAGAGGGGTCGGTTCATTGGTTGGGTAAAGAGGCAATTTGGGCATCTGTCCTTTAAATACATCACTCATCGTTTCAACTCACACCTCACCGCATTCAGCAAACATGGAGAGAGAACAGAGCTGCTACATGCCACATTTTGGCACGTGAACGAGGCGTTACAAAACTCAATGACCTCGCACATCTGTAACTGGAAAAGACGGCGCTCTTTCTCCATTTCCTCTGCGATCTCTGCTCCGGTGATCTCTGTCCGGATCATCCCGTGTTGTTTGGCGTGCTCCCTCTTCTCCTTCTCAATCTTGGTGCTGTGGGGAGATCCAGAACGCCACTCAATTAATGATCACGCACAAACATGCATACACACACACACACACACACACAAGACGGTAAAGCAAACTTACAACTTGGCCTCATAATCCTTCCATGCCTTGTCAAATGGCTTCTTAATGTCCTGAAGAGAAACAAGGAAAATTATCCAAATCAAATCATTGCAATGAAACTGCTGCGTATTTTGATCAATTGCGTAAAACCATTTTGTTTCTGTATTTATCGCTGTATTTTACACAATCGAAAAATTATCAACTGCCCAAATAAATTAGCTTTATTTCAGATAACTTTCTGTATCTGGATTTTAAATGTTACATATTTGAGAGACGTATACAAAATGACATCTGTGAATACAAACATAAAAAATTGCAGAATATTAACACATTGTCTTGGGTCAGTCACATCACAAAAAAACAAGCCAACAGAACTTTAATTCGATGGATGTTGAATTTTTTGCCCAAATTTAAAAAGTAGTTAACACTCTTTAAAAAAAAAAAGAAGTCGATATGCGAAAATCAATGACATTTCCAAAAATTAACATTATTAGAACATTTATAAGATATAAGTTGTCAGATCTCGCAAAATATATTTTAAAAAATGTGGATAGGTGTAAAGTAGAGCCACATGTTTTCATTCAGATATTTCTCATTTCTTTGTAACATTATGAAAAAGAACATGATAACAACTGGAATTTAATCTCGGGTCAACTGTCACAAACGAGTTAATGTGACATCATACTATTCTGTTATCACTACCTCAGTGTATTTGTGGTTGAAACACCAACTCTGACTTTGAACGTCTGTAATTCCCCAAATGTTCAAGCTACAGTGGCGCCTTGGGAACAAGCTTGTCTTCATAGTTTTGGGCTCCATCTTTGGCAGTGTTTTCTTCTATACAAGATGTGCACTGCAAACCAATTATTGTTGGGACTAGCTGTATAGCAACACCACAATGGTATTTTACAAATGGTTTTACAGAAATGTTAAATAAAATCTAATTCCATTGATTATTTGTCTGTGTCAGAACAATTTTCTATAACTAAGTCAATATCAGATACTCTAGGAACTATCTTCACACAACTATTCCATTGATCAGAATTATTTGCATCTATACCAGACACATCAGAAAATGGCAGTGCCTCAATGGAATTAGCAGTCATTTCTTTTGTATTGAGTTTTAGAGGATAACCAGAGTGAAAGAAACTCGATGAGCAGTACTTTTGAAATGTATTATGTTGACTTTTCAACTGCTGGTTTTATGGTGATAAAAGGAGCCATTCAGACAGTCTGATCTTAACTTAGGTCTGATCTGAGGTCTGTTTTTCAACACAACACAAAGCAATCTCCTTTTGCACAGGGATGTATATTGAAAGGCAACTTACCCCCTTAACTCCCTTGAGGTCCCCTTTGAGAAGAGAGTCCAGGGTGAAGATCACATTATGACTCAGGCTCTGCAGCTGTGGAAGCCACAGAAGAGGATAGTTCATTGTTAAAACTCCACCGATAATATTTTGATGGACTTGGTAGCTCTAATAACAGTGGTTTGATTTGAGCGCGGATAAAGACGCGTTAATGTCTTTGATCCTTACTCTTGGTGGTTCCATGAGATTGCCTAGCTCAATAGGTAACAGCGCGGCTTTAGAAAAACCAAGGTTAAATTCCCACAGAAATCATTACATACATACCCAATTTAATAATAATAAATAATAATACAAATGCATGCCCTTATTTTACTGCTAGCTACTTACTAGGTCAAGGGTGTCTAATCTTATCTTGAGGGCAGCAGATAGCGTAGCGGTTAGATTATATGACCAGAAGCATGCTACTCTAGATAAAAAAAATAATTACAAATATTCAAGGTGAAAGAAAATCTGCTATTCTGGATTTAAGTGAGACAGTTAATCTTACTTCCTCTGGTGAAGAGCATGATCTAAATGAAAATTAACTATTAAAATATTTAAATACACCGGTTAAGATATTGATAAGGCACGTGCTACTACAGTCAAAGCAATAGCTAGGATGGAAGGCCTTTATAATGAAGCTTGACAGTTCATCACTGTTTTCGGCCACAGACGTAATCCTTGCGTGCTGATAAGAGTAGAACCCAGCTTTGTTGTCTGCTGGAACAGTACATCCGTAATCATGACTGACGATGTGTGCATTCCAAGACGCCGTTCTGCACACCACTGTTTTTCTGTGTCACTATTTGTGGTAACCATTCTCCTTTGACCTATTTCATAAACCTCTTTTCACCCACAGGGCTGCTGCTCACTGTGGATGTTTTTGTTTGTCTCTGTAAACCCCCAACGCTGCTGTGTGTAAAGAGCCCACAAGGGCAAACCAGCAATCAGTGTGGCTTAGGACACACATTCTGCCCATTCTAACATTCAATCAAAAAGTAACTAAAACAGGAGAGCATGAGTAAGCAACTAAGTAAGGTGAATGCAAGAGCTACATATACAGTAGATATGAAAAGTCTACACACCCCTGTGAAAATGCCAAGGTTTTTGTGTTGAAAAAGAATGAGACAAAAATAAATATGGTCAGAACATTGCTTGGCACGGTTTTCTTTGGCTTCCTCAAGCACTGTGTGCGGTTGGCATCCGGTAGAGCGGGCAGCATGGGCCTGGTGGTTGACGTCTCTTCGCCTGGTGGTGACTCAACCTGACAGGCTGCTCTTAATGGTTCACCTGGAGACGTTTGTGAGGAACTTTGGTGCCAGATTTCCTCAGCAGCCTAATGTTGAAGAGGCACTTTGTGGAGGCAACCGTCCAGGTCGTCAGTGATGTTCGTGCCGAGGAACTGGAAACTTTTTTTTTTTTTTTGGACGCACTGTGGCCAGTGGGGATCACAGCCCACACCAGATCACACCTCTTCTTCTTGTGACAATAATACCAGAGAAGTTGAGAAAATAAGGAATAGAATGAAATACTGCAGTTGTCTAAGAGCTGGAAACATCTGTTTAATACAATCTGAACTCCATGTAAAAAAAAACTTAACTCCATTTAATATTCCTTAAGATATTTTTTAAGAATCTCACCAGATTCTTAAGAAGTGCGGACAGCTCCTTGACAAGGCTGGAGAACTTGACGAAGGCAGTTCCCAGGTCAGGGTTGTCCCTGCTGATGAAGTTGCTCCCAAACTTGTCCAGTGCCTGGCCATAGTTCTCTTCATTTTGAACATGATCTGCGAGCAACAGAGGTGAAAACAACTTAGGAATAAGCATTAATCAAAATTTTGAGTGCTGGAGCCATGGAAACTAAAATGGACAACACTCATTTGACACACCAAATGGTTAATGGAATCATAATAGGTATTAACTACCTGAAAATGTTCATTAACATTGAACCCCCCCCCTCGATACAAGAGAAAAGGTTCTCTTTTCTAAGGGGGTGACATCAATGAAACATAAGGACACAATCAAAACAGCAGTCTGTCATTTATGACCCTGACAAAATTCAAAACAAGATACGTCTCTAAATCTCAGACTCATGTTTGCACAACTCTAAGAGGACACAGCAATTTGCTTATACATAACTCAATAAATGCAGCAGCTCAATGTAAATGAAGTGTGTCATGTTTTTCGTTGCTGACAAAACAAACACATGACAAAACCTGTGACATTCCAAGAAAAGTGGCATTCCCGAGAGCTCTGACTAATTCCAAAGTAACTTAATTTCAATGTGTGTTTTATTCAACTCATGGCAGAGGCGTCACAAGGGCACAATAATGAAGATGGTTCACAGCCAGGTGTTTGAAAAAACCAAACAGCGTATAATGTCAACATGAATACAGTGTAACTGTATAGGCCTGCATAACTAAGCTCGGATGGATATAAGAAATAACATACCACAGGTGGTTACGAACAGCTTAAGAGCCAAACGAGTTTCACACCAAAAGAAACAAGCCAACATGTCATCCCTCTGTCGACGAATGCAGTTTTTATGACTGTCTTTTCACTTTTTACTTTTCACTAGGTCAAAACACAGCAAAACATGTCTTTCTATACAGTATACGAATGCCTTCCTTGGGCAGATTCACAAGTCAGATGGATAGTAAAAAAGAATGACGTTGCTAGCACAAACACAAAGGGAACTATGCAGCGCAGAATGTGATGTCACATTGTCTTGCTCACAAAACAACGCAGCCATGTCTTAGAAATGTCAGTTCTTAGCAGTTCAGTTGTGCTACTATTCCTTCATGGGTGCAGCAATCGCAGATTGTTTCCATTTGAGGCCTTTCATACCTCGTCGCCAACTGTTTTGCCTCGCTTCTTTCTCCTAACGGTGTTAATGCGGAAATCCCCTGGAATCTTGCCATGCACCAAACAGTATGAATGCAACAATTAGTAAATCTTGAGTGTTTTCTGCATCGACCCTCCACTAACAGCGTGAAGGCAGCGATCTCGTCAAAACGTAAATCAAAATACACTCCATCCCACACTCATCAGCTGAGCTTTATGTGACTGTCCTAATTTAGGAAATGAAAGGGAGCTACAGTAAATGATGTAGAGAATTGCTTTTAGGTATAAAACATTATGAACATGTATTCGCTCACTACTTTAAGTCACTCTGAAACCTTTGCTGCAGCGGTCTAAGGCACTACCTTGTAGCTCCAGGTGACCACCACAGACGAAGTTCGAGCTAGCTGACGAGTGCCTCAGAACCCCATGGCTGATGCCAATTGGACAGTAGTGCCCGGAGAGCAGCAAGGCCTTGTCAGGAAGGATTTCCTGATTCTATCACGCTCTGGAGACTCCCTCAGGCAGCTTGGGCACCTGCTAAGCTAACTCAGGTTGTCAGGAGAGTGAGCAACATTCACACACGGTGACTCACCTGACTACCTGGCTGGAAGAGAGGTGTGGGACAAAACAGAATGGCTCGGCCATCACAGAAATTAGTGATAAGTTCAGGGAGGGCTCAGGGATAAGGGTGTTGTAGACGATGGGACCTTTGTATTAAACATCCCAAAAGGGTTGACACACGGGCTAGCAAGGCAGCCGTAGGGGCCAGGCTAAAAAAATAAATAATAAAGGAGGGCTCTGAATACAACCCAGGCAACATCATAACACAGTAATTGTCATTTAGATATTAGCCACTACAGAACTATAAAGTCAAACAGTGACAATAACTCACAGTGGTAAAACATTGAAAAGATTGGAACAATAACATCAAGTTGCCCTTCCTAGTAAAATATTAAAAAAACAGTGTGTTATACAGTGTTATATTCAGTATAACGTGGCCTGCATCGATTTACAATGGAAGGACACCGGACAGCAAGGTGTCGGCACTACTGTATATTAATTTAAGTTCAGAAAAGTCTGAACACATGTCAAATGTCGTTAGGTTCAGTGTAACACCCTCAGGTATTTGGAGCTACTCTCTTGCTAACAATCAAACTTGCAACTGTACCAACTGCCACTCAGTGCTTAAGTAGTCACCTTCACTTGCTAATGGTCAGAACTACACACATAGCCTGTGGTCCATACAAGACCAACTCCAACAACAGAGAGAGTGAAATGAATACCATACAGAATTTAAGGCAAAGAGCAACATTTCTTGGATATAAAAAAAAACAATGTGTTTGAGCAAAACCAGAACATCAGCTGAAAGAATGAGGCCTTAAAGAGGTGTTAAAGGATGGATTCAGCTGGAGAAGCAGACTACCTTGACCAGAGTTGTAGATGGCTTTCACAGACTTCTTCACCTTCTGCAAAGCCGTCCGGTCTTGATCCAAAGCCTGGAGACGGGGAGTGATGAGAGACAAAGTGTTGGTTAGATCAAAGGTCTTCAAGTAGTCCCGGTCTTACAAATAAATGTTAAAACCTGTATGGTAAAACAATCATTATGACTGGGAAACGGGGGGGGATCAACACTTTCAGTGAAGACAGATCAAATAAAATAAAAGGCCTAGTTTATCACATCAGGCACATTAACTTACAAAAAAGAAATAACAGTGGATAATGACAACTTGTCATTGCGGAGGGGAAGGGGAAAAAATTGTATTTGGCTCAAGTTATATGCTTATATAAACCCATTATCAGCAGCACAAGGGTGAAAATGTTTTCATGCCACCAAAGGTCACCTTTGATTGAATTAGGACTTGACAGTAGCCCATCACAGTATGTTAGCCTTTGAAATTACAAAGACATTTTCGTAGCATTGCCGCCTTTTCCTTCTCAAATTACAGATGGCTGACCACCAGCTATGCAGTAGCCCAGAGGTCATAGGTCACAGACTATAACAGTAAGCCCAGAGATTCACAAGAAAGACAAGGGGCAACATCAAATCAATGGCAGGTTGTTCAGCTGGCTGAAGAAAACTATAGAGTCCACTTGTAAAAGGAAACCTGTTGTTTTCCATTAATTAATTAAGGTGTTCTTTTAATGTGGAATGGTCTGATTGAATGCGGTATGTAACACTACAAACAAATTGCTTGGCAATCGCTTGTGAATACCTTGTGACTGCTGTTTAAACGTTTGATAAACAATCATAAAAAAGCTGAGTTCTAACTTTTACACACCATAATATGTGCCTAACTAGACAAATACTTAATGCCTGGACCAGCCTGGTTTGATGGATTACATAACACAGTAAAGACAATTATGTCCTCACTGTTTCTGCGGTTTTCGGTTCCCCAGTACAGTTCAATGCAAGCAGGTAGACAGGAAGCCAGTGCCATCCTACTGAAAAGCAGTAAAGATCTACTCCTTCCCTATTTTACCAGAAGGCATCTGTCATTAAGTCAAATCAAGAGCATGCACAAGACCCCTAATATTAAAATCAAATGGGATGAGATGAAGTAACATCTATTAGAAGAAGCGGAGCACAGAACAACAACACACTTGAATTGAGAGTCAAAATAAATGAAATCCTGGAACACTGAGATGGCATGTGCCCAAGCGTGTTAACACAGATGGTGTATTCATATCTGAAACTGTGTGTGTGTGTGTGTGGTTGCTCCCATGAGGCCAGTTTCACAGACGCAAACTTGATCGGAGGGGTAGAGGGGGTATTCACAAATTGTAACCATGGAAACAGAGGCTCAGCTTTTTCAATGTCTTCCCAGTCTTTTTTCCCCCAATGTGTGTTTTTCTTGGAAAACCCAGGCCCTCGGACCCAGATGGCCTTACAGATCGTGTCAACCAAATGAAGATGCTGTAGTGCAGTGTTGTTAATGGGATTCTGTCTTCAGTTTTGTTCGTGCTACTTTTCTGTCCGTCAGCTTTGCTAAAGAGTTTCTGGAGTTGGTAAATTGGTCACTAAACAAGCTCCTCATAATTACTTGTGGCAATGCAAAACTGCATTAAGATTAAAGTAACTACCAAGTATTTCTATCAAAGTCCTATGAAATATGACCTGCAATGAAGGACGTAGGAGCAGGGAGGACATGTCCCCACCGATGTTAGAAACAGGTAAATTGGTCCCCCAATAATAAAAACACTTTGCAGAAAATATAAAATGTGTACCCCCCTAATAACAAACTCAAAGCTATGCCCGTCTGTAATTTCTTAACAAATAATTTAGATTTCCTTCCCAAAATTGTTTAGTATGTAAAAAGCACATTGTTTGAGTATGAATTTTGTTGGCGTACCCTAACAGAACAACATGATTGTTCACTGGTCAAAAAAATATGTGAGTATATTGCTGATCGGTCAGCTCACCATTCTCAGGCCTGGTGATTGGCCATCCCAAACTCTCTGCTTGGGACAGAGATTTGGGATTGGGTTCTTGAAGTGTTTTTCTTTCTTTCATTTCAAGTTTTGGCCAACATACAGGTAAAAAGAAAGAAGTGGGCCAAACCAAGGCTGCTCCCCAAGGGGAAAAAGCTATGCCTCGGCTAATATCCTTCAGAATATTTTCGGCAGTCATAAGGATGAGCCAGATGAGGAAATGCCTTGAAGTCGACAGAGTGGCCTGCATGAATCATTGCCAAGGGAAGCCAGGCTTCCCCAAAAATAGGACCAATGAAAAAAAAGCATTAATATTACATTGTTTTTCCTCGATGTTTTAAATACCATTCCTTCAATTCACAAGTAGTTTTCCAGAGGAAGGTAAACAGCAGCCCTCTTCCTCAGTAAGTCCAGGCCACGTATGCAATGCTGTCTGGACAACTAGAGCGTGACATGTTGCCAGTCATGACATTTGATTGATTGACGCCATGAGCATTTGGCCTCTGCTGACAAAATTACAAAAAATTATAATCCAATCAGCACCGAGCATACTTCAGCTGCGGGTAATCCAGACGCAGGACAATTAACCCTGGAAGGGAAGGTTTGGACCTGGGCTTAACCCGTTAACGGGTTGTAAACAGGCAGGGAATGTGTCAACCTTCAAGCCCGACTTATTGAGATCTGCTCTTGTCACATGATGTTATGTGTTGGAAGTATAGCCAAGGAAACTGAGCATTTTATGTAGAAAAAAACCTCTTCCATTCTAGTTACATATAGTCTCTCTTGAAAACAGTTCCCCATGTTTTCCTGCTGGCCTGTATTCCATTATCAAAATCAGAACCGCTAGGCTGCCATTAGCATATACTGGCGAATACATTTTCATCTACGGAGCATAGAGAAGATCAGAATGACTTATCTAATTCTATATAAAAAAATATATATATCTAATTATCCTTTTTGAAAAAAATCCTAGTAATATCAGTAGACCATGATATTGGATATTAAATAGCCAATACGATTTAATTCCCAAAATAAATCCAGTAACTATAACCCAGTGATTAGTGATTTATTCTCTTAATTGTACAATACCATTAAATTGTTTAATAATTTAAAAAGCAAACAACTACTTAATTTAAGTTTTATTTCATTTTCATATTCTTTGACATCAACATTTTCTAAAATACATTTTACTGAATATCGGCATTAAATGTTATTATATGCCATTTTGATCTTTAAAAAAAAAAAGACAGTTCTCTAATCACACCACCACCACCATCACCATGACCCCACCACCAACTACTACTATTACCCCACCAACACCAACACTATGACCCCACCACCAACTATTACCCCACCACCACCAACACTATTACCCCACCAACACAAAAAACTATTACCCCACCACCACCAACACTATGACCCCACCACCAACTACTACTATTACCCCACCAACACCAACACTATGACCCCACCAACACCAACTATTACACCACCACCAACACTATTACCCCACCAACACAAAAAACTATTACTCCACCACCACCAACTACTACTATTACCCCACCACCAACTACTACTATTACTCAGTTCCAAGGTGTTACGCTGCTATATTATTGTGCTGGGGGATATGAGGGATGTACTACTAACTTTTCTCAGTTTCCTCCAGTTTTAAATTTTAGAAGGAGATAAGGTCCTGGTCCACACCTGCGGATTACCTGGTTTGGGGGGCCCGTTGCTGTCCCTGTCCTTGTCCATCTGGTCATACTTCTGACCTAGTCTAAAATCAAATAGACTCTGGATTTAGCCCAGAGAAATGTATTTATTATTCCAATTGGACTCTTAATATCTCACCCGGCACAGCCAGAAGAGGACTGGTCACCCCTCTGAGCCTGGGTCCTCTTCCTAAATTTCGGCCTTCTTAGGGAGTTTTTCCTTGCCACTGAAATTCAACACTACTGTTGTTTGCTACTTGGGGTTTAAGGCCGGGTGTCTCTGTAAAGCACTTTGTGACAACTGCTATTGTAAAAAGGGCTTTATAAATAAATTTGATTGATTGATTGATTACCCCACCAACACCATGACCCCACCACCACCAAAAACTATGACCCCACCACCACCAACACTATGACCCCACCACCACCAAAAACTATGAGCCCACCACCAACACCATGACCCCACCACCACCAAAAACTATGACCCCACCACCACCAACACTATGACCCCACCACCAAAAACTGTTACCCCACCACTACCAACCACCATGACCCCACCACCACCAACACTATGACCCCACCACCACCAACACTATGACCCCACCACCACCAACACTGTGACCCCACCACCACCACACTGTGACCCCACCACCACCAACACTGTGACCCCACCACCACCAACACCATGACCCCACCACCACCAAAAACTATGACCCCACCACCACCAACACTATGACCCCACCACCAAAAACTGTTACCCCCACCACTACCAACACCATGACCCCACCACCACCAAAAACTATGACCCCACCACCACCAAAAACTATGACCCCACCACCACCAACACTATGACCCCACCACCACCAAAAACTATGACCCCACCACCACCAAAAACTATGACCCCACCACCACCAAAAAACTATTACCCCACCACCATCAAAAACTATTACCCCACCCCCACCAACACTATTACCCCACCAACACCATGACCACACCACCACCAAAAACTATGACCCCACCACAACCAAGACTTTCACACCACTTTTACACAATCACCACTACCACAACACAACCATGATTCTACTACACCTCCACCACTATTATAATCCCAAAACCACCACCACAACTATTACACTACCACCACTACTATTACAACACCACCATTACATTACACCACCACAACTATTACACCACCAACACTACTACTATTATACCCACCACCATTACATTACACCACCACGACTATTACACCACCACTACTACTACTACTACTACTACTACTACTATTCAACCACCACCATTACACCACCACCACCACTATTACAACAACACCACCACCAATAATATTACACCACAACCACTACTATTACACCACCACTAATATTCAACCACCATTACACCACCACTACTACTACTATTCAACCACCACCATTACACCACCACCACTACTATTACACCACCACCACTATTACCACAACACCACTACTATTACAACACCACCACCACCACCACCACCACTACTATTACACCACCACCACTATTACACCAACACCACTACTATTACAACACCACCACCACCACTACTACTATTACACCACCACCACCACTACTATTACAACACCACCACAACTATTACACCACCACCGCTACTATTCAACCACCACCACTACACCACCACTATTACACCACCACCAATACACCACCACCACTACTATTACAACACCACCACCACTACTATTCAACCACCACTACTACTATTCAACCACAACCACTACTATTACACCACCACCACTACTATTACACTACCACCACTACTATTACACCACCACCACTACTATTACACCACCACAAGTACCAACAGACTACAACCACCAGTACTATTAGACCACCATCCCCACTAGCATTAAACCACCACCACCACTAGTAAAATCACCATTACACCACCATCTCTGTTACACCACCACCACCCCTACATTTACACCACCACTACTACTAAACCACCATCACCAATACATTTAAACCACTACCACAAAAATTATTACAACACCACCACTACTATACCACCATTACTCCACTACCACTATTAAACCAACATCACCAATGATATCCTGCACTCTCTCTTTTCCACCTTGCACTCTCGCCATTCTCTTTCTGACATTGTCTTTAGTTCATAAAAAAAAAGTTTGTAAAATAACACCCTCTTAAGTTTACATTAAGTTAGAGGTTCTTAGACAGTATTCTGCATTTCATGACAGTTACCTCACTGGCTCAAAGACTGGGAATCAGCTATACAAAAATATAGCAGTTTATTCACTTCCTTAATCTGATGAAGAATGTCCATCCCACGGGGAGAAACAGAATGATAGAGAACACAAAAGAGACAGACAGACAGACGGGTCTACAGCCAGAGGTGAGGGGGAGGGGAGGAACCATCAACATGCTGCTGCCATGTAGCTAGCGGCCCCTGTTGCTACGGCAACCCCACCCCAGGGATGTGGGTCAATTACACATCTGATGTAGGGCCTGAACAGGAGTTGACGATAATTCAACCAAAATACACGCCGCGTCATTCACCCCACATTAGCCTTGATCCAAAACGGAGTTGAAATACATGTACATAGTGTGTCACGTCTTTCCCACATTGACCTTGGTCCAAAACGTAGGTCAAATTAACAAATAGTTTTTCATGTGAGCTGCTTTGGGTTTATTCACGTAGTGTCACTGTTGAATCCAGTTGAAACTCAGGTGGTCTAACTCTCATAATCCAAGCATAGGAGGACTAGTTATTAACATGACCCAACAATATGAGTCTAGAAACACAGGAACAATTAGAACAGCAGCAGGTTAGATACATTATTCATGGACTACGTTTTCAGGAGCTTGACTTACAAATGACTTATTACATTTTCCTCTAGTGGCAGAAGGGGGACAGAGAGAGAAAAAACAGAGGGAGAGAGAAAGTGAGGGAGGAAGAGAAAGAGAACAAAAAAACACAAAGAAAGCAAGAAAGAACAGGAGGAGGAGGAGGGATGATGAAACGTGATCCGGTGGAGACCAGGCTACTTCCTCAGAACAGGTCATCTGAGAGGACCGAGTCTGAGTCAATATGCCCTCACAGCAAGGAGCTTGGCCAGCGGTCCAGGCGTCTCCGTTCATCCCAAACTCCCTCTTACCCACAGCGGGGCAGGTTTTGGCCCAGCAAGATCACAACAGCGTCACACCTGTAGTCCAACCCTACTTAACACATCCGATTCAAGTCATTGGGACCATTCCCTGGACCCAGACGAACACTGTTAGACTGAAAACGGTTTCCTTAAAGATCCACCATATACCTTTTTCACCACAGGTGAACGTTCCGTCATAGCCAACTGGGAGTCACGTCCTGCTGCCGTGACTTGGATAAAGCTGTCAGTCTCCTTGCCCTGCGTTGCTTTTTAACAGTCCCTCCTACTCACATGATTTGCTCTGGCTCATTTAAGATGACTACTGCCAGTTAGCGCTGTGACTAATCAGCTGGCAACGATGTTCGCCAGCATGCTATCGATGTCCGTAATATTGAACAAGCGGAGCGCTGGGTGGAAACGCGAGTTTGTTGCTCCTGACATACAGATTCCTTTATTTACATGAACACGGGGAGACATTTTTAAAACACCTCAGAGTGTCAGCTGTCAAGCTACATACACTGGTGCATATGTCAGTCTTTCCGGATTGCCACACCCCTTTCGATGACAGTGCACCATTTCTTGGGGCCCAAATCTCGTCCGCAGGTCAAAGGGCCCACAATGCAGCAGTGTTCTCCTTGGCGCAAACTCACAGCCGTCAAAGCAGTACTGAACACGCCCGGACCGGACCACGACGAACTGAACGACTACAGGCCAATCTCCGGTGCCTGACTTCAGGAGCTCGCTGGAGCTGATTACAGGACACCTCAAAACCTTTTACTATTTAAGCTCCCTGTCCTCTTCACGGAAATTAACTCAAAAGGATTGTGGAGCTTCTGCTCCTAAAAATAAACAGTACAGACACTCAAAATGAGGACCAGAATCGATTTCAGCATTGACTGTGTATCTCTCACCTGCCCTTCCTGGGTGAGCGGTCTGTTCACGCTGTTTGTAGCCAACTCCGTCTCCCCACTTACAATCTGGAACACGTTCCAGGGTCACAGGGACACTATGCTGTGGTGCACCTTGGAAATGTGCTTCACAAATTGAATTATTTCCCTCATTAATATCAACATTATTAAACATGTTGTAGTATTATTCTAATTATCCAAAATCAAATGATTCACTATGGATCATTAAGTTTATCAGTGGTTGTTTCTGTCTAGGTCCATTAAACACACAAGACATTTTACTGCACTTGTGAGGACTAACAATAAAGACCAGAAAATCCTCACTCTTCACTGCTATGGGTTACTAACCAGAAGTATAGTGACCCATGGAAAATCCCAAAAACTGAGTGTGTGTGTGTGTGTGTGTTTGTGTGACTATACTTGTGGCAAACAGAATTTCAGGACCCTGTCTGAAGGGTAACATTAAAAACACACAAATACTCTCTCAAATACAGGCACTGAACGCAGCTGAATACACATCTCAGTGCCAAAGTATGTGGTAAGAGCAGGAAGGTACACATGTGAATGCAAGCAAACAGACAGACTGGCAGGCTGAAGGACAGAGTCAGGCAAAAAGACAGTCAGGCAGGCAGCCTGAAGGACAGAGTCAGGCAGACAGGCAGGCAGGCTGAAGGACAGAGTCAGGCAGACAGGCAGGCAGGCTGAAGGACAGAGCCAGGCAAAAAGACAGTCAGGCAGGCAGGCTGAAGGACAGAGTCAGGCAAAAAGACAGTCAGGCAGGCAGGCTGAAGGACAGAGTCAGGCAAAAAGACAGTCAGGCGGGCAGGCTGAAGGACAGAGTCGGGCAGGCTGAAAGACAGAGTCGGGCAGGCTGAAGGACAGAGTCAGGCAGGCAGGCTGAAGGACAGAGTCAGGCAGGCAGGCTGAAGGACAGAGTCAGGCTGAAGGACAGAGTCAGGCAGGTAGGCCAAAAGACAGAGTCAGGATGACAGACAGTCAGGCAGACAGGCAGGCTGGCAGAAAGACAGAGTCTGGCTGGTAGACAGTCAAGCAGCCTGAAGGACAGAGAGTCAGTCAGACTGACTGGCAGGAAGGCTCTTAATCTCAAGGGAACCACTTCACTAAACCCAACACTTAGCCTTGAACTTGATCATTCTGGTTCTGCCCCTCCCTTCCTCCCCTTTTGCCTCTTTGTCTTGTCCATTTTTGTCCTTTTCCTGACCTCATTTCCTTCTATCACTCTCTGTCTGGCCCTCAATCTTTCCCTCCCTTTCAGGCTACTAGCACTCAACTTTCTATTTTGCTCAAATGCACGCAGCAGCACAAAGCAAACCAAAACATCCATGAGACCAACTGCCAAAGGCAAATGGACAACAGTGAAGTCGAGCCGGCTATAGTAGCAATGATGAAACACTAAACCTTTTCAAAAGCAGAACCTTCCCTTTCAGCTGAGTCCACACATTGGTCCACTTCAGAAGTGGTCAGACAAGAAAGTATACCACAGAGAAAAGAGCTGAGGTGGACTTTAATGAGAGAAAGCAGAAGCAGCGACAGGGAGCTAATTACGTGGAAGCAGCAAACAAAACGTATAAATGACGTGGCTTTCTTTGCACATTTTCCATGTTCACCATATTGTAGTTCCCTCTCAATTAGTCGTTCTTTGCAACTACATTTCTGTGATTATTATTTTTTTTTTATGTGGATAGTACTACATTCCAGTTTTGTTTTACTCAGGGGATAGCTCTAAAACTATGTCAACCAGTTAGACAGCCTCAGACAAATACTTTGAATATCAGCGAGCCCTGAAGACACACTACAAACAGGATAGAGCTAGGTCGCGTTTCATCACCAAGTGATCGTCCAAGTGTCCCCAAGTAGAGTTACTATCAGTGTTTCTGACACATCAGGAAGCACATTTCTCAACCACAAGCCTTAGAAAGCAGTCGTCGCCCTGGTTAGGGAAGCTGTTGTTGCGTCGGCAGAGGAAGGAAGAAGGAGGGTCGAATTCTCACAAAGTGGAAATTTAAATACATGAAGAAAACATGTCATATCGCATATAGGTGGTTTCCAAAGACCAAAACAATACTGATGTGGAAAATAAAATTAACTGCATGGTGGATATATTAGTCATAGCGAACGTGTGCAGCCTTCATTATGCTCTGTGCCGTCCTCTTTAACAACCTCGCTAGGTAGAAAACACTGGCCTAGTCCTTCACATGCTGACAGAATCTGAATGCCATACTTTTAATACAGAAGAGAACGGACTGCTATCGCCGCTTTACAGATCTCTCAGCATGACACTGCAATACGCTACTGTAGGCCACCATGATACCTTAAAGTCTAATCAAGCGGAGCAGCTTTGCCCCTTATTTTGTCCCATCTCGGCCACGCTGCTATCGTGTTCCGTTGACAAAGAGAGTCCGCGAGGCTCAAATTCAGTGGGAGACGCAAGAACAGCAGCGACCACAAAGGGTTTGGTGACCTCCCTCCCGAGGACACGAGGCGCGGCTTGTGTAACGCTGCCGCGGTGCCTCGTCTGGCCCTGCTGCCACCGTCCCCCAGACAAGTCCCAGCAGCCTCCGTACACTCAACCGCAACGACACGGCTGACACCGCTGAGCCAGCCAATTCTCTTTCCACAGAGACAAGGCTATGTCCCAAAAAAAGACTGTAAACCAGTCGAGACAAGCACTTATTCTCCACCGCTGACTGGCAAAGTTACCTTAATCAGAGTGCTTTCTAAAGAAGAGAGAACGGTTCTGCTGCCGTTTTGCTGAGGTTATGTATGGAATGTAGAAGCTAATAGCGCTGCCTCAGATTTTTTGGACTAATAGTTGAACTCTTCTAAATATTATTCTGTAGTGCTTGCTCAGAAAAGTTAACCTTCATCTTTATGTCATTATAATACAGTTGGTCTAAAAGATTAGGATGAAAATGACTGCCCTGCCTGTTTTGAACACTCATCTCTCTTTGCAAAAACACCGGAGCTGATGTTGTCTAAAGTGTTTTAAAAGGCACAGTGAAAGGGATCTTAGACGTAAATACGTTTTCCAGAGCTCATTTTCATGTCATCCACCACATGATTGAAAATGCATGAAGTTCACTTAACAGCACTTGAACTGAAACATGTAATATGGTCAGATGAAATACACCCACTGTAAAACAGGGTGCCTGATCTTTGATAGGGAAAGATTTTGTGAGACCCAGACAGGCCAGTCTGGGGCCTCTGCCACCGACATCTTAAATCAGGTTATCAGGTGTCCACCATAACATACCTGCTGTAGTTCACCCTCATCGGTCAGTCTCAATGCACTCTCACATTAGCTGGCCTTCATAGACGGATCCAAGGTTAAATGGATAAGACGACGCCCTACACAACAACATGAAGCCTACTGTCACCGCAGTATTACCAGAGTTAGTTTCTACTGGTGGGTTCATCATGTGTGTCGCTGACTTCCCCAGACTGTACCGTCTCAGCGTCGGGGCTCACTCTGAAACCAATCTGACTTTTAGTAAGACTTTGTTCTTCTAAGAAAGCAAGGATTTCTGTCATTAATTCTCCTTTCATTAACTTTCCCAAGTTACTCCTAGCAGATATGCCTCTATAGTTATTTGGGTGAAACATGTCACAAGTCACATTTCTTAGTACAGGTTTAATAAAGCCAAGCTTCCAGATCTCAGGAAAGTAAACTACGCTCATCACCAAGTTGGGCAGCCTGAGAACGGCTTCCCTTGGTTGAAGGCTGCAGTATTTCAGCACTACTGTCTAGTCCACAGGCTTTACCGCTTTGGAGGCCTTTCAGTTTATTATTATTTTGTTTGGATAATGTAATGCCTTTGTCTATTTTGTTGCGTTAGTCTTTAATTGTAAATTCTAAATATTTAGTTTGATGACCAGTTTCATGGTTGGGATAAGTCCTGTCATTAACAATATACTGTATTACTTTTTCCCCGTTTTGGTTAATATTGCTGTCGTAGCTCTGTCTCTGTCTATTCAGCTGGGATTGATACACAGATGTTCTATCATATCATTTAATATTTTCCTCTATGTAGTCCCGCTTCTTTACCATTTCTAGCATTAAGATCCCCCAATAACAAAACTGTGCCTAATGACTGAACAAAAATGATATCACAAAAAACAATCTTCATTAAATTATGGTGATTCAGACAGTGTTATATATATATATAGAAAACAAATACAAATCTTGATCTGAGTTGACAATTTATTTTAATATTTTAAGCCAAATGACTTTGGAAAGACCAGAGGCTCTCTTTCTGTCTGTCTGTCTGTCTCTGTCTGAGATGATTAGTTTTTACAAATCCATTACATTCTCATGATCTCTCACTGTAACACACAAACAGCTCTTTCAGTTTTCCCCTTTCAACAACACCAAACTAATGGTGTGAGTGTCAATGCAGGCCAATTATCTGCAGACGTCATTTCAATTTGCTCTCATCCCGGCCCTAATTATGAAATCCTCATCTTTAAAATGCACAACAACAGGAAACCGCCATTGCAAATCAAGTGATTGTCACACAATTCCTTCACCTGTATTTTGATAACTAAATGGTATTTTCTTTGGCATGGCATTCACCGGCATCCCTGCGGACAGAGTGTCTGTTCATTGGAATCACCATCTGTGCTCATATTCCAAATGAAACAAATCAGACTTGTGGCCTGGTAACCATGGTAGCAGGCCAATAGAGTCCCATCAAAAGAGAGGGCAAACAGAACACACAACAGTATCAAAGGAGGTTCAAAATAATGTCACAATGTAAATGGGGCAATATTTACATGTTAGGAATTACAGTCCAGTCACAATTAACGATTACTGCTATCATTTTTTTTTCCTAATCATCGGTTTCCAAAGAAACTGACCTTATTCACCCATTCTCTGCAAAAATGTAACTATGCCCACGTGTGTATCTTGGTGTGACTCATTGTCATCATATGAACACTCATATAGGTCCCTGCTCTGTAGCAAAGTGTGTGTGTGGGGTGGGGTGGGGTGAGTTTACTGCATTTGACACTGAACAAGTGAACAGAGAATCTATTTGTATGTTGTCATCTAAACAGTATGAATTCACATTCAAATTCAATCACTGGACTTTGGTCTGAAATGTACAGAAATCTACTCAAAGGAAATGCTATGGAAGACACCAAAATGAGTGGAATGTGATTTAAGATGTTGACTTAATGGATGTGTTTACAAACCAAGAAGCAAACAACTCCAGTAAGCTCATTAGATATAACAACAAGAAAGGTCCGGAAACATTACAGGGGAGGGGAGGAGAAGTAGAAGACAAACCGCTAACCGCTGGAAAAATAGATTAGACACTCGAGATGAGTCATCAGCCCACCGCCCAAGACAGTCATGTGACCAGGGACATCATTTACAGAAATCACAGTATGCTTTCAAAATGGGAATTGTCCCCCATTAGGCTAAACACATACTAGTAACTTTGGTATACAATGGATATAAAAAGTCTACACAACCTTATTAAAATGCCAGGTTCTTGTGATGTAAAAGAATGAGACAAAGATAAATCATGTCAGAACTTTCCACCTTTAATGTGACCTATAACGTGAACAATTCAACTGAAAAACAAACTGAAATCTTTGAGAGGAAAAAAATAAATAACTCACAATAACCTGGTTGCATAAGTGTGCACACCCTTAAACTAATACTTTGTTGAAGCCCCTTTTGATTTTATTACAGCACTCAGTTTTTTGGGGTAGGAGTCTATTAGTATGGAACATCTTGATGTGGCAATATTTGCCCACTCTTCTTTGCAAAAGCGCTCCAAGTCTGTCAGATTGCGAGGACATCTCCTGTGCACAGCCCTCTTCAGATCACCCCACAGATGTTCAATTGGATTCAGGTCTGGGCTCTGGCTAGGACATTCCAAAACGTTCATCTTCTTCTGGTGAAGCCGTGATTTGTGGATTTGGATGTGTGCTTTGGGTCGTTGTCATGCTGAAAGGTGAAATTCATCTTCAGCTTTCTAACGGACGCCTGAAGGTTTTGTGCGAAAATTGCCTGGTGTTTGGAACTGTTAATAATTCCCTCCACCCTGAATAAGGCCCCGGTTCCAGCTGGAGAAAAACAGCCCCAAAGCATGATGCTGCCACCACCATGCTTCACTGTGGGTATGGTGTTCATTGGGTGATGTACAGTGTTGTTTTTGTGCCAAACATCTTTTGGAATTATGGCCAAAAAGTTAAACCCTGGTTTCATCAGACTGTAACACATTTTCCCACGTGTTTTTGGGGGACCTGATGTTTGTTTTTGCAAACTTCAGCCAGGCTTGGATGTTTTTCTTTGTAAGAAAAGGCTTCTGTCTTGCCACCCTACCCCATAGCTCATTTATATGAATAACACGGGAGATTGTTGTCACATGTAGCACACAGCCAGCCCTTGCCAGAAATTCCTGCAGTTCCTTTAATGTTGCTGTAGGCCTTTTGGAAACCTCCCTGACCAGTTTTCATCTCATCTTTTCATCAATTTTGGAGGGACGTCCAGTTCTTGGTAATGTCTCTGTTGTGCCATATTTTCTCCACTTGATGATGACGGTCTTCACTGTGTTCCATGGTATATCTAATGCTTTGGAAATTATCTTGTTTTCCAAAGCATTAGAAACCCTTCTCCTGACTGATATCTTTCAACAATGAGATCCCACTGATGCTTTGAAAGCTTTCTGCGGACCATGGCTTTTGCTCTGAGATGCAATGAAGAAAATGTCAGGAAAATCCTACTAGAACAGCTGAACTTTATTTGTGATTTATCAGTGTCACTTTAAATGATGGCAGGTGTGTCATGACTTCTATTTAACATGAGTTTGAATGTGATTGGTTAATTCTGAACACAGCCATCCCCAGTTATAAGAGGGTGTCCACACTCATGCAACCAGGTTATTGTAAGGCCCCCCCCCATCACTCCTGTGTTCAAATGGCACGTTGTGTTTGCTAATCCAAGTTAATAATTTTAAAAGGCCAATTGATCATTGAAAACTGTTGTGCTGATCAAAGAAGCAATAAAACAGGGCTCTAGACTAGTACAGTATCTTCAGCATCAGTGTTTGTGCGTTCAATTACATGCCCAAAATAGCCAGAAACAAACAAGATTCTTCTGAAGCTGCCAGTTGCGGGGGGGGGGGGGTTGTTTGTGAAATCCCCTCATGGTGCCAGGCCAGGTATGGTGACATAAAGGTGGCAGAAGCGCTCAAAGGTGTCTGGAAATAACACCACAGCCACCACGGAAGTTTGCCACTGACAAACTATGAAGAGGCACAAACACGCAGACACTGCCAGCGGACGCAAAGCGAGGAGCTACCCGAGGCGCGATAGATCCATGGCACCTGAACAGAGCGCAGTGCAACCTTGGAGTGTGGAGTACAGGAGAAACAAGGCACAGGAGGGGCAACCCGAAAGTACGTGGAAGGCCGACACACCACGCCAAAGCCGCAAAATAAACACGTTACAAGATAAATCTTGTAACCAGGCTTTATCCGACTGTGAAAGTCTCAAACAGTGCAACACAAAGTGCCCTACGTGGAAAGCACACATTTGACCCACAGGTCTCAGGGCCGAAGGTGCAGGATTTGACGGTAGCCTCAGGATCAGCAGACACCGAGGAGGTACGTTAAGGAGACGGACACACTCAGATCACAATCACATGGACCAGCAGAAGCTACAAAAAGGAGGACAGACTCTCTGCGTGGTCCAGTGTGGGCTGGCACAAAGCTTCATGCCCGAATTCCTAACAGAGAGCCAACAGACACCCGTGTGCCAATAAGTCCACCATGACTTGTTCTAACTCGTTGGCAACTTAACCGGTGGACTGTTATAGACATGCTTGACGCATGCGCATTCCCCCATGGTGGCATCAAAGTGACCAACCAAAGAAATCTCTGCATCTGACACAGTGGTTTGCTTAGGTTAGATGTCAATGCTATCTAATCCACTAGCAGTCCAATTCTACTCTCAGAACAAGATTTATGAATGCTTCTTTTTGGTTGTCATTATTCATGAGAAATATACCAAAATATCAGAATTAAGTGTAATTAGAGAAGTGTCAAAAAAATTTTAATGTCAAAGTGAAAGAAAAATCTCATCTTAAAATATTAATGAAAATAAAACCACAAAATCGGACACTTATATGCCAATATATGCATGATAGAAACACTGTCGGCCACGATTACATAAGTAGGTATTCTTGCGTAGGTCTCAGAAAGCTTTGCATAAATGAAGTGTACAATATTTTTTTGTGAAATCCCCCCATGGTGCCAAAAATCCCCCAATAAAGATGGCAGAAGCGCTCTACGGAGTTTGGAAATAACACCACAGCCACCACGGAAGTTTGTCGCCGACAAACTACAAACCCGATTCCAAAAAAGTTGGGACGCTGTACAAAATGTGAGTGAAAATAATTTACAAATCTCATAAATTTATATTTAATTCACAATAGAATATAGATAACTTATCGAATGTTGAAAGTGAGACATTTTGTAATGTCATGCCAAATATTGGCTCATTTTGGATTTTATGAGAGCTACACATTGCAAAAAAAGTTGCCACAGGTAGCAACAAGAGGCCGGAAAAGTTAAATGTACAGATAAGGAACAGCTGGAGGACCAATTTGCAACTTATTATGTCAATTGGCAACATGATTGGGTATTAAAAGAGCCTCTCAGAGTGGCAGTGTCTCTCAGAAGTCAAGATGGGCAGAGGATCACCAATTCCCCCAAAGCAGCGGCGACAAATAGTGGATCAATATCAGAAAGGAGTCTCTCAGAGAAAAATTGCAAAGAGTTTGAAGTTATCATCATCTACAGTGCATAATATCATCCAAAGATTCAGAGAATCTGGAACAATCTCTGTGCGTAAGGGTCAAGGCCGGAAAACCATACTGGATGCCTGTGATCTTCGGGCCCTCAGACAGCACTGCATCACATACAGGAATGATACTGTAATGGAAATCACAAAATGGGCTCAGGAATCCTTCCAGAAAACATGCCATTCGCCGTTGCCGGCTAAAACTCTATAGGTCAAAAAAGAAGCTGTATCTAAACAGGATCCAGAAGCACATATGTTTTCTCTGGGCCAAGGATCATTTAAAATGGACTGTGGCAAAGTGGAAAAGTGTTCTGTGGTCAGACAAATCAAAATTTGAAGTTAATTTTGGAAAACTGGGTCGCCATGTCATCCGGACTAAAGAGGACAAGGACAACCCAAGTTGTTATCAGCGCTCAGTTCAGAAGCTTGCATCTCTGATGGTATGGGGTTGCATGAGTGCGTGTGGCATGGGCAGCCTACACATCTGGAAAGGCACCATCAATGCTGACAGTTATATCCAAGTTCTAGAACAAAATATGCTCCCATCCAGATGTTGTCTCTTTCAGGGAAGACCTTGCATTTTCCAACATGACAATGCCAGACCACATACTGCATCAATTACAATGTCATGGCTGCATAGAAGAAGGATCCGGGCACTGAAATGGCCAGCCTGCAGTCCAGATCTTTCACCCATAGAAAACATTTGGCGCATCATAAAGAAGAAGGTGCGACAAAGAAGATCTAAGACAGTTGAGCAACTAGAAGCCTGTATTAGACAAGAATGGGACAACATTCCTATTCATAAACTTGAGCAACTTGTCTCCTCAGTCCCCAGACGTTTGCAGTCTGTTATAAAAAGAAGAGGGGATGCCACACAGTGGTAAACATGGCCTTGTCCCAACTTTTTTGAGATGTGTTGATGCCATGAAATTTAAAATCAACTTATTTTTCCCTTAAAGTGATACATTTTCTCAGTTTAAACATTTGATATGTCATCTAAGTTGTATTCTGAATAAAATATTTAAATTTGAAACTTCCACATCATTGCATTCTGTTTTTATTCACAATTTTACAGTGTCACAACTTTTTTGGAATCCGGTTTGTACACTGAACAAAATCATAAACGCAACACTTTATCTAGCAACCAATATCCAGCAACTTCGCACAGATCTTTGAGTTCAGCTCATGATAAATGGGGGCAAAAACAAAAGTATTGCGTTTATAATTTTGTTCAGTGTATGAAAAGGCACAAACATGCAGAAACTACCAGCGGACGAAAAGAGAGGAGCTCCCCGAGGTCCGATAGGTCCATGGCAGTGCAACCTTAAAATATTAATGAAAATAAAACCATAAAATCATATGCCAATATATGCATGATAGAAACACTGTCGGACACGATATCCTTCAGTAGGCCTTCTCGCGTAGGTCTCTAAAAGCTTTGCATAAGTGAATTGTACGATTTCTTTTTTCCTGCAGGCTCTCTCAAGCTGTTGGGTCTCATGTCTAGACAGCCAATATGAATTCAAAACAGTCACTTGGCCTCTCGATGTAAGCAACTCCAGTATATAATTTATTACATCACACATGACTTCAGAACTCATTAAATTATGTCACAAAATATGGAGTGAATAATTATGCAAAATGTATATTTTTCGTTCCTTTTTCATTAATTTCTTAACATTTGCAGAACTTTATTTTCACTCAGACATTACAGAATATCTTGTGCTGCTCAATCACGAATCCATCAAACACGTTCTAATCACACTTGAGGGGAGGGGCTTATGCAATCCACCGTACAAATGCAAAAGTCCATCCCCGATCCAACGTTTAACCCAAGATAGCTGGCGACAAACACCGTGTTATGTTGCCGTCACCGTAACTGTTAATGCCCGCTGGGTGATGTCATCCTCATCTACTTCTCTAGGAGCGCAATGCTTTCCGACTCTCTGGCTGGACGACAGGCAGGAGCCAGCCAGGTGAGCGTTGCGCGCCTGCCTGTATAAGTAGGTTAATACCCTCTCTGCATCCCTCCTGCACCGTGGCTCCGAAAGAGGAAAAACACTCCCCCGTTATACAAGCACCCAGCCTCTGTCTATTTTTAGCACACCACAAATCTCCACTCTTTAGACTTCAGAGGACATAAGACGGGCATTCTCCGCTTCCCGTTGGGACGGTTTTATGTGCGGCCAGCAGAGACGTACAGGGACGGGCACACAGGGATTGGGATTTTTTTTTTATCCGTAAAATGGAAATTACATGACTGTCATTACAATTACTTTCACAAACGTTCCTTTCGGGAGAAGAAATCCCAATGGGTTGAGTTAATTCCTTCACTCTTTATGTCAGGTGCCATGTGGCAATATCAAGTGACATACTGACACTTTGGTCATTAGACTCTATTAACAAAACATATGTGAAAGTGTATTTGGCAAGCCTAGTTGTCACCCAAACATTACATATTAAGATGTGATGGAGTTAATTCCTTCTGTCGTCTCAATGTCCTCCAGATGATACGGAATATTATGTATATACAGACTAAATCCATTTATCAGTTTAAGACATGTAAGGGGTCACGAGATAAGATCAGCAAAGTCACTGTAGTGGTGAAATGAACCCAATATCCCAAGAAAACAAGACAACCATGTATCTCTTCACTGGAACAGGTGATTTCTCTGTTTTGCCTTGTATTTTTCAAAGAGAAGATAAATGTGAGACCACAGTAAACCAGAGTGGTCGACTGGAAGCACCTGATATCGGGGCAACCGGTATATTTATTTATATAGGGGCATTTGCAATTGTGACAGTGAACATACTGTATATTCAAAACTGTGTTTCTTCTGTTTATTGTCTTTATAACCCGTTTTCCTACAGATTTACTAGAGGGCTTTCATGAACAAACTGGCTATATGAGGCAGACAACTGCACCATATCAATTCGTGAGCACATCTGTCTTCCTTTACGTCCCATTGCATTTGCATTCATTGCCTTCATTTACTAATAAGCTGCAATTGCAAACACCTTTTTAGGAAACAATGACTAAGCACAATTCTACACAGAATACTGTACATCATTTAATGTATTTAATTAACCTGCATTGTCAGAGCTGATATGTTTGCTTTACAAATTACCAAATAGAAATATTTAAGCTACTTTAATTCCTTCCCAACTTTGCTATTATTGTCTCTCATTCTGTCTGTCCCTTACATATTTTCAATGGCTGTTTCCAGATTCTCTGGAAGCATCTATCCAATGGCTGAACAAGTCAACCTTGTGGGCATGTTTGATTCTCTACATTACCAAAAAGACAAAACTGTGGTTACAAACTACAGGTTAGTGCCTATATTCACCAAATACCTGACTGCCTAGAAAAGGTTTTCCTGACCAAAGTGTTGCATGATAATTTAATAAAGTTAATGATAAAATGTTGTTTTTGTTGTTAAAACAGAATTTTTCTCCAATTAAGCATTTGGAAAATGTATTCTTCCTTTTTGCACAAGAGTAAAATACTTAGTAACTGGCAGGGTAGGTGGTATTCACTGCCAGGTTAGTGACATTAACCTATCCTAGTGTGTCCAAACAATATTTACAATGTAAAAAAGTTAACTCTCACATCTTTGGCCTTGCAGTTGTGTGTTGCAGAGGCATTCACGATGTGGCTGTTCTGTATTTTGTGCATGCATTGTGTTTATTCAAGGTATGCATCAAATTGTACGTGTAAAAAGCTTGACGGAAACAGCAGCAACTTGTGAAATGTGGAACCTTTGATGCACGCTTATCGAGATGACTCATGCATAAACGTTTTTTGAATGAAGCATTTATTGTTACTGAGGCTTAAGTCATGACTCCAAGCTAAGGAAGCTTACAGGCAAGACCATTACTAACCCCCTCCACCCCCATCACCCATTATTCTCCGGCAGTACGGGTGGATACATGAACAGTTTATTTCCCCGAGCTGTGCCCCTCAGCATCTGCCCACCTGCCCCACAGAGACTAAAAAAAGCTATGCTCAACCCATCAAGCCACTTCCAAACTGGTCACTGTAAATTAAACAAATAGCTGCATTACACTGAGGCCAATACGTAAAGGCCAAAACAAGAGGCCAATACGTAAAGCTAAAAATAACAACACTGATCCTGGCAAGAGCAGTGTTCGGGTCTCTCTAACGTTCCACCAGGAAAACTATCAATGAATAGTTAGCTAGAATATCAACAGTCTTCATGGCTGAATCACTAACAACAATCTAATAAGATGATACAAAACAACAGATTTCCTGTTTCTTCTAGCACAGGCTGCACCATCATAGATAACTCTGTGGGACGTCCTATGGGCTAAGGAAAGATCATGTGATTACCTCCAGGTCATGGGGGGGGGGGGGTCAACCAATGAAATGTGTTTGTGAGGCCTACAAAAGAAGTCATGTTTTTACATGTGCAGTGTTCCAAAAACCTTGTCATGTGATCACAGGAGATGTTTTGATCATGTGGTAAAATGTGACAACATGTTAAAAACAACAGTGATAACATAACGTTAATACTCCATAGCTTAAGGTGGCAGGAAATTGTCAACTTGGCTGTATACCTGTTCTTAATATTAGTAACGCACAAGTGTAAATGCTGGTAAATTGTTAGAAAGCAGTTTGTGAATTCTAGGCCTACATTCTCAACACAATGTAAAAACAGCACTGGCAACTAGAGCAGTCAGAAAGTGGCAGTGCGATGTGGCATTGTAATCACTCAGTAGGTAAACCTAGTGGTTCCAAAACAAATGGGTGGCAGCCAGGATCGAGAGGGGTTGTGGGATGGTTTTATGGATATTTCTATATATAATAATCAATTACCTTTGAGAACACACAGGTTGGAATTGCAGGTCCCCACTGACTGTAATTTCTGAACCAAGCATAAACACTATGACCTAGCAGTTTAGGCTGGTTTCTCTGCTGCAGCGTGGATTTTAATCTGGCCCACTCCCCTCCATTTTTCCTCTACATGTGTGTCAGAATCTCTGTGTTAGTAAATAAACATACAAAGATTGGAACATACATGCCCAATGTTTTCCTTATCTCAGTGGCAAAACGTATAATCACAGAAGAGATAGCTTGAAAACCGAAAAACATGTTATATCAGTTCCATAACAGAAAGTTGCATATCATTAATTTACTAAATCTAATGTCAGGATAATGTAAGTACTTTCTCTTTGGTCTCCATGTCGTCCTGCCCCCCCCCCCCCCCCCAAACTCACCTCCACTGTGGGACTAACTCAAGATACCTTAATTAGCTGGTCAAATAAGTTTTCGAACCCCTGTAGTAATTCATACAGTGTTATAATCATTGACTACACACTCTGATTCAGTGAACAATGTGAACTGCCACGGCCATAAATAGCAAACTGTAAAATATACTCTCAAGCAGCAACGCAATATGGGATGAGCGCTTTGCCTTCCTTGGGGCCTCTATGGAATTAATAAGGCTATAACTGGCTCATTTGACACAGGCCTACCAGAACAATGGACTAATCTGACCATTCTTCCGCATGCCAACACTCATCCCTGCGGGAAATGCGCGGGCCCTATTTCCAGTTTTCCGCAACGTGAAGGCTGTTATAGCAATACTGTTTAAAGCAATTCCAATGAAACTGTTTGGGATCAACTTGACTAACTTCCTACAGGCACCCATGGAATCTATGCGCAACTGCGTGACATTCAGGTATCTTAATTAATGTGAGATGTTCACAGCTAATCAAGCATTTTCTTACCTCTTCCAGAACATTGATGGTGTTTTTACAGCTCTGTAGCCGTGTGGTGAAGCTGGAAGTCGTAGGGGAATTGTAGTCCTCTGTGGTCTCCGAGAGGAACTCGGACACCGAGATCAGGTCGGGCATCCTTTACCGCGGAAAAAAGGATGAGCGAAAAATCAAACAATCAACACCATGAATTGGAGATTGGGAAATGGGGATGCAGGCTCCAAAATAAACCTTTGTTTTGATAACACACGACGATGGATAAAACCTTCTCGGTTGGATACGACAAAATGTACAGCTGCGGTATAGTCCTCTGCACACTATTTCCACCCTTCTCTATCCACGCTTTAATTGCACCCGTTCAGCTGTAAAAACAACGATTCGGTTGTGTTCCCTACTCCTCCAAAACAAATGGTACGCTACGCAAAGACGACAGCTTTCCTCATTGGGTTTTTAAAACGTGATCATAAGATCTGCCAAAAACAAGGATTTTTTTTGTGCACCAAGAGACAATTCTGAATCAGTTCCGTTAATGCGATTATTGTAGCGGTCCTAGGAGCCGCTTGTCTTTTCTTTTCCCCTTCGTTTTTTTTCTCACCCTGGCGATATCTGCTTTCTGACATAACGCACGCACGCAGTTCCCTCCTCCTCTGCGTAGGTGACGAGATAAACAAGGAAGAGCTTTGCGCATGCCTCGGCTATTGACAGTACTGTCTCTGGCTATCCGGGCTATATCCCACCTAGAGTCAGGATTGTCAACAATAAAAAAAGTGGATACAAATATGATGAAGAATCTGTATGTGAAAAACAGGCTGCTATATTAAGCGATGACACATGCTACAAGGTGTTATTTCCAAATGAAAAATATGATTATATGAAGTTACTCATGATAGTAATGGAGTGGAGTGCTCAATACACAGTTGGCTTTGATTATGATGCACACGATGTGCTGGAATTTCCTTGATACATCCTTTGGTGGGTCGACTATAAACCGACAACCGATTAGGTGTCACAAAGTAACGGGCTACGGGAAACCCGCGGCCTAAGGCTGATCTACTTTACAGTCCTTTTACATTTACAATTCCTTTCTTAAGCCTGGCTTAAAGGGATAGTTCACCTAAATGACATACTGGTTGGATAAGCCAAGGATTCACTGCAATACATAATTTGGTTTAATTTCCATGGCACATCCAATCCTAGTGACAATAATAAAATAATGTATTACATTTATAGACTTTATTCAAAACTAATTATATAACAACGGGAGGAATGGTAGACCATCTTGCTTTTGCTAGAAGCCCCAAAAGTTTGAAAACACTGAGATTGTACGAGAGTTCCAATGGCTAGGTTTATGGTGTGAAAATGCAAGGTCCCCTCCTTGCTTAGAGCTAGGCCCTTGGTTCATTCAGCTGTTTGGCGTGGCTTGACCATGGGGTGTAGGGAGATTCATGGGAGAGAATAGATTAAACAGGCCAAATATAAAGCTGTGAAACTGTCCTTCCTTCCAGAAGATGAAACATACTCATTTATTGTCAAAGTGGATGGGGAATGACAGACTTGTCATAAGAGGACTAGAAGCTCCTATAGCCCTCTCACTGTCATTTACCCCCCTCTTGAATAAAGATGTGGAGATGTTTTATTAAGGAAGCAGGGATCACTACGTCTTTTGGAACAATACAAGAACTATGGCTAGAAAACGGCGCAAACTTCAGAAATTCCCCCTCTCTGCAAACAACACGTTAAAGATGCGCAAGCCAATCACAAATCATGACAATTCACACGCTTTCACCTAGAATAATATATTTTGCTTTGGACCTCATTAGCTTTTACACTAAAACATTCTGCAAAGTAGCCTGGAATAGTTGCCCTGTTAGCAAAAGTAACTATCATAGCCAGTGGAAAATACAACCAAGAAATGCTCTTAAAATACATTTTTAGGTTTTTGATTGTCTTTCCTATGCAGACAGCCGGGTTCCATTAAATAGATTGCCAATTTTGCTTGCTGGGCAGCAATTGACTTCACTGACTGTGCAACTCAAATGCCTTTTGTCTGCCCAAGCAAGGTATTCAATTGGGTTGACATGTTGTGAGACATTACTAAATTAAATAGATTTTCACAGGCTTAGCATGAAAGGCTACAATTACTTCACCGACTTAACTATAATATCATAAATGGAGAGCCAGTATCTGGGCAATCTCCTCTTTTGCCAAGCTTTTGGTTGAGGAACCCCTTTTAGTGGTGTAAATGTTATTTTTTTTTATCTCAGTGTGTTGCTTGAATAGCAAGATGAATGTGCATAATGTGTTGTTAATGACCCCCTAATGATCCAGATGTCTTTGAAGGTTTGGGGGTTGTAATGAATGTGTCAACAACAGCAGATTACAAGCAAAATAACCGTCTCTGTACCAATACAATGATTTCTCATCTGCCAGCTAGCAACAACAGATTTTTTGTTTAGGTCACAGATCTAGAAGGCTACCCGGGAAAGTTTACCTACTGTGACTTTTTTTAATTTTATGTTTTTGAACTACGTTTCCCAGATTTCCAAATTAATCCTTTAATAAGAAGTCACATCCGGGTTATCAAGCAGTCAGGAAATTGACATGATTTAGCCAGAGTTAGCAAGCTACAAAGCTACAATTATGCGGTTTCAAATTTTAACAGTAAGTTCTTCTATGCATATCTTTTGTTGAAATATAGTTGTATAAACGTAGCAATAGTCGTGACATTGGTTGACAAAATATGTTTGATAAATCGTTATATTGCCTTTGGAACAGCTAGCTAGAGTTAATAGTATACAGTATAGCTGACATTTGAGATATTTGATGACTAGCTCCCTTCTGGCGGATGCTACGTAGCTAGCTCTGGAACTTATTTTGGTAAAGCTGTTTTATTAGTTTGTAGTTGTCTAGCTGGCACTATTAACTCCGGCAGTAGGTAGTTATAGCTGGTTATATTATTTCGCAAAATGAGTTAACCAGCTGCTTTGCTAGTAGAACTGGTGGTTAAGGAACTTGTCAACGTACTGGTATAGCGACTGTGGTTAACGTTATTGTTGAGGCGAGTATGAGTAACTTAAATAGGCCTAATAACAAGGCTTGTTGCAAGTTAGTCAGCTGTAGTTGGTTTTTGTTTGCTTACTAGCAAGCTTATGTACAGTACTGTAAGTTAAACGTTGATCATCGTGTGTTTGACCGAATAAACTACTGTAGACATTAGGCAGTATTTCTTACACTTACAGGAGTAAAATAAAATACAAATTCTGCAAAATGAAATATAAATGTTGATACTAGTTGTCTAGGTTCTCGAATTGTTTGATGTATTTCTAATAGCTTTTACACTTTTTGGGCGGTCTAGATTGACCTTTCTTTTCAGATGGTGATGGACATTACAACTTGAGTTGACTAGCTAGTTAATTACTTACAGACTGTACTATCTCTTGTCAATGTATCAACGTGTTTTCCCCAAACCTTGTACTCTGTTACGTAACATTTTTATTTGGTGCTATTGCGTTCAATAGTCATTTTAATAATCAGTGCATCCAATTGGCACAACCGGATTTGAGATGGTAACATTAAAAAAATAATATGAATAATGGTAACTTGCCTATTTACAGGGAGTAGCAGTACCAAGTCATTATGCAGCGGTACGAGGCATTGGTTCACTCCAACCGAAGGACTCAATTCCATCTCTTCATGGCAAGGGACACCCTTTCATGGCAAGGGACACCCTTTCATGGCAAGGGACACCCTTTCATGGCAAGGGACACCCTTTCATGGCAAGGGACACCCTTTCATGGCAAGGGACACCCTTTCATGGCAAGGGACACCCTTTCATGGCAAGGGACACCCTTTCATGGCAAGGGACACCCTTTCATGGCAAGGGACACCCTTTCATGGCAAGGGACACCCATGAGCAGTACCCAGTCAGAGCATCTAGCTTAGATTCCATTTATTTTCTGATTTCATGGAGGGCAGCGCTGAATAGTTCAGAGTGCAATTTCTGTTTTGGAACACTAGGGTGTGTTTGTTCCTCATTTTAAGTCCATGATTCAGCAGGCTACTTGTTGTGAAAACCAAACACCTGAGAATGTTGCCTGTGCTAGAGTCCGATTTTGACTGAGCTCCCAGGTGTTGCACACTGTAACCCACAGCTAACCATTTCCCTGCCTGCCCCTTTGGTTCCAGGTGCCTAGTCTCACCTTGCCTTAGTGTGGGTCCCCCGGCCCGAGTATGACGCTAATCGAGGGGGTCGGGGACGAGGTTACCCTGCTCTTTGGCGCGGTCCTCCTGCTGCTGGTACTGGTGCTTGCCTGGGCTTCCACGCACACGGCTGAGCCCCCCGAGCACCTTTTCACCACGCCACCCGCGTCAGCCTCTTCGGTCTCAGCCGCCCTCCATCTACGGAGCGCCTCATCAGACCAGCAACCGGTCCAGAGTGACGTCACCACCGGTGAGAGCAGCAACAGTCCCGAGTCGTCCAGCGCCCCCTCTTCTGTGAACAGCCTGAACCCACCTTTGGGGGAGGAGGGGAAGGCGGAGAGGGGAAGCCAGATTCCCGAGGGGGATGGACGGGGGAGGGGGGCGGAGGAGGAAGGGGCAGGTGGAGAGGGCAACCTTTTGGAAGAAGGTTCCCCCCTCTCTGATGGTCTGAGACATCGAGATGGGGTCGGAGGCGGCCAGACTGGAGCCAGTACCGGAACGTCCCCTTCGCACCCCACCCCAAATCCATTGGACAGTGCCTCAAGTACCAGACCGCCCCCTGAGGTGGAACCCGCCGACGCCACGGAGAGGAACATGGTTCTGCGTCTGAAGTTCCTCAATGACACTGAAAGAACAGCCCAGGTGAAGCCTGAGGACACCATCGGTTACATCAAAAGGTATCTATTCTTCTAGGGATTGTGTGTACAGTATCTATGGAAGTTGGCCTATTCATTCAGATCGACATTTAAATGTAATACATTCAATGTGGTTTACCTCTGAAGAGGGCATTTAACTAGTAAAAGTGCATGCAAATTGGAGGCGTGGGTTGGATTTGCATAAATATCACATGACACTTAGGTGTGGCTCTAAACCAAAGCCGGCCTTCTAACAATCACATTGGAGGGGATTTTAAACATACTGTAAAGATTGACATTCAAAATAAATCACATCACTCACTGATGTCACTTGGGGGAGGTCCAATTGGTTGAGGATGTCCATGTAATATTTGTGACATTGGTTTTAAAGATGTGCAGTACTATTCGGATTCTATGATGTTATTAAATGAAGCGTTTACTCCATATACAGGTGATGAAAATATTATATAATACAACGATTTCTAAGAGACTGTCAGATGGATGAGTTATCTGGGCATGTGACCAATGGATTACGTTGAATGGAAACAACATATGACAGGTGTTTTAGTGTGTTCAAAAAAAACCTCCCGGCCCTTTTTTTTATTTTTCCACAGCTCATGAAACATAAGACCAAACATAACACCTGTCACATTTCCAGTTTTTGTTCGGTGTGGTCAGTGTCAGCTGTTAGGCCCTCCTTTCTAACACAGCCGTCGTGGCGGATGTTGTCCACATTTCACGTGGTCTTTCAGGCGGTCTCTGCCCGTGAGATAAACCACCATAAAGACCTCTGCTAGCCAGCAGGGGAACCCCATAACATATCCCTGATGGAACACCGCTCCTTTCTTCTAACCCCATTTCAGGACCTACTTCGCCGGCCAAGAGCACCAGGTGCGCCTCATCTACCAGGGCCAGCTGCTCCAGGACGACGGCCAGACCCTGGCCTCTCTTAACCTGGCCGACAACTGCGTCCTGCACTGCCACATCTCCCAGCACGCGACCAGGGCCGCCCCGGCGGGTGCCCGCGCGGCCGACCAGGTGCAGGTGGCCCTCAACGTGGGCAGCCTCATGGTGCCCCTGTTTGTGCTCATGCTGTCCGTGCTCTGGTACTTCCAGATTCAGTATCGGCAGTTCTTCACCGCGCCGGCCACCGCTTCGCTGGTGGGCATAACCATTTTCTTTAGCTTTGTGGCGTTCGGGGTCTACCGCCGCTGAGGCCAGCTGCCCTTCCTGAGCCGCGCCCCGGGGTGTCCGTAGTTTTAGACTGTCAAGGTACCCTTCCTTAGCCCCCCCCCCTCCCCCAGTTCTCGCTTCTATGCCCGTCGTAGCTCAACTCGGACACAGACCTCTGGACCATTTTTGGATCCCTGTCACGGACGATCGTCAGTCGTGTGATTTCTAGCGGGGGAACTGTTTTCGATCGGTGGTCTCTACGCAAACAAGCTTCTTGTTCTGTTTCTGTCTCCCTCTCCCCTTCACGCGTCGCTTTCCTTCACCAGTACACCATACGAGCAAAGAAAAATGTCACACTGATGGATGTGCAGATTATAATTTTCTCATGTTTTTAAATGTGTAGATTTTCAATGTGCCTACCCTGATATCGTTATTTTTTTTTTCTCTTCTTATGTACACTGTTACGCAATGGCCAACGGTGTAGCTGTGGCTTGCCTGTAGATAAGTCTATTTTTGGGGCTCACCCCTTTGGACTTGAGATGGGGACTTGGACTAGGCCAGAGGACCACTCGTCTGTCTGCAGTCTTTCTAACTGCAGTGAAGGAGGTTCAACTGCTGTTGTGCTGTATTTATGTTGGGAGCATAGTTTCTGTGTGAAAACAAAATATACAAATTCTATTAAATCATTCTTTTATTTACTGGCGGCTTTGTGTGAACATCTTTTAAAACGTCAGTTTTTAAAAATGAATTTGGAAGAAAATGGAAAATCTGAGTTTCTGACTCACTCATCTGCAATATGTTGTATCACGAACTCCTGATATGCCTAATTTCAATTATACACTGTTTGCCAATGCAATTAGAACAGTGATAATGTTGTGTTATATGGTATACGGTTTTGTGTACCACAGCTTTAAGCCAATCACCAATCAGAGTCGGAGAAGCAAATGGCTGCTCTCTCAGAGCTAAGCACAACTCTTCATACATATATAAAACATACGAGGGCTAGGGTGCAAAGGCCCAATGTCCAAGTGCAGGCTTTCCATAAACATTATGTTCAATATGATGGCAGCAGAATCAATGAAATCCTGATTTATTTCAGAATGTGTCACAAGCACTGTAGCCTTGAAGTTCAGTCACATTTCTTTTAATCCCAGAACACTTGGTACTGTTTTGAAATTGATAAAAACATTCACGGAAATGCTACATACGTCAGATCAATTGCAAATTACTATTTAATATATGGCACACTTCAAAAACATGATTATAGTGAACCTTGGTGCGTATTCTCTAGCCCATTTTAAAGTTCAGGCTGTGGCAAGCAGTTCCTGTGACAGGTACTGAACCTGGGTGTACTGTTGTGCAGTGATTATGTACCGGGTAAACCTATTAAACTTCTGCCAAAGCCTTTTCTTAAGCTTTCTGAGAAGCGTCTGATAGTAAATAACATTTTGTGCAAGTGATGATTTTCAAAGGTAGGTTTACATTGGGAAAGATTGATCAGGAGTCACAGTTTGTATTGTGGGAATAAAATAACCACATATGTGATAGGATTTAACAGTTATAACTATATTCAGTTAAACACCAACTTTGTCACATATATATACTGTACGGTGGCTCTCAAATGTATTCACCCCTTGAACTTTGTGTTGCAACATCAAATCAAAATCTATTTCATTTGTTTTCTGCCCATTCTTTGCAAAATTCCTCGAGCTCCAGTGAACAGTTTAACTGTCCACATATTCTCAATTCAATTGAGTTTAAGGCTTTGACTAGACAACTCCAGGACATTAACAGCCAGTTTTCACACAGACTAAAAAATCAAGTTAAATAAAAGAAAACTAAGTTCAGGCTTGTTGTTTTAGTCCTAGACTAGGTGTAATCTGTCTTCGAAAACCCTCCCTAAACATTTGTTTTTAAGCCCCTCCTGTGTGTTTGAGGTCATCATTCTGCTGGAAGATGAATCTTTTCCCAGGTCTCCTGCAGACTTCAGCAGGTTTTCTTCCAGGATTTCTGTCCTTTTCCACATGCTGCCACCACCATGCTTCACGGTAAGTATGGTGGATGGTGTTCTCAGGATGAGGTGCAGTGTTAGGCCTCATCATAGCGCCTGGCATTGAGGCCAAAAAGCTCAATTTTGGTCTCAGCGGACTATAGAATGTTCTTCCATTTGGTCTGTCTGTCACTCTACAAAGGCCTGTTCTGTGAAGCAGCCGTTCTGCTGTGACAGTGTGCACAGTGTCTCCCAGCTCAGCCATGGAAGAATGACTCCTTGAGAGTTGATCTTGATTTCATGTTGTAGCACAATGAAATGTGGAAAAGGATGAATACTTTCAAGAGCCATTGTAGGTACAATGTTAAGATTGTCACAAATCCTGTGAGCTGTGGTGGCTATTTAAAAAAAGTGTTTTTTTATATGTATAACAGGCACAATAACCAGCCACAGAGGAAGACTGAGGTACCCAGCGAATAATATGATTTTGGCCAGACATTTTAAATAAGAGATACTTATGTCACTTTTTAACCCAGGTCTGAATAAGGAAAACTGCAATCACTTCTCAAACTGAGAAGATATAGACAAATGGCTACTAAAGCTAGGCCTCCTTTTAATGCCATTGAGAGAAAATTCTAATTACAGGGATCCAAATGTATTAATACCCTTGTCAAATGAGCAATATGATATGCAAAATGATGTATACTAACACACATACTGAAGAGATTTTAACAAGACATTTTAGTTGGAAAACTCAGGAAGAGATCTTAGGGGGAAAAAGTGTTTGAGGGTGATGTCATTGAGGACCTTGGTTGTGGTGGTTCTGCAGTACCTTTATGGAAACCAGACTAGAAGAACTTTGCAACCAAACCAATAAAACAACAGCCACTGTAATTGTATTTACTTCTGTGATTATCCAACTAGGCAGTTTTCCCTCCTGGATCCATCCGTTGGCTACATACTAAAGTTCTTCCTAAACTTATTATGAATAATGTAGTACTTTATGGGCCTGTTTTACAGACACAGATTAAGCCTAGTTTAGGACTAATCTGTGTCTGTCTGTGAAAGTGGCCCTATAAACCTATTTAAGAAGTGGCTCCTGATCAAGTGACCGTTTATTTTATTTATGGGCTCAAATCTTTGAGCTGCAAAGTGGAAGTATCTCACAGGAACTTTTCAAAAGCTAGATTTGTTCAACTGCATAATCAAATGCCAAAAAGAAAAATTAGCAATATCACTTAGCAGAGTTAAACGGATGAAACACATTTTACCACTGCAACTGTAAAATAAAAGTGTTTACACATTTACACTACCACACAACTAGCAACGGCGTTTATTGACACGACCTAGAAAGATAAACCTTTAGCTAGCTAGGTAGTTTTATGTGCAGGAATTGGTTGGATGTGTATCCAAACAACAGGTGCGCGGTGCTGTGGTAAAGCTCAGTCATCCCTAAACCGCTGACTGTTGAAATCCTCAGGAGGAGGTCATCATCCTAAGAAATGGGGAGACAGACGTTAAGGGTTTCTCCCCTCCTGTTTAAGCTTTGGCCACAAATACAAATATTGGACAGGTCAGCAAAACTGTTTGAACAGGATATAAAAGTGAAGCCCAAAGGCCATTTCTTTCCAATTCTGACTTCGTGGTGACTTTTTTTTTGTTTTTACATACACTGAATTGTTTATTTGGTTATTTAGTTTGGAGCTAAATGTCATTGCTAATTTCTTCTGTTTGGCCAATTTAAAAATGCAGTTAAACTGGTAAATGTTATATGAGAAACATAGTCCCAGTACCCACAAGATACTTCAATATTTTCCAGATTCACAGACACAGAGAATAACAAGTAAAAGATGCGGTGACGGAGTAGATACTCCCTGTTTTTTTTTTTTTAACTGGTCTTGGAAGTATTTCCTTAAAACTGTTTATACAAATGTTCTTAATGAAAGCAGACTGAATCCATTAGTGGTGCATTAAAAAGCATTGGAAAGAGAGTGGGGGGGAGGGGCATGATGATTACAACCTAATTTGCAACCATTGTAATCATTTTGAATGCACCACCAATGGATGCAGTCCTATATTCTCCCCAAAAGCAAGACAGATAATCCTGAAATGGTACCAAATAAACCGCTAACCCATTTTTAAAACAGTTTGAAAGAAACATTAACTCCTAGCGTCAAAAAATGTGTACTACCCTTCAAACTTACAATATTTATATACAAACAGTACAGTTAAGAATTTAAAAAAATGCTCCAAGTACATTGTTACAGAAAACACATCAATAAATAAGACTTGTAGTCTGGGACCAAAAGTCTGAGCAGTACAAAATACTGCAAACATAATGAAGTTATGCAAAATATGTACGTAATATATTACCATAACATCTGCAGTAAAAAGCAATTGCAAAACATCAACATTTCAAAAGTTCACAGTAATTACTCCCAAGTAAAATTTGTCAATCGTGACAAAATGCAGCAGATAAAGTCTGACAAACAAGTCTAAAGCAATAGCCACTACATCTCACTGTACAATTAATTTTAAGTTACATTACACAATACCACATTCTTAAAATTGTTTGCCAATTTTGTTGGGACTGGCAAAGCTCCCATACAACGCTACTGCTCCCTAAATAGGCTGCACACAGTCCGCTTTTGTCATTCAATATTTTTGGTAATAAAGCAGCTACATCCTCACTAATTGCATGAGTTCCAGTCTCCTTTGCTTGCCAACAAGTGAAATGTCAGCTAGAGACTAATATTCAGGCAATATTTTGTGTAAATAACAGAAGTCCAGAGTGATTTTGAGTACTGGTACTCAGACTACCTCACTTAAAATCACCCTGGCTCTAGTCTGATTTTAGCAAGTCAGTCAACATTCTCCCATAAATCTCCCATACTAATTCCTATTAAAGGAGGGAATTTAATTTTGTTAAAAAAAATAACATTGGGGGGTTGTCAAGTTACTAAAACAACAAAGTGTTGTTCTTTTTGCTGCATATTATAATGAAAATAACCAGAAGACCAGAAACAGTTCCTTTACCGCATTTTGTTGAGATCCTTCTTGGGCAAATAGTCCCGACAACCTGTGCTCAAGCATTCATCGTGGTGAGTTACATATGGACAATTATTACTACAATAATACTCATTAAGCAAATTCTCCCTATTAAAATAATACATTTCCCAAAACACACAATAATTCACCTAAATGTTGAAACCTGTACCATATTACGAAACCATGATAAGACAGGAAGGTCTGGGAAAAAATGACAAGTCAAATATCAGTACGATGGCAGATACAAATGTGGTTTCCTCTGATTTTGAATAGCAGACTGTCATCTGCTGGAGATTAAAATAGGTCCGGCCGCAGCAATTCTTTTAACAGCTCTATGAAATTGCATCCCAAAATGTATTTATTAATTTATTAATGTCTCTTGAACATTGCCATTATAAACCTTGGTATGTTATTACTATTGGCTAAACCAGACCTAAACCAGACTTAAATGCCAACTTGGGGCATATAAATCTGTCAAACTAATTTACACAAAGCCTAGTTTATTGGAAATGTTGATAAATTAGTCACACTGGCCTGATACTGACCAAGTATCCTGATTTCGGATAATGATGACTATTCTGGCCAGTATTTATATGTAATTTAGACATGATAATTTTTTTGGGACTCGACAAGAAACTGCACCGAAGATCTTATTGATATTTTGTTTTTAACCACTGACATGTTATCATGGTTCATTGATCAGTTATACCATTTAAAGAGGCTATTGTTTGCATTTTTGCCCAAAGTCTGCCTCTCAGGAAAATCTAAAAGTTTCAACTGTGGCACCTGATATACAGAAATATACAGAATTATAACTCTTTCCTGGTAAAAAAAAAAAAAAAAGACATTTGGGAAGTTCTTTTACCCACTCAAATCCATTTAACAAATCTAAATGTCTTTGGGAATTTGGGGAAGGCGGGTGTCACGCTGGCTGAAGTGGTATACAGCCGATCCCCACCCCGCCCTCGTGACAAACCATCGGTGCCATGAATCTCCAGTGGTCGGTCTCCGGGTCATACATCTCCACAGAGCTCAGGTTGGACTGTCCGTCGTAGCCACCTACGGCATAAAGCCTGCCACAGTTCGCCACCAACGAGACTCGGCTGCGCCGTGTGTTCATGGCAACCAGGCGGCTCCACTGGTCTGCCACTGAACTGTACACCTCGGCCCCACTGAGGAACCCGGAGCCGTCGTAACCTCCCGCCACGTAGAGCTGGCTGCCGAGGGCCGCAGCGCTGTGGCGACAGCGCTTGTTCATCATGCCAGCGACGGGGTGCCAAAGACCTGTGTGCTGGTTGTAGTACTCCACCTAGAGGATAGGAGGCGTCATTACAGTCATTAACTGTCAGTTTCTAAAAAAAAAAATGTTTTACTGGTGAAAAACAGACTAGTATAAATTCTACTAGAACACAAAAATTTAAGCCATTAACAACATAAAATTAACGTAATAAAAGCAGTTCTGGGCAATGCCAACTTTGACCTATAAAAAGTGTAGAATGCCAAAAACATCGCTCATGTTTCGAACCACTTATGTACAACTGTAATATTCTTCTTGTCCATCTGCAGTAGGTTGTACTGGTCATCATCCGATGCTCTACAATGTTCCGGGTTTAATGAAAAATGGTACCCTTACCGTATTGAAGATCTGTAAACCGTCATGACCGCCAGACACAAAAATCCGTCCATCAAAAACTGTGACCCCAGCTGCACTGCGACTAGCACTCATCTCTGTCACTACTGTCCACCTGCATAAGAGTAGAATGAAAACCAGACACTAATGAATGCTGATAGATGGACAATACGTATTTCGTACAATTGAGGAAAAAATAATAATATTATACCAGACACTTTAAAGACAACAAAATGCAATGTCTTGGATGCATTTGAAAACTTTTCACATCCTCGATAGATCGGTTGAGTGTAATTAAGTAACAAGGTTTCTCTGTACCTGGTGGATGAAAACATTTACCAGACACTTTTGTTTACTGAATACTTATGTACAGATTTCTACAAACCAATTTTTGCTTTGGTCATTATGCAGTATTTTGTAAAGACTGTCGGCAAAAAATGTATTATGAATTAAGTCTATAACACAACAAAATGTGGAGTAAGTGAAGGGGTCTGAATACTCTCTGACAGTGTGGTATATACACACACACACATACAGAGTAGTGTATCTCTATTTTTGTGGGGACAAGAAAACTAAAGAAATTCCCTAACCTGAATAACTTATTATATAACGTTTGACCTTAAACCTAACCTAAGGAATTTACTTAGTCCTCACCGGGACCAACAAAATGTCCTAATAAGGGCATTTTCTATCCTTGTGAGGAATTCCCGTCCTACTTTGATCTAATGGTGTATCCAGGACCAGGTGGCTTTGAAATTCAGCGGGTCAAAGTGAAGTCATCAATGATAACAGAGGAAATGTGCAGAACCTGTTGGCTTCCGGAGAGTAGCACTCGACGGAGTTAAGGGAGGATTTGCCATCATAGCCTCCACAGACATAGATGTGGCCGTCGACCACCACAGTCCCCATCGCGCTGCATTCGGACAGATGAACAGGGGAGAATGGGAATGAATGATGAGGGGAAAAAATGTGGGGTGGCACACCAATCAACTAGATCAGAAAGCAACCGACCAATGATGCATAAAAACCCTGAATATACAGTGTGTATTTTCCTTTCCTCAGGGTCTATTTGATTCCTGTAAAATGGCATTCAAGCACACCAAGTCAAGTTGTAGGTTACAAAATGTATATGTGGACAATCCTCCTTTAAGCATTTTAGAATGTCTCCCTCAGAGAAACACAACAGAGCCTATGGGGAGCTTATGCCACAATCTGTACCTCTACAAGTAATTGTCTCCACACAGTGTTAACAAGGAATGTGAATATATATATATAACCACTTTTTGACCAGAAACACTTACAGCCATACTCAAAATGGACCCAGTTAGCATACCCCAACAGACCATGTCACATCCATTTCAACATCACTGAAAGATAAACCTGTTGAGTTTCATATGATTTGAAAGTGTTGTCAATCTTTAAGTTTGTTAAAAGTTTTGTTTTGGATGAATTATAATATATATATATATAACAGAGGTCATGCTCTTCTCTTAATTCCTTATTCCCTAGTATCAAATAGCTAATACGAACACTTAAAGTATTTACATTAAAGGGGTTTTATAATTAATACAGCAAAACACTACTGTCCAAAGAACTTAAGGACATTCTTACCTCCGTTGACTGTTCATGCTAGCAACACGTGTCCACGTATCCGTTACTGGGTTATAGACCTCCACTGTGCTTAGCCTTGATTGTCCATCATATCCACCGATGGCGTAAAGTAACCCGTTGACAACTGCAACTCCTACTCGACTTCGGGCTGTACTCATTGGCTGACAGCGTTCCCAGAAATTTCCAATTGGGTCAAATACTTCAACTACATTCAGCGAGTCACCTAGATTGAAAGAAAATAAATGTCTAACATTTTAAATAAAACCGCGAAATGTAGCGTTGTAACAATTCACTTGTGGTTTTGGTTTTTACCTACATTTTCGGCCACAGGTTTGGTGCTAATATGTGGGTTGTTGTGTGGACCAATATAACAATTAAATTACACACATTTCACGACTCCTGGGCTAATTAATTCCAATGATTGTGAAAAACAAAATTTCCGTATGCTTTTATTGCCAACAGAACCGTTTTTTTTCCTCCACTCCGATTATACTATAGAATACTTGAATATGTCCTGTTACCCACTCTGTCTCAACTGTTTCTCTGAACAGGGATTCGATCTTTAAATTACAATAAGGTAATTATGAGTAATTTACCTCAACCACATTACTAGTTAAAATAAGTGCACAAATGATGGCCTTCGTTTTACACTTGTTTAGTATTCAATATCACAATAAATGAGACACAATAAATACCTGCACTATTCAGCCCACCGACCGCATATATCAGCCCTGTGATTGACGTACAGCATCTCTGTCGAGTCTTATAAGCGGGCAGGTGAGGACGACGATGCGGCATGAGGTGAAAATCCTTTGCTTCGTCAACGAGATCCCTGTAGGAAGACACCCAAAAAGACTGGCCATGTATGACAGCAGTTTTATAAGAGAATCACTTGAAATAATTTTTAAAAAGCAGGTACTGATAAAACATGGCACACTTTCTTTATAGACTCTGGATGCTGTGCTAATAATATACTTTATGCTTAATTAACAAATTAAGATAATCATATACAGTGAAGTTTATTAGCAAAAAGTTTTGTTGTTTCAGCTATGTACTCCACTACATTGGATTTTAAATGAAACAGTGACTGAGGTTAAGACTGTCAGTTCTAATTTAAGGATAATCACATCCATAAACCATGAAAGGTGTAGGAAGTACTGCCCCTTTAATACATAGTCCCTCCTATTTTAAAGTAGTAGGACCAATTAACATACTTAATGTGGTCATATTTAGTAATCGGCTGCAAATCCTTTGCATTCGACGACTGTCTGAAGACTGTGACTGACACGCATCTCTAGGCTCCCTGGGAATGCTCTGCAAGGCCGTCTGTAGCCATAGTCAGGCGTTGCATGTTTTAGGGGCCTTTTTGCTTTCAGTCTTATCTTTACCATGTGAAACGCAAACTCAGATTCAGATCAGGTGACTGACTTTGCTAGTCCAGAACATTCCACTTAATGACACATCAGAAAAACTCCTTGGTTGCTTAAGTGGTATGTTTGGACAACCATGAAGAATGCCACCATGTTGATGCCGAAACATTTTACTTTATAAATCACCTGCTGCTGAAGCAGTCTGCAACTTTCAATCTTTGTATCTGCATTCCTTTTTATCATTAAAAGTGATCAATTCTCTAGAGTAGTAAAAATTAAATTAATTTCACTATCAACATAGCATTTTGCAACAGCCTAGCTTGTTTTTCATTGATAATTTTTAAGAATAAAACACTAATCAATACCCACTTTTGGTATGTCTTTGATGTCGAATAAATGTTTTAAAAAAGGTTACTGATGCTCCAATACTGAGCGTTCAATTAAACAACCAAATGTTACACAGAAGAGCAACCAAACATAAAAAACATGAAAGGAAATAGGAAGCGGCGTTGTCGTATATGGGACTGTTTTCATTCGAACTGTGTTGGTCACCTGCATTTGTGGCAACAGCGCACCAGTTCGTCTTGCTGAACACAGTCCGCCAGAAACTGAGGTCGACAAAGGGGCAGACGGGTTTTGGAGAGTAGCTCGGGGAGTCGAGGTTCCCGCTCCTCTCGTTCATGCCGCACCCACGCAAGAACTGCTTCAAACACCTAGCGCAGAATCACCAGACAAAGTTAGAAGGAGGAGGGAAAAGATGGGGCTTTCAAACTTAGCCACAGCGGTTCACATGCGTGGAAACAACGCACTTTGTTAATTAATTAATCTCTAGTGCAAAATCACATGCATTACCTTGGATCCTTATTAAGCCTAAGAAGTACAAGACTGATGCCATAACCTCTCACAGGGATGGCCAACTCTCTTACAGGTGTAGGTAAAACTGCTTTTAATTACTTTAATCCTCACTTAAGGAGCAAACATCACAGTTGGAGACATTGGAGATTTCAGAGTCTTGAGGGAGGAATTATTACCATTTTACAGTCACTTAGCCAGTCGGGTCAATACATTTTCCAGCAAGTCAATAAGCACAAGCACACACTAAGAAATTGTTAAAACAACCACAAATTTCATATTTTGTAATGGATACTTTCGTTTCCAGACATGGAGAAGCTGTGGTTTGAAGTGAAGTGGCCTGTCCATCAGCACAAACATAGTTTTTATTAAATTATTTTTAAAATCTTTCCAACACATTAAAGAGCTTGGACCACAGATAATGTACAGACTTGAACGCAGATCCATTTACTGCTCCCAGAGAAAGGCTTTCATGCTTGTGTTTCACACAAAATTCTAAATGACGGAAATGTCATCTGGGAAAACACACATTCAGTTCAAGTGAAGATTTTACCAAAATATGTGATTTCAAACATGCAAGCTGTAGCACCATCATGTCTGCCTGTCTGATCATCAAATGACAATAAAAGCCCCAGACCTGCTCCTCCGCTTTGATGTTTAGTTCGTCACAGCCCACCAGCTCCAGTAACTCCTCTGCCCGGAGGCCGAGGAACTCTTCAGACAAAGAGACCTCTACAAAGTGCTGGTGGACAAAACTGTTGGCTGCGTCATACAGTGTGGTGCACATCATGGTTTCTGCAAACTGTCGGACTCCCAAACAGTTCTTCGGGTGAAGTCTGGGAATAAATTGACACAGTGTGTAATGGAGAGAGGGGAAAGTTTTAGACTACAGGCAGACCAAGCCACGTCTCATATTTTTCCACATCTGTCAAACTGGCACATGGACATTTTGAATACTGACATTTCTTGTGTTAAAAAGCAATTATTCACAAGAAATTACAATCACAACAACTAGCGATACCCCACCCTACAGGCGCTGAATCAATGGATCAGATTCATCTAGTGATACCCCACCCTACAGGCGCTGAATCAATGGATCAGATTCATCTAGTGATACCCCACCCTACAGGCGCTGAATCAATGGATCAGATTCATCTAGTGATACCCCACCCTACAGGCGCTGAATCAATGGATCAGATTCATCTAGTGATACCCCACCCTACAGGCGCTGAATCAATGGATCAGATTCATCTAGTTATACCCCACCCTACAGGCGCTGAATCAATGGATCAGATTCATCTAGTGATACCCCACCCTACAGGCGCTGAATCAATGGATCAGATTCATCTAGTGATACCCCACCCTACAGGCGCTGAATCAATGGATCAGATTCATCTAGTGATACCCCACCCTACAGGCGCTGAATCAATGGATCAGATTCATCTAGTGATACCCCACCCTACAGGCGCTGAATCAATGGATCAGATTCATCTAGTGATACCCCACCCTACAGGCGCTGAATCAATGGATCAGATTCATCTAGTGATACCCCACCCTACAGGCGCTGAATCAATGGATCAGATTAATCTAGTGATACCCCACCCTACAGGCGCTGAATCAATGGATCAGATTCATCTAGTGATACCCCACCCTACAGGCGCTGAATCAATGGATCAGATTCAACAAATGATACCCCACCCTACAGGCGCTGAATCAATGGATCAGATTAATCTAGTGATACCCCACCCTACAGGCGCTGAATCAATGGATCAGATTCATCTGAATCAATGGAATTTCATTTTTGTGTGCACGCCCACATGATTGGTCACTCAAACGCTTCAGTGAAATGCAAAGGAATGCTGCTAATAAGTTAATAGAAAACCTATATTCACAGTGTAATGGTTGTTACGTCGCAGACACTGCAAATTGCAAGTGCAAAGTATTCAAAAATATTTTGTTAGGGTCAGTCCCTAGATACTATAGGACTTATGATGGGAATATGAGCAACATATCCAGATTAGCACATTTTTGATCTGCCACCCCAGAAAAAGCAGAAGGGGTAATGACAAGATTTTTTGTTTTATTATGTACCTCTCACATGTGTGGGTTGCTGCTAGCAATATTATTAACAATACAAAGAATTAGAATTGAAAAAAGCAATAGTTTTAAGAGACATCCATTAAATGCTAGTAGGAAGGGAAGGCCAGCTATTGGAGCAGAGTCTAAAAGCTTTAAAGGTCTCAGCAGTATAAGCAGACAAAAGCTGAAGTGTGGGTGAAAACTAAACAGTGTTGTTGCTGTCAATCAATAATCAGCAAAAACACGGTACACACGCTCATCAACTAGTGTGCGCACGTACATGTAACGTGTGAGAACACACCTTTCCTGGAGGAAGGAGCAGCAGGCATCCTTGACATTCTGCAGTTGCAGAAAGCTGGCTCCAATCAGCAGGGACTGGACGTTCTGCTGGTCGATGGCCACATGGCCATTATACGCAAAGTTTATCAAAGCTTCAAGTGCGCTACCGAGGAAGAAGAGGAAAGTAGAGCAGAACACGTGAATTAGACAGCAGCACATTGGCCCTGGTCCAGAAACAACCCTAACCCTTCATTAGACCAACACTACTCAACACTCTAACGGATCAAAATCTACAGCAACATTGATGCTCTCCATCTTTAGAAATCTTTTAAAGTCGTGACCACTGGGTGTCTGCTGTCCATAATCCATAACCCGACACCGTTTTACAGCTGACGTTTGCTGTTAATTCCTTTCGACATTCCAGCAAGCTTGCCCAATGATTGAAAACATTGTTTTACTTGGGGGGCAAACAAATAGTAAATCCTGGATCTGGTTTTCATTGGTGTTTTCCTGAAAGTGAATTTGTTGGTCTGGAATCAACTTAATGAGAATTCTACAAGTCGGTAATTCTGTTTAATTTATTTCACTTTTCTGGAACGTGGTTTGAATCACTGGGTGATCAGCCCAAACATTTGTAAAATGACGTCAGAATAGTTTGTTTTCGTCATATGTTGGTCCTTAGAGATCTATTTTGCAGAGCCATGGTCAAGTAGTAACGCTCCATGAACATATACGGCTTCCCGCTTGAGGCGAGGGCCCACCCTTCACTTCTGCCACCACTTCCTACATCTCTTTCACCAACCAGCGCAGTGCTGAACTGATTTTCCCACACTCTAGTAAGACTCTTGGGCGTTAAAGTCTGTCTGTTAACCACACGAAGGTAGTTAGAGCTAGCCTATGTGTGAGAATGACAACTCAGCCACTGAATTCACATAGTTTTATGATGTAGCTGCTTTTTAGTGAACAGACTAAAGTGGTCTTACCTAGGGTCCATCCCCTGCATCACAATCTCATCTTGTTTGCACTCAACCATGTCATTCATAAACATGGCATGGAAGTAAGGAATGGAGGCAGCCAGAACAATCCTGTGGGCACTAAACTTGTGGTCTCCAACCTGAAAGGGCGGTACAGGTGGTTACGTGAGTGATTTAGTCCAGACAATGGTCAAAACTAAATATAGTCAGTACTAAGCCAATGTATGACACATACACTAAGATAGACCAAAGCAATAGCATCAAAGGTGCATAGGTAACTCAACTTCAAGCTAAACTAGGTGCACCTGATGTAGATTTGCATATGACACATTTTTTACAATCAGAACCATGTGATCATTTATCTCCCCTTGGAAACACCAAAAAAAAAACAGCAGTGGCTTATTGTACAGGAACTAGAAAATCAGGCACAGTAGATACTTTATGTACAGGTCTGCAAGATGTAATCTGCAGCTTATCTTATGGTGCTTATTAAAAGGGAACATTAATCACGTGGGGGGGGGGGGGGGTGTACACATTTGCCGTTCCCCTGCCATTGGTCCTTCTGACTACATCAACATTTAATATATGTTGCAGATTTTAGGACAGTCGGCTCGAGGTCTGTGACAATATACGACTGACGTCTAGCTAGGTGACCGTTCATTTGATTCAAGACAGATCTCAGATAACAGTACCATTGCCAATGGTCTCTAATAGGCAAGGCATACTACTACAGAAGCAACTGAGACTACATATCATATTTTTCGAGCAGGCAAATTCAACAACACTAAGCACTGCACACAAAATCAGACTTACATAACAGATAAGCAGTTGAGTTGGCTAAGCCTTTCGTGAGTGACAGGCCAACTACATATAGCTAGACATTACATTAGGGCCAGGAGTGAGTTCCGCAAAACATAAACAGTCAAAAATGACAGTGCTAGTTAGTAGTAAAGATAACGTGCACGTTTTATGTAAACGTACTACAGCTAGTCGTCACTAACGAACAGCTGTACTGTTGTTATCTAACTAAAACTCCCGTTGGCTAAAACTGTACTGTTCCTTCCGTACATGCAGTTCGCTATGTAGCAAGTTGGGTACAGTAACAGAATCGTGGATAAAACTACTATGACAATTTAAAAGAAATGCCTACTGTAGATAGTTAGGTAAATTAACGTTAAACACTGATCTTTGGCCTCGTCTTCTCACGTTAACTTCACAATAACTTAATGCCTTACAGTAGCCAGCCGATGTGCTACATGCAATAACCTAGCTTGATACCTAAGAAGAGCCTCATACAGAATTTAGCCAGCTAGCTAGCAGTCTAACTAGCCAGCTACTACTGTAGCAAGCTAGCTGGCTATTTTCTTCAAAGTAGCTAAGGATAAGTGCGCTTAGCTACTACTAGGCTAACTTCACACCTACCTTTAGGGTGACATCACAGAGTTTCCCTTGCCTTCTGATCTCCTCCATAACAGCATATCCACGACCTGGTAAATCGTGGACTGAAAAATGCATCAAATCCTCCAGTTCTTCATATATCATATCACCCATCGTCATTGAGAAAAAGAACGAATTTTGAAAACGCCTAATAATCAGAAATTGACCGACACGAGACACCGTAGTCTGACAGCATCAACACTAGTCCACTTGTGTCACTATTTCGTCCCAAATATGGAATAAAAAGCTGTAAATTAACAATTACGATATTTATTTTACAGAAAAAAGGTTGTCACATGGATTCTTGACTGACATAAATAACTATTAATTGTCAGTATGTGTAACTCAATATGGTTCTCAATAGTTTTTGGTATGGGACCCCTTTGCCTGTGGTGAATTCAAATACCCCGTCATAAACAGAAACCAACGCGAGTTGGAATTAGTGCAAATAGGGAGACAGATGTGTCTGTCTATTAGATAATGAATCTGGGGTTAGTGACTCATGTTAGGGACGCCCTCTTTCAGTCTTGTGTACACAACTTGTTTAACAGGGAATTTGGCCCTGGTGATGAAACCGGTTGTTTACACCACCCTCCAAAGAGCCTTGTGATAGAGGGTGATGCAGTTTCCATGCCAAGCTGTGGTGCAACCTGTTGGGATGATCAATGGCACAGCATTCTTTCCGCGATATGAGGTGCAGTGTTTCTGGCCACTCGTTCTGCGGCTCCCGGACCCTGTGGCAAGGACCTGACAACATGTTGTACAAAACAAGACAAATATAAATAGACCATCTTTTTAGACAGCATAGTGCAAACACGCAAGACATGTCTTCCTTGGCTCCTGGTTTGGCAGGGTCGGCATAGTATATGCTGTTCAATGTGTTGATTTTTTTAAATAGCCAGCTAACAGCTGTATCGTGCAGATCATGACCAGGACATATACAATAAATCCAAGGGGTTTGATTTTCAGATGTAAAATTGGCATAAAATGCATTTCATTGATAAGTAGGATGACCACAGTGCTGTCTTCTCTGCCACAGAGGAGCACTGGAACAGGCATACAGATCCCTTTATATGGAGGCACAGAAAAAGCAGCATTCAGGTATTACATATACAAAATGACTTTGAAGTGAGGCTAGAAAATAAACTCTCCAGTAATGATTGCTTCCTTGTTTGAAGATTCATCACAGATTATGTACTACAAACCCTCTTGTTATTGTGGAACAGGCAGTGACAGAAAAATATAACCAGTTCTCTTCATTTCACTATGTTCAACATCACTAAAGCACACACACTTCCTGTCTGTTTCAAATCTTCCGTTATTGCTTCAGTCCCCAAACAACAGGTGTTCTGCACTCACCTGTCATCAATAAAAATGTTTGACCACCTATTTCTGTCCTATCTCAAACGCATCACTGACACTTCCCTATATCCAGAGCAGTATGAATACAAAGCTGTTAACATGGGCCTCCACTACAACAACCCAAAGACACGCAAGGAAACTGTTTGTAGACTTTAGCGCAGCTTTGACATCATCCCAGAACGAGACTAACTCTATGAATAGGTCTAGCTCCATTTGTCAGCGGACTTCCGGACAATTATGCACATACCAGAATTTAAATCCCTCAGAATTTAGTCCAGCAAAGATGCATGCCCTCACATCCAGTGCTGGTTCTAGCCTTTTGGGGACCCCTAGCTGATGTCGCTTATGCCTAAAATGGGCACTGCTCACATCCTCTACTCACTACACCAATAACTGTACATCCAACAATGTATGCATGTCAAGTTTCACACGTTGGCAGATAAAATCACTCTAGTCTGAGTTCAACCAGTTGGTGGCCTGATGCAATCCCAAATATTCTTGGGACTCAGACAAAACTGGAGAGGGTGGTTGACTTTCAGGGGTCCATTTTGCAATGTATACAAACAAGGTTCCCAGGTCAAATAGGCCCAACACATCACAGAACCACTTCACTTTGGGGAATAGGTTCTTTCCTGCATGACCACGCCTCTTTTTATGGAAAACCCACCTCTTGTGATTGTTGCTAAAAAGCAACATTTCCAGACTGTACAAACTGGCTCCAAATTTCCAGTGACATATTACAAACTCGCTTACGTTTGGTGACTGCAGCTTTCTTCTGGCAACCCTTTCAACTTGTAGGCAGGAAAGTGGCATCTAATCGTAGTTTTGGAGACTTGATGACCCCAAAATTAAATCATTTTTATAACTAAGTTTAAAGGGACAAGATGGATGCCCACTTAAGTGTTCCCGTTGCATCAGATGAACTTTAAACAGTAAAATATTAATTGGAATGTTCAAGAATTCGAATTTGTTCACAATACTTTCTAGGTGTGCTAATAATTCTGAATAATTATTTCTTGATGACACAATCTTTTCTTATAACAATTCTCACTCAGTTGAAGATTAGATTCATGATATTTTGAGTAGGATCAGGCTGATAACAATGACATAACCACAACAATCATCCATTGCCATAAATAAGTGTACAAAACATCCAGGGGTTGAACGCAATAACAATTTTCAGAGCCGTCAATGCTATCCTTTGTGTATACAATCTCACTTCTGTTTAATATCAACAATGAAAATATCAGACCACTTTATTCATGAGGAATTTATTGTTTTGGGCAACTGATACCAAGAGCTATATAACAAGAGATTCCTTTGCAGAATGGACTTAACAATCAAAAAAGGTGTAACCGAAATAAAACTACAATCAGGGAGAGGATGAGAATTTACTGAAAACAATACAAAACCAAATATCCAGTCCTTCACAGTAGGCCACAGTAATAATAAAAAAAAATCCATGAGCATCTCGTTGCTTTGTCTGCCCCCCCCCCCCAAACAAGAGCATTAATAATATTAATATCAACATTGATAAAAAAAATAATAATTACAGGTTAAAAAGAAGCCTGCATCACCTACAGTAATGCGTGGCAGCTGTGTGTGTGTGTGTGTGTGTGTGTGTAAGAGAGAGAAACCGGAGGTTTTTGTGGTGGTAGTAGTAGAGAGTTTTCAGAAAGGTCAGACCTTCTTATGCAGACAGGTCGCTGTTGTCAAATCGCTCCTGGTCGTACACCTCAGCAATGACCTTGCGACCTCCAAACCAGCGATTATTGAGTGCCTGGATGGCCTTGTTCATCTCCGCCGCCATGGAGAACTCCACAAAGATCTTGACAATTACCTCCGCGTCCTCCTCCTCACCCTGCTTCTCCTGGTAGATGATGACACGGTTGACAGCGCCAAACTTCCCACATTCCTCCGTCACCTCACCCTCCAGGTCGTCGTCGATGTCCTCCGGGCCCACCATGTTCCGCAGCACCATCACCGTCGACTGGGCACACAGGGAAGGGGGAGCGATTAAAACACAGATGTTGTCCGGCCACTGACAGCGGTGATGGCGAGGAGAAACGTCCACCCGGAGAAACGTCCACCGGAGAAACGTACACCCGGAGAAACGTACACCCGGAGAAACGTACACCCGGAGAAACGTACACCCGGAGAAACGTACACCCGGAGAAACGTACACCCGGAGAAACGTACACCCGGAGAAACGTCACCCGGGTCCCCGCTGACTCACCCGGAAAACAACAAAACGAGGACGGTTTAAACCCACCTCCTGTTTGCGGAGCAGCTTCTGCATGACCATATGCCTGGCGCTGCTCCCGGAGATGCTCATGTGCTCCTGCTCGCTCAGCGGCTCCTGACCCGTCCCATCCTGCAGGGCTGCCTCCTCGTCCTCCTTCGCCTCCTTCTTCTTGGCCTCCTGGGCCACCACTTGAGCGACGGCCAGCACCGGCGGCGAGGCCAGCACAGGGTTGACCAGGCCCACCTGAGGTATCACGGGCAGAGCGGGCCGCACCGGGGTCACCCCTGCAAAAGAGAACGGAAGGAGGCAGGACAAAAAGGTCAAACCCCCCCCAAGGTTGGACAGCTAACAGAGGAGCCTCCCCAAGCCAGTGGCAATGAGGGGAAAATTCCCTCAGGGGCTTTTCCCAAGATAACTGGCTGGGTTCTGTGCTCCTGTTTAGCAATGTTTCAATGTGACACCACAGCTCCCTTTCAAGTACAAAGGCGCTATCGAACTGGAGCTAGCAGTTTTGGTCACTGGAGTGTTGTGTGTAGCAGGCTGAGACTGGGATGACAAAATGTATGTTGCATAAGGAACATTTCCATGTGATGTTTGGGGTTGGCAAAAGTTTGATGGCAAAGAAGCTCTGTAGGAAAGCTTTCCAACCCCCTTCTAAAGCTCTATGAACTATTCCTGATAAATGTGGATTTTTCTAGACCTTTAATCATTGAAGGAGAGGGGGAGAGGGGAGGCATTGGATGCAAACTAAACACTCCTTACTATTAAAAAAAATGTTTTCAGACAAACCCACCACCCACCCCTAACCACCCTGGTTGTAGCTTCTTAATGGTCATGTTGATGCATACCAAAAGTCAACTCCACAAAACACACAGGATCTTAGACTCACTGGCCAATAGGAATGAGGGGCTATGTTTATGAGGGGAGGGGCTAGAAACAGTCCTCTTCACACTTGGTTGGTCAGTGTGCAGCAAAGGGGAGGGATTAAGTGGCCACTGTCGGTGATTGTGGAGTCAAGAGAGGGAGGGGAAGAAAGGAGAGAGAAAAAAGAGAGAGAGAGAGAGACAAGGAGAGAAGAGACAATAAAAGAGAATCTATTAGTGGAGTGGTCCTGCGACAAGCTTTGTACAACTATCACACTGCAGGAGACAACAGCAGCCTGGAAAATGTACAGAGGCAATTCCACTTCAGACAAAACGTGGAAAAAGAGTTTATGTATGCTACCTGTTTTTCTTCATCATCTCGTTTCGGTTCCAGCCATATAACATTATAGCGTATTTAACAGGTGGCATCACAAAGGGTTATTTTCAGGTCCTTTGTCAGTCCATACAACTGTTCCTCTGTACTCAGTGAAGTTTAAACATAAGAAAGGCAATTTGAGATGCCAACTGATAATTACTTTGAGAGAAATGCAAATAATGTAATGAAAAAATTGTTTTACAAAATGGTTGTAAGTAAAACACAGTGTTGTTTCGCATTGAAATTTGGTCCCAAAACACTGGTTACACTGAACAGCCCACTGCCAGTATTCCTACAAAAACTCACCAAGATGTTTCAGAAAATGCCAGTTAAACAACTGCATGACATGATTCACAATGACTTGTCTGTTGCCAGTACTTGCATTTGTCCAATTCATACCCAACGACCCCACAACTGGCCGATCCTGCACTTACCTGGGCACCTGGCATCATTTTCATACACAAACGCACTCACTCTGGATAGCCCATGCAGTGAAAGGCATGCCAATAGTTCCCCCGTGAGCAAACACAGGAAGGAGGCACATCATTCAATGGTGGGGCAGACGAGATACAAAAGTGACAATTATTTTCTAAATGAATGCAACAAGGTTTGGGTGAAAGCTGCCATGACCGCCACCTGCTCCTCCAATCATCACACATCCCAATTTCAACTCAGTCCACAAAAGCACCCCTGGGCTATCTGGGTCATAGGAGTCTGATCTCTGTGTCCATTAGTTATTCTTCTATCAATGCAAAAGTGTGGCCTTCCTCCTCGCCGAACCGGTTTGAGACTATGTCTGCCAATGAGGGCATTTCCAACTGATTCACATTCAACTACTCAGAGGACAGTATTACTTATAGCACTACATTTGGCCACTGGGGATTTTGCCTTAACACCATGCCTTTTTAATGTTTTGAACAGCCATTTTCTGGCTTATTTCTAACACACAGAAAGGCCAGACTGAAGCCTGCTGTCAAACAGAAAGGTGAACCAGAAAAATGTACAATGTTGACTATATTAATAAATGCATTTATACATATATTTAAATTTGGCTACATATATATTAATTCAAAGATTTTTTTTTATGTTTAATGTTTCTTAAATAACATTTGGCGGAACACTCCTCCTTACTCCTAATTACGCGCATGATAATGCGTTACTCATAATTAAGCACATGTACATTAATGTAGAAGCATTCAGAAACACCTCCATAGTTTAAATAAAAGTGACTCCAAAATCACACAACACATAATTCACCTTTATGTATTCACCTTTATGTATTCACCATTATGTCCTCCCATTCCTAAACTGTAAAACATTTATCCCTAAATAAATGGCTACAATTTGTACTGGTCACATGAAACCTTCAAATTCTAAATGCTGGCTTATAGAGTCAAAATCTAAATGTTTGCTTCACTGTCCACAATCATAAGGAGTTGATCTTTATTAACAACTTGTCCAAATCTATTCCAGCTGTGAAGGCATGGTGAAGGTCATTAGTAGAAAGAATATTCAAAATTCAACTTCAAGGAGCTTTAAAACAGTATACTTACAGTAGCCTGCCCACCATGGAGGGTTCGTACACTTCCCATTAAACAAATGTGTGTGTGTCTGTGTGAGGGAGGGGGTGCAGTCAGGGAGGGGGGTGGGGGGGTTGGCTGGTCGGCTTACCTGTGATGACTCCCGGGGCCTGAGCGGCCATGACGGCTTGGGGCAGGCCCCCTAACTGTTGGGAGAGGAGGGCAGGCCCAGCCAGTGCCCCCAGCACCGATGCCCCGACCGCCTCCTGGAAGAACAAAGCCAGTCATCAAGGAACCCCACCTGGACTACAACAGCGACCTTCAGGACAGTAAACACTAAGAATACCAGCCAAGGACACGGGATACTCCCAGTCCTGGAACACTGAGGCATTCGAGGCGGTCTTGTGGCCTTGCTCGCGCTCAAAGCTACTGTCTGCGATATGAAAAACACAGCCACTTGATGCTTTGGTTTCATGGGTTACATTAAAAAGGTGTGACAGTGCTAATCATGTCCTGGCCGTGGCAACAGTGAACAACATATTATCGTGGCTCCAACCACCACACGGCTTAACATTACAATGTCAATATTTGTTTAATGCTTGCTTTAAAAATACATACTTAATGATGTGCTCTGTGGAGCCCGAGGCTAGAAAAAAGGCTAGAATGAAAGTTAATGAGAAAGAGGATTCTGATGAAACACTAGGCTAAGGAGGCTGCCAGGTGGACCAAACGAGGGAGACATATTGCAGCAGCAGTCAGACAATCCAGAACAGTCGGGCGGGATGAGCTACAACTAACAAACAGGTGTGCAAAATTCCTGTTAATAATACAGAGACACGTTTGGCTTTCCGCTCCAAGCGCAAGCCACCTGAACGAAATCCCTGCAGCCAATTAAAACTCCCCAACGACCGTCCCCAACGACCGTTCCCAACGACCGTTCCCAACGACGTCCCCGGCAGGCGGAAACAAGGGCACGGGAGGCGTATTTACCTGGGCAGTGATTTTGGCTGTGGCAGCGGCGGCCGCCACGGCAGCGGCTGGGGGGAGTCCTCCCGGGGCAGTCGGGGTGAGCAGGGGCATGGGGGGGGTGACCGCCTTGCCCACGCGCAGGTACTGACCCCCTAGGTCAAAGAGATTCATGGAGGAAACGGCATCCTGGGAGGACTGAGCCTTGTCGTACTCTACCGGAAGGCAGAGGGGAAACGGGAGGTTAGACACGCATCGCCGGTCCCGTCCGTGAGGCGCGTTTCTCAGGCACGCAGGATATTTATTGGCACGAACATTATCATAATTACCTGAATATCACCCAGGCATGACAACTGCATCATTAAGGGGTTGGTTAAAGATAAAGCCTACAATCCCTCATGGTAAAGCTATTTAAGAAACAGGGACAAAACCAACATCTAGGTAGAGATATCTGGATACAAGGGTGAAGTATCATTAACATCGATATGCCTAACAGCAATCCCAAATGTGTTAATGCAGACACAATTCTGCGGCCTCCTCTGGAATTAAGTAAATCGACATGATTTAGTCAGTTCAGCTAATGAAACTAGAGATTGCTTGCTCATATTCAGCGGGCAAACCTGGTGGGAAGGGAAGAAGGCATCGTGTCATGCACTTTAAAACCAAATCATCAGCATTCACTGAGTTGGACAACCACAAAACAGTGCAATATGCAATCCATGAACAGACATGTCTGCTTGCCTGCCAAAGAGTATGCATTCATAATTTGTCATGACTTGATCATGACAAATTATGATCAAGCAGTGAAGTACATAGCTAGTAAAACAACTGAAAGGGGGTCACTGGGACATTCAGTGTTGAGTTAGCATTGTGGGTAAGCACAGCTTCTGGAATATATTTGTTACAGTACTGGAACTATCTCAAAGTCAACTTCCAGGTGACCATGTTTACATTTTCGCAGACTGATTCAAGAAGATTGCAACAGGAGTGCAGTTTTGCCTGCCACAAGTATTAAATCGAAAGCCCTAAAATCTAAACACACACAAAATATTTCGGTTAACTTGACAGAATCTTTTCATTTGTCAGTTTGCGAGTCCTAAGCAACACAGGGACAAACCAGGAAGCAGGAGACCTGCACGATGCACCGCAGCCAATCACACGGAGGTAAGAGCAGTGCAGACCTGCACACTGTCGTCAAATAGAGATAGCTCGTCAAACCATGCACGTATAGTACGTTTTCTGTCTGGCACCGCTTGCAAAACACTGTGACGTGATCTGGAGATACTGTTGAACGTCCTTCCTCACCAATGAAGCCGTAGCTCTTGTGTTTTCCCGTGGTGGGGTCCCTCGCCAGGGTGCAGGACTTGATCCGGCCGAAAGCCTCGAACACACTCTTGATGTCCTCGTCCGAGAGGTCGGGGTGTACAGACGCCACGTAAATTCGATTGAAGGCGCGCGCCTCCTCCGCCAGCTGATCGATGATTGGCTGGGCCTGTCCGATGTTGCTCGGCCGTCCGACCTACAACGTTTCATTTGTATTAAGGCGTGCGCTGTCCCGGAAACTAGGGACAAAACTCGGGGCACTCTTCAAAGCGGAGCGCAGAGCTCACCTTGATGTTTCTGCCTCCCAGCATAACTGAGTTCATCTGCTCGAGGGCCAGCTGGGCAGCTTCAGGGACCTCATACTCCACAAACGCAAAGCCCTGAAAGACGGCAGAAAACAACTTGCCTCAACTTGAATAAGGAAGATGGATCTTTGCTAATGGAATTCACCTGGTTGGGCAACGACTGCTGTACGCTATGAAAAAACACAAGCTAGGACTACAATGAAAATGAACGTGTTGGGCTTGGCTGCACTTTGTGGATACTTTCACAATGAAATTGCAGGTCAGGTTGATGACTATGACGGGGTGGCACGTTCGATCTGCACAGGGGGGCCAGTGTCTCCTCAACAACTGGAGTGCGAATGCTGCATCAAGAACTTAAAATGTTAAAATAAGAGCCTGAACAATACATTGCTGTTTACTGACATCTGCTGATAATCAGTCAGCATCCACTCCCTTCAGTCGGTTTTAACGCGTAGATGTGTAATAATGTAGATCTGTGTGACATCCAGAAGTATTACACAAACTGATACAGCTGTTTTAATTCATTACATTAGAATGGATTCATTGGCTACATGGTTGCCTACACTGTTATCTTTAATGAAAGCGTATTTTAACGCATATGCTGTTAAATATTTGCGTATTAAAGCGGCCAGGTTTAATGTTTACCTTCATATTCCCAGAACACAATGACTGCTAATTGTTTTTACAGCACCTGGAGTCAAGGAGGTCTAGATGTGACACACTGCCTTTGTTAAGTCCGGAGGGCATAAAGGCTTTAGTGAATAAAGTTGGTTTTGAGGGTCATTCCGAGTGGGTCATTCCGAGTGACCATGCAGACCAAACACTTTCACATTCTTGTTACAGGTGACAGATTTCATTTTCTCACAAATGCAGAAATCTCCTAATCGAATCAGCGTCAAAGGGTCATGTGAGAACCCAATCGTTTCAGTATTTTCATTGTCTTGTGCGGAAGCAGACAACATAATGTAATGAGTTCCACGACCTAGACAGGTCGATTGAGGGATGAGTGCTGCACAGCACTGATGGCGACAATGATACTGGTCGATACATTTGTAAAACATTGTGAGGGAATACAAAAGGAAACGTGACAATGTGTGGGTGGAAATGGAGAACATGCAGTGACGTGGTCGCTAACTCAAGATGGTGAGTTCAGTGAAAAGAAACAAGAACGGGAGGCTCTCAGGATATCACAACCCTTTCTCTGAGCTAGACGTTTAAAGTATTTTTTCGGCCATGGCACCCTGGATTCGGTTAGTCAAAGGATTCATGATGAGTTAATTCAATCAGGTGTGCCATTTTAAAATCATGACAAACTAAAAAAAAAAAAGGTGCTTAAGGAGGGGTTTGGGAAATCCTTAATAAAACAAACAAAATTGTCTGTGTCTGTTGTGAACTCTGACCTTGTGTTTCATAGTAACCGAGTCCCAGGACATATCGATGCTCTTGATTGGGCCGAATGGGGCAAAGGCCTGCCGAACAGTGTCCTCTCCCAGCTCGTAGTAAATGGAGCCCACATACACTCTGCACATGATGGCTAATGCCCGCTGCCTCTGAGCCGCTACCTACAAAAGGACAGAACTGTGCTTGAACAAAGCACTGACCTGCTGTTCCGCTGTAATGACAAACACAAATACTGACCAAACACATGCATCAAGTCCGAGGTGTAACTGCTTGTGTTTTTGACATTGCATTGCATTGGATTCCACTCAATTGACAAGCAAGAAAAAATATGAAGACATAAAGCAGGGTTTAATATTTATATGTATGTATGTAAAGCTTACCGACTGTAATGGTGAGAGTGGATCTCCAAAGCCCATTGTCAGGGATGCCATCTAACAGAAAAAAAGAGGATCATTTAAGTAATCTAGGAGTGTTACCAAAAAAAGGCCCTGCTGTTTAACAGCATCCCAAAAATTAGCTTTGAAAGAAACTGGCTCATAATGTAAACCACTTTGAATGAAAACAAATTAATGAACTATGAACCCTCCTCCTACCTTCTGTTTGCTCCACTACACAACTGTCCAGAATTTAATCGCCACATATGATATTCAGTAAAATACATAATTCTCTAAGTTTATTACTTATATACAGTACCAGTCAAAGATTGGACACACTTAACCATTCACACGAATGACTTAAGATTAAGCTGTCTCACCAATAACCAAAAATAGCAATGTAAACAAATATCTCAAAGATTTAATGTTTCCAAGTTCTCTCTAACAAATGACTTGACTTTCATTAACACCTCTTTAGTCCGCATGTTTACAGACACCAACAGCACACTCCAAAGACATTTGCGGAGCCTAGAATTAAGACTAGACCTCGATAGCTCCCTTAAGCCTGTACAAATGACAGGAGACGCCGAATACGAACCTTTACAGTTACAATTATTTAAATTAGCTTAATATGACCACATAAAACATGCACTGACAACATCTGAAAACTAGGCAAAGGTTCACATCCTTCCTCAGCACTGTACGAGAGAGGAGGCTTGTTGAACGACGCCGTCACCTCACAGACGAGGTTGGGGTACTCATGTTCTCCGTACCTGCAAGTTAGTGAGCTGCTGTTGTTGATGGGCAAGGGTCTGTTTGACCAGCACACTCTTGATGCTCTGCTCCATGGCATACTTCTTGGCCTACAGGTTAAATGGTGGAAAAGGGGAGAGATGGACATTTTTCACTTCACACGTGGCCACGGAGGCCATGGTTGTCATGCAAACGGTAAATACGTTTCACCGGGAGGCTGTAAAGAATTCTACCTAACGGCGAGAAATGTGAAGGGATGTTATGGTATAATGGGAATATGTACAGACTTACATCTACTTTCAGTTCAGTGAATAACACAATGATAACTCGGTTATGCTATTTATTATGCTGTAACAGACTTGTATTCCAGATCCCTGCGTTACAAAAGAAACCTCTTTCGGTCAGTGGTCTGTTTGGTTCCTGCTGCAACATGTTTTAATCTCTTTTGGATATAAAATGCAAACAAATTGTACAAAATGTAGATTTATCATCATAAATTGTATGCATGAGAGCAAGGAGTTAGTTTCGTGTTTTTCAGGCATGCTAGTCATCTAAAATGCAAGGGTGGAGTTATTCATTCATGTTTGGATTGAGCATCTCGGGGGTTAATCAAGATACATTTCTGACTCTCAACGACACTGCCTTCATTTCACCTGAAAATGTTGCAAAACATTCGGCATAAAGGCGGGTAGGCTGGTATACCATATATAAATTAGACATCAAAATGTAAAAGAGTCAGGCACATATTTGTTTACATGCCCAAAACGTTTGTCATTGTCTATGTTATAGCTAATTTCCTGCATTTTCAAACAACCCACTGTCATTTCAGCACAACAACTCTCCACGTCTCTATTTCTGTCCTATTCGATGAACCAAAAATATGTATTCGGGGACTGATCCAGTCCTTCGGGGAGAAAGAAAGCCTACTGCTGCCTGGTAGTTCACCAGGCCTGCAGAGACGGTCTATCGCTTCAGTGACAATCTCAGGAATGTCCCATTTTCAGTGGGCCTTACCTTCTGTAGGGCCTCCTGCTGCTCAGGGGTGAGAGGCGGCAGGCCGAGCTTGGAGGCAGAGCTCTGTCCATTCTCCATCATCAGAGCCTCGCCTGCCTGCGGGGGGCACAGCTGAATTAGCGATGTGCAGAACGCACGCAAAGCTTTCCAATACACTGGCCTGTTTATGATCACCCCTGACCCATTAGAGTTTCTGAGAAAACTCAAATACACTCAGAAGCCAAGTATAAGCTTTAGAATAACAAAAGTGTCTTAAAGGTCTGATTTAACAAAAGCAAATTAAAAATGAAAATATATCTTAAAGGACCCAGGTCAAAGCAAGGACAAAGCAAACCTGTTTTGAGCTTGTTTGGAGGAGTTAATCATTATGCTGTGATGCCGAAACGACACAATGCTCTTTTTTTTGTGTAGTCTGGGGGGGAGGTCAACAAAACATACCGCTAACATAAAATACAATGACCTTCCAACAGAAGAAGGCTGGCCACTTATTTTAGTAGGACTCTGTCCATCTTCCCAACAAAGTGTGAATTACTCTACAGTGTGCGCCAAGAATATGGGTCACCTCAACTACAAAACAAATGAATACAGGGAACGCACTCCAAACACACTTTTCTTGTTGCCATGTTTGTCCTGTGAAACTGCAGATTCTTCTTTGGATCCTGGAATCTGATGTGTTGCTGTATAAAATTGCGTGCTACGTATTCTCCCCCTGCCAAAACTAGAAAACATCTGCTAAGCAATGACGGAATCCTTCCTAAAGAGATTCTGTAAAATGCTACTTTTATCAAAAGGTATATATTTCAGCACTTACAGAATACCTTGCAGCTACACCTGTAGGTCAAAAATTGGTACAAGGAAATATCCAACAAATGTATTCAGAGGTACAGTCTACCACATTCGTAGCAATTCACCTCCACGGAGATGTATATTGTGGTTTTGATTAAACAGCTAATTTAATGGAAGACATATGGAGTTCCATGGTAGGCACACACCAGGCTATGTGGTCTGCTTGAGCTGAACCACATCCCAGATACAGCTAAAAATAATACAGACTTCAGTCACACCTAGGATTAGATAAATGGTTTACAATATGGCGGCAAGACCTTCATCTAGCACCAGCTTTTTGCTGGGGATTTCCTTCACATCAAACAGGTGAAAAACATTTCACAGACTTATGTAAATAGGCCCTATCCACTATAACTTAAGAAACAAGGGAGATCTCCAAACCCCCAGCGGTCAGCAGAAAAAGTCAATTTTTGTAGCGATCTTAGTCTTACTGCGATTTTTAATATATCTTTGGAAAACAGGCCTATTGTCGTTGGACAGGTGTTTTAAAACGTTGATACTAAAATTGAGCCTCAATATTTATTTGGTGAAGGAACACAATGCAATTACAAACATGACACTTGATAAGGCACAAAAAATGTTTTACCCAGAATATTTACACTGCCTCTAATTTCCATAATGTGCACCCTTGTCCAAAAAAATTACACATTGAGTATTGCCAAATCCACGCAAGTTGAACATTTTGCCGCTTTACACCAGCAACACAGGAATTTCAGCCTAACACGCCTGGACTAGGACAACGTGTCAACAGCAAATTTTGCCTCTCCAATAATAGATTTTCTATTTCATTGATTATATATGATGCATGTTTTCTGCATTTTCACTTGACGGGATTTGTGCTAATCTGTTGCGCTTTCTTCTTCAAAACCATGTACAGGTTTCAAGCTGGCTTTTCATACAATTGTTCCAGGACATTTTTAAACCACATTAGACATTAAGCGCACATTCATTACAGATTGTATATTTGTTGTTAAAGAGGCCAAATTGCACAAATGGAAAAAATGTGTCCATAATGATATAACGTCCAGATCTGAATTTTAGTCAGGACAGTGGGGTTAATACCCAAACTTACACAAGACGTGCTATAGGATATAAAGAATGAGGACACCCATTTCATGTCCCATCATAAAACACCCCCCCATTTAATTTATTTATTACTAAAGGGGTTGGCAGAAAACACACATTTTCAATAGCGACCGGAAGCAATTACTAACAGTAGGGTGCTGGAAAATATGCAGGGCGCTGGACAATAGGAATAAGGTTTTTTGGCTAACTGCACATTTGAAGATGACACAACAATAACAACACGTCAGATGAGTGCAAGGACGAAATTAATGCTATGGCCCCAAGGAGATACATTATTGTAACCAAGAACAGTATTAACACCTCCATAGATTCATCCAATCTATTTCTGGTAATAATACTAGTGGTATTAATAATGTAAAATTATTTACCCATGCTGTTAGTGGGGTATTTATTTCTATTTCTATCAACGATACACGAACTGTAGCCTAAGTCCTTGGACATAACAAACAGTTCTTTAGATGCCAATTGAACCCCATAGCCTAAGGAATATTGTAAATACATGACATGTAACCCAGTACAGGGTGAACATTACTTTTATTAATGTACATCCATAGAAGCTCCACGGAAAGATCAACATATTTGGAGGTTCTTGAAATGAAGTTTAAAAACGGGGCCCTGCTGGTGTTCTTAGCACAGAAGTGTGCAATCTAATAAATGAGTTGTTTCTGTAAGTGGGTAGCTAACTAAGTAAAGACAAGCTGTGGACAGGCATGGCTAAACGACAAACTAAATCCATCAGACTTGAATAGGTAGTTAGTACCGCCTCCTCAGTTCCGTGACTTGACTGTGCTAGCTAACGTAAGGTACTATATATAGAGCTAGCTAGCGAATCGAAAAATGCGAGTCGGTCGAAACATGGATAGCTCATAACCACCTAACGCGTTATTATAACGATTTAAATCACACGACTTGCAATCTCGCTAGCGAACTACTCAAATAATGTGTCATTTAAAAACATGTTCTAGTGCCAGTGATGGCTGTGCTACGCTAGCTATCCAACTACGTTACCAGTTTCAGGCTAGCTAGGTTTTCAAACTAGCTAACAACACTAGCATACTAGCCAGCCAACTGAACAGAATTAGGTAGCTAACATGAGTACAGGAAAAGTACTGCATGCATTCACAAAGAGCTGTGCAAAATACGGTCAGGAATCCATTTTAACCATGAGCGTTTGACTATTGAGGTGAAATATAATATAAAAACAATCCTATTATATTTATTTACCGCAGAAACTGCCACCGCCATGAAGCACACCTTTCAGTACAGGGCGACGTCACGCCAATGAGAACTTCTTCTTCATGGATGTTTTTCGGCGGTCAGTATCCAACTTCAATGGGACATTACCGCCACATAGTGGACTGGAAGAACCGGCACTTGCATCGCTACCGGTAAAGGTTTGGCCCATACTGATGGAAAGAGGTCATGGTAACTTTACCATTAAAAAGTTTGTTCCAGCAATATTAGGATGAACTCAACAAGTGATACGTGAAGCCTTATCTGGATTGTCTGGGAGGTGTTAATTTTTGCGACTGCTGCTACTTCTTGTTGATTGCTAGAATGATGTCCTCCCACATCATAAATTGTAGGCAATGAAGGTCACTTGGAATTTAAATGATTCAGTCAAACCAACAGATGAGCCATAATCAGTCTGAAGGTGAAGAGATGGGGGGCTTTTCTGGAAATCACCTATCACCTCCATGGTTTTTCCTAAGTCACATGTCAATTTGAGTCCACAAGCCCACTATCAAGTTGACTTCTCCACTGTATATGGACTCATCCTCACACATGGACTCATCGCCATCAGGGATGAGACTGACCAGAGTTGTGTGACTTTACCAAAATAAGTAATTTGACAGATTGGCGTTGTTGGAGGAGCTGGTGTCAAGTAGAGCAGGGGTGACAACACATCCTTTAGGTGTCAAAAGCTGAGCAATAAGTGCTTACCCATCTTCATGTGTTGTATGGAGTTGGTCAGGATGGATCTCAGTTACATACTAACAAGGGGAGCAGGACACGTTCAGCTCTGAAAGTTTGTCTGATAGAAGTTCTGGGATGATGGTGTAGAATGAAGAGCTGATGCCGACAAAGGGTGTCTCTGCATGGTCTTTGGGTTGTCAAGGTTTTGGAAAATGCATTGGAGGCCCATGTTGATAATATAATTCATAGACTTGTTGGCTCAGTAAGCATTGCATTCAGTGCAGGCACGTGATGGAGCTTTGGACTCCGATACTGGCATCTCTGACCCAGCTTGGCCTGCATCCCCTGTTCCTTCTGGCATGGCCACGGTAAGAGATGTATTTCAGATTAACTCATCATCATAGCTCTGCAAGCACAGAGGTAAAGTAAAGTTAGCCAGCTAAATCCTATAATTTTTTTTAATTAAACTTTTATGTCATTGAACAAGTACAAGTGCAGTATAACGACATGTAATACATCCTAATGATAATGTAATATTCTAGCTAACCTACAATATTTAATAACAATACAACTTGTTAGTATATTTGTATTGGTTCATTGGGCTTAACTTGAACTTTATTATTTAGTTAGCAGCCAATCTAGCTAGCTAGATTTTAGTTGAAAGCAATTGCTGCTAACCAGGTGGCTTGGTTGCAATGCAGTCAGTAATTCAACCCAAGACCTGACTTACTAACAACAAATATTTGATTGACAAGATGTACTGAGCATTACTACACAAGATGTATATATATATTTATTTATTTTACCAGTGACATGTATTATGGCCTTAATTTGCAATAATCTTATTTGCAACACAGATTAATAATACAAATAGTATTAGTATTACTTTTGCAATTTATTTTGTTTTTCTATTCTGCAGTGCTATGGGAAAACAAATGCCTATTCAAACATTAAAAATGCAGTTTGCCTTTGTACTTTCTTTAATAATTTTCCCTTGTTGTTACTATGGCGTTATAATGACTTGAACAAAATATGTATTATTTTTGACCAAGTACTCTTTTACTCTTACTTGAGTCGTTTTCTCAGGTGGTACTTCAACTTTTACTTGAGTACATTTTACGACGAGTAACAGTACTTTTACTTGAGTACAGATTTTCAGTACTCTACCCACTCCTGTTCATCACTGGTGCAAATATTCTCTCTCCTTACTCTCTGTTATATGCTTCAGTTGGCTGGGAGTCACTGACATCTAGAAGGGCCAGATCCTGGTTGTTGTTCTTATATAAGGATGTCATGCAGGCCGGGTGTCTCTGTAAAGCACTTTGTGACAACTGCTGTTGTAAAAAGCGCTTTATAAATAAATTTTGATTGATTGATTGATGCAAAATGTCAAGATTATCAAGCAGATAGTCTGGAAAACAGAGTCTTCAAACACGCAGTCAAGACTGGATAGTGCTGGAGATGCCACAGGCCTATTCAAAACTTTGTAAAACTGCTTTTGAATATTTTGCTCCACACTCATGGAATGCCACTGTGTTCGGCATTCATTGTTATCTCTAACCCATTCTCATTTATTTTGAGGAGTTATATATAGGTCCGGAGAAAATTAAGAGACCACTGCACCTTTTCCTTTCCAAAAAAGTCGATAAGGAATGTTTTGAGTGAGGAACAGAAGGGTTAAAATTAAAAGACAACTGCAAATTGAACTCTTCTCTTCCTGACTCAAAACCTTCCTTTTCAATTTTTTTGGAAAGGAAAGTAAAAGTTGCAGTGGTCTCTTATTTTTTCCCGGATCTGTAGGTCTTACAACAACATATCAAAAATTAAAATGATCTATGAAAAATAATTGTACAAAATGTGCATATGCTGGCTGTGCATTAGGCATGCTTTAGACATGTACTGTGTGCGTTACTGATTTTGTGGCAATTATCTTAGTAACTGCGTGACGTTGCCTGAGAAATTGAACATGATAGGTGTATATGCTGTGCGGGATTGTACTTGATGACGATGGAGAGAAGGTGAGACAAAATAGCAAGAGAGCGTTTTTCCTTGTTGTTAGCAAGGTAAGTGTTTCATGTGAGGTTAAGCAGTTTGAGTTGTTAATTTGCGATCCCATTAAAATGGGTGGTTCCAGAGACAAGAGTGCGGGTAAGTACAGTATCACTTAGATTGAGTTGTGACGCAGTTAGCTAACATGCTACCGGGAGCTAAATAGCAAGTTTGCTAAACATTGTGGCTAGTTAAGACTTTGGATTATGTCCAAATGAATGTTTGAGTCGGATATTGTCAGCAGTTTGAGTTACAAGTTGGTAATACCGTTGAATCTTAATGGACAGTTTCAGAGGCAGGAGTGTACAGAGCTCACACACACCCAAAACATCAGTGAGCCACCATTATGCTTCACATAATGGTATTCTGTTTCACTATAGACCTTGTTGACCCCTCTCCAAACATTGCGCTAATGGTTGTGACCTTAAAGTTCTATTTTGGTCTCGTCACTCAAAATTACAGTGTGCCAGAAGCTGTGAGACGTGTCAAGGTGTTGTCGGGCATATTGTAACCAGGCTTTTTTGTGCCTTTGGTGCATTAAAGGCTTCTTTCTGGCAGCTCGACCGTGCAGCTCATTTTTGTTCAAGTATTGTCATATTGTGCTCCTTCAAACATTGTCTTTTTCCAGAGCAGCCTGTATTTCTCCTGAGGTTACCTGTGGGTATTTCTTTGTATCCCCAAACAATTATTTTGGCAGTTTTGGAAATTAATCTTTATTTGCCATTTTCACCTGTGTGTGTCACCTTGTGTGACTATAACAAGGCCAAAGATTCAAAGGTATGAAAACTTTTGATCAGGGCCATTTGGGTGATTTCTGTTGTCGTTATGATTGTTACGTCCTCTGTGTACTGTTTCAGTTGTGTGTGTGTGTGTGCTGTCTCTCCTCTGTTCCTTCCCCAGGTGTAGTGAGTTGCTTCCGATGAGGTGTGCGTGGCCGTCAATTCCATCATCAATCCCCACCAGCCTATCCTGACTGGCTTGCTGCCCTATAAAGACATTCAGTCTGCGTTGGGTTAGGTTAGCTTGTCATTTGTTTGAGAGAGTGTGTGAAGTCTTTGTGTTAGAATCTGAGTTAGTGTTAGGTTAGTAGATTAGATTGCTGTTAGTGAAATTAAGAGAGAGAGACTTGTGTTTGTGCTTGTGTATGTGTAAACCTTCCCCTTATCCCAGACCTCTATGGAGTAGGGTTAGGTAGACACCCTGGGGTTTACATATGCCCGTAGGTAACCCACTGTTATATGCACCAGGTTAGACACCAGCGGCTGTCGCCCAGTGTTTTTTGTAGCAGTGAGGTAAGTTGTGTTAGGTTAGCTTGTGGCAGGCAGATTTAGAGGAGTAGGGAAGCTCCAGGTCTTATTGTATTATTTGTTTGATTTGACAGACCGTTGGCATTACCCTATTTAAGTATTTACGTTGTCATCACAGAACGAAAACTGGTTGAAACTGTTGCACGGGTTAACAGTAGCCTACATCTACTGAGCCACACTTACAGTTGAAACGTACGGCTCATGCAAGACAACCAAAGACTTTGTATGACCTGGAGGCATTTTGCCAAGAAGAATGTGCAGCTATACCACCTGCAAGAATTCGGGGCCTCATAGACGACTTTTACAACAGGCTGAAGTAGAATTCCCAAAAGATAAATGGCCACGATATGTCACAACATGATTTTGTCATAATTTCAGTACAATTTATTTTATTGACCCACTACTACAATGTATTACAGATAAAACACATTGTTAGATGTGTTTTAACTTACAGCTCAAAAGTTTGCATAGCCTTGGAGAATTGGTAATATATGTACCATTTGTAAAGATGCTGAAGGGGGCAATACACAAACTTTTGAACAGGAGTCAGTTCAGGGGTCAGTTCATTTTTTTTTCTTTGTTGCCATGTTTTGTTTTATGATTGTACCATTCTGTTATGACATACAGTGGAATGTGAATCCCATAAGAAATAAAAGACGTGTTTTGCCTGCTCACTCGTGTTTTCTTTACAAATGGTACATATATTACCAATTCTCCAAGAAACATCTCTATCTGCCGTTATTATTATGAGGCAGGTGAAAGTTGGACCGACTCCTGATTGGTCAATCAAAGCACTCTGAGTTGGACGCATCGTGGGGAAAAATAAATGTGTTTCACATCTGTACGTTATAAAAGTTGAGTAATGAGTGGCACATAATGAAAAGACACATGGCATTATCTTTTGTGTATGACTTTTAACTTGTCCGGTGGGGCAAGTACATTTCTTGTCCATCTGCCCCACAAAAAAATCCACTTGTCCCAGACAAGCAGACAAGCCTTAATTTCGAGCCCTGAGCGCTGAGGAACGAATTGGAAGAGGGAGCGGGTTTTACATTGATGGAGATTCCCTGGGTGGAGCTTCTTTGCAGTAAACCACAGATGAACGACTTGGTAGAGGGGAAAGAGTGTGTTCTATATGGGCGGAGCACACTGTCATTAAAAATAGCCAGATTCATCAGGAAACCGCCACATCTGGCAACGGTGCACACAGTTTTAAGGCTAACTGGAAAAAAGGAAAATCATGTTTCCGCCCGGTTTCGAACCGGGGACCTTTCGCGTGTGAGGCGAACGTGATAACCACTACACTACGGAAACTGATGATGGGTATATATGGTTAGTACATGTAAACATGTATGTCAACATGAGATTTATTTAAAATTGTTTTTTTGTATCTGAACACCTGTGTTTCGGTCTTTGGTTGTGACATTAACAATATTTTTGCTTGCTTCTATACTTAGTAGTAAGTAGTAAATGCCCCTTTAATTTCAGTTGCTGTTGGTTGTTAATAACTGTTTCCGTAGTGTAGTGGTTATCACGTTCGCCTAACACGCGAAAGGTCCCCGGTTCGAGACCGGGCGGAAACAATTTTTTTCCCCCCACAAAATTGTTAAGGTATCTGGTAACTGAAGAAATTACATATACATTAACTGAACTTCTGTAACAGGTCTGCGTATGATTATGTTTGTCTTGCAATCCTTGCAAGCATTCGTTGGGGAGAATACATTAATTCAGTTTAAACAAAGTCCTTTCGAAGATAAGTGAGGTGGCTGATGACGTGATAATTTGCGACATTTTAAAATAAATGGCTAATTTGATCTGTTTCTGTGTACAGTTCTTTTAATTACAGAGGTTGGTTGATAGAGTATAAAGCCAACACATTAGAATGCTAGTGGAAATACAACTCCCATAACCCTGTACTCCTTGAAAGACGCCCTAACGCATGCGCAGTTCAAGTCGTTATTTTGTCCTCAAGCCTCAAATGAAGAACAGTCTGAGTGTTCTTTGATATGAATTAAATATTAATATAGGGGAACACCATTTGCCTGGTTAATGTCACTCTTATACATGGAGTTACATAATACATAGCTTGCATATTTGCCAGGCTGTAGTGCTGCTGTCGGGTTATTTGAGGCCGAAAACATTGCGGAGTGACAGCTCGGTAGCTTGAGCTGTTTATCTATTTTGCTAGCTAGCCTGCTAACTCGAGGGGTTCGAGAGGAAGGAAAAATAAGTAAGGAATTTGGACAACCCCGTCCTTCAGGCAGAGAGGGCTGCGGCTGCCCTTTTTCTGTCAAAGCTGCCGACGGAATGGCGCACCTACGCGACATGCAGAACCAGGTAGGCAGACTAATCTGTAGGTACTGCCACTTCGTTTAGCCAAGGCAAACCCCGATGATTGCAAGGAATTCGATGAAAAGATGGGCGGGTTTTTAGGTGGGTGGGAGAGCCCTACTAAATCAGGCATTAGACTCAGACTGAAGATTTCAGCAACTCTCCGAAATCTATTGTACCTCTAATGTTTAATATCATGTTCCTTGTCAACAACACACACCCTCTTAATCCCAATCGTGTCAAGTAAACCTTTGTGCAAAAGACGTAATTTTTTCAGAACGGTATTTCACCTTTTACAAAAGAGTTTATCCAAAAACGGAATGACCAAATATCTTAACGGACTCAACTTGCCTGTTAAAATCAAGATGACTGTTGTTATTCTCATTGTCATTCACCTAAATATGTTAATCTTATCTAAGCTTACTGATCATACAATAGATGGCAATGGCTTTGATAATCGCAAATACTGTAGCTGTCATTTTTGAGTCATTGCTGTCTTTGTTGAATTGTATGTTTTTTATTATAATACAGAAGAGCATTGTTCACCAAAATTGTGTATATCCAGTTAGGTTGTCGTGGTGTAAGTAATGGCAAGAGCCGCCGATGTTGTGACTACCTAACTATAAGCTATTGGGTATGTTTATGGTACTTCACCAAAATCATATGGTAATTTTTTGCCAAAAAGTAAACTATGAGACTAGTCGCAGTATCGCCCTGCAATTGTATTGGTTAATTAAACAATATTATAATTGATAAGTCTTTTTTTTTTTTCTAAAGTCGAGTGTTGTATTGTTATAATTTATTCTTCGTTGCAGCTTTGTCAATTAAGTGTAATAACTTATTTACTATATTTGTACCCGGGTATTGTTTAATGTCAAATTTCAGAAGATGATTTTGTTATCTTAGGAACATGCTCACTAATTTGTTGGTCTCACAGTATCAATTGTGGGTCAGTGAGCAGGGGTATGGGCTGTCTGAATGTAGATACCTACTGATACGAGTGGAACGCCTCGGTAGCTATGGCTGTCTGAGTAAAAAATCAGTAGCAGCATATGTTGAGCGTGTGATAATCTTCTAGTTGACAGCTTTGTTTAACAGCTAAGAAAGCCTGAACCTGCTAACTCTTTCCATGTTGTCACTGCTTTCCTGTGGGGCAGAATTCCAGACTCGATCCTGAGGAGTACTTCACCAAGCAGGAACGCATTGGGAAAGGCTCTTTTGGAGAGGTGTATAAGGGCATCAACAACCGTACTAAAGAGGTGGTGGCCATCAAGATCATTGACCTGGAGGAGGCAGAGGACGAGATTGAAGATATACAGCAGGAGATCACTGTGCTTAGTCAGTGTGACAGTCCCTTTGTCACCAAGTACTATGGCTCCTACCTGAAGGTAAAGTTGAACAGACACAGACAGACTTAAACATAGGCATCACTCATATACCAATGCAAACCCTCTGTCTGTGCTGTGGTCAAATGTCACAGCAAGCCTTAGCATTGAAAATAGCTCTGTGTCTTGTTCTTCCAGGGCACCAAGCTGTGGATCATCATGGAGTATTTGGGAGGGGGCTCAGCTCTTGACCTGGTAAGCCTATGGCATTACATTGAATTAAAAATATATTTTTTTTGGAAGTTTGGATTTTACAAAAAGTTTTTTATACTGTAAGTAAAAAAAATATTAACATTGTAAACATATATAATCATATTATAAAAGAAACAATAACAGTGATTGAAAAAGAGGATAAGAAACAACATTCCTTTCCAGTCCAATTTTTACAGGTAATATTTTAGTTTCTGAACTACAATTACATTTTCCTAAAGTTTTAGTTTAGGTATAGATTGTTCCACAACACTTGTTGGACAGAACAATGTGTTTTAGTTTTGTTTACAAACATTATGTATACTTTTTATAATCAGTTGTGATGCCATAAAACGGCTTCACTCAGTTTAATTTCATTGTTTTGAAGAAGCCTTTCTCATGAAGCAGCTATTGACATAATATGTCAGTTGTTTGATGAATGAATACATGTTGACGTCCAGTTGATTAATTTAAGCTGGCACTCTTAGTCAGGGCATACAGACCGTGCCTGTGGGTTCAGCAGACGGCCGACAGGGCAGTCTTGTCTCTTAGCAGTTTAGTGGCTCCTTGTGGTAGATATGGAAAAAAATGCAAGCTGGCTTGAAATCCAAAAAGACACGAGGTTGGAGGATTCACAAAGCACACCTATTAAGCAATGAACAAAATAGGATCTCACAAAAATCCAAAAGACTAAGTAACCCCCCCCTCTTCTCTCCACTTTTCCAATTCCTTCTCTTTTCCATGCCACCGTTTGTCTCTTTTCAGCTACGTCCTGGGCCTCTAGAGGAGACATATATCGCCACCATACTGAGGGAAATACTGAAGGGACTGGAATACCTTCACTCTGAGAGGAAGATACACAGAGATATTAAAGGTTTCAAGCCTTTTGGTCACCTGTCTATGCAGATCCACAAAGATTAAAGTTCACCAGCCTTTTGGTCATCTATTTATGTCTATGTAAAAGAACAGTGCCCCAAATAGAATCCACCAGTTAACATGATACAGCGAGGTGTCCTACACAAGTGGTTTCCGTAGTGTAGTGGTTATCACGTTCGCCTAACACGCGAAAGGTCCCCGGTTCGAGACCGGGCGGAAACACATTTTCATGAAGTTAAGGGTAGCATAATTATAGCATTATCGTGTGTAATATGTAGGCTAAATTAAATAACTTGACATATTAGCACATTTGCCTCATACATGAATGACAAAGGTCCCATGTCACACTGTTTTCTGATTATTAGGGCCAATGATTCAACATACATACATACATACATACACTTTACATACATAGAACAGTTTCCGACTTCATCAAATAAAGGGTGGCAATGAAATAATACCCCGCTAATCAATATTCTCATGAACCCATTGAGGCACAAAGTTTTCGTTAAGTTGTGAGAGTTGGGAACTCCACTGCCCGGCTAGATGTTATAAATATTCATGTTTATCTCCATTCCACAACAAGGCAACAGGAAACATGTCTTGGTGGGCAACCAGACTGTTCAGATACATCCATATAGACAGTATTACACCCTGCATCAGCTCTGTCCGGCAAATCAAGTCCCAGCTGTCTTCAGAACCAGGCTGATAAACAACAACACTTGACTATGTGTTGGTTTATCCAAAAACACAGTAGCTGAGCATGGCTTCATTACTGAAACATGACTGGAATGTTTTCCAAGTTATGTGCATTAGACCAGAACCAACCAGAACCGTGAAAAGGGCATAACATGGTATCCAAGTGTTAAGATATCCCAGTAAACACAGTTGAATCTATAATCAGAAAGTGGAAGCTGCATTACACCACCCAGGCACTGCCAAGAAAGTCTGTCCCTTAAAACTCTGTGCCCAGACAAAAATTATATGTGCAAGGGAAGACAGAAAGGCCAACAGTCAGTTTAAAGGCGTTAGAGAGTTCAGTGGCTGGAAGTGGCGTTATGATGCTCCAGTCAACCATATCAAGAGCTCTACATTGAAGTGACATCATTTATATATATACACACAGAATGACAAACATTTAGATTTATTAAGAACAAGGTGATTGACAAAGTCATATAAAATAAATCATAAAACACATTTGTTGGCATTATTTGCCCCCACAATGATAATGTCAATTTATCACCTGTTTTGTTAATTGGATAGCTGTTATATCCTAGCTACCTTTTATTAAGGTCCGTTTTTAGCTTGGGCAGTGCACGTGTAACCGTTCAGGTGTCGGCATGGCAGTTGTTTGGTACGACTTTGAGTCCAGGTCCAGGCCAATTTGCTATTGTGTCTAATTTTAATCTTGTAGTCTTTGTTACGTAGCTGTTTTATTGCTGCAGATCTCAAAGTATAAAATGTTACGATCCTCACGGGCTGAGCATTGAGACCCTTAATTATTAATATCAACAAAGCGATATGATTAGGGCAATAGGTTAACATACAACGTGCAGTCTGCATTTTGAATATTGTTGTTATTACATGAGGTTACATTTGGATTAAAGTATCTTTTAACTAGAATATATCATGAATATTTTTTGGGCCCTAACACCCTCCCTTGCCCACATTCTCTGCGGCAGCTGCCAATGTCCTGCTGTCAGAACAAGGCGACGTGAAGCTGGCAGACTTTGGCGTGGCAGGCCAGCTGACAGACACCCAGATCAAGAGGAACACGTTCGTGGGCACGCCGTTCTGGATGGCGCCCGAGGTCATTAAACAGTCTGCTTATGATTTCAAGGTCAGCTGCCTCTTATGAATTTGCTTTTTGATTAAAGGGATAGTTTGTGATTTTAGTAATAAAACCCTATATAGTGTGCCCCTTTATAGTCTTTCGATTCTGTTCATTCACTTTAGTAATATACCAAATATTTTATTTACAGGCTCTTATGTTCAGTACCCCCCCCCCCCCCTTTCTGAATCCTCTATGCATGCATTTAAAGAGTGTGTGTCTGTGTGTATGGATATCTTTGTAAACGTGACTGTCTCACACGTGTTTGACTCCCCCCACCCCAGGCGGATATCTGGTCTCTGGGCATCACAGCCATAGAGCTGGCCAAAGGGGAGCCCCCCAACTCAGATCTGCACCCCATGAGGGTCCTCTTCCTCATCCCCAAGAACACCCCTCCCACCCTGGAGGGATCCTACAGCAAGCCCTTCAAAGAGTTTGTGGAGGCCTGTCTCAATAAAGACCCACGCTTTGTGAGTCCAACCTCTCCCAAATCCTTTCCTTTTCCCAATGAAATTCTCCACTGAGTATTATTTCTAGGGCACCTTTATTCTGGGTTGTGAAAACCCCCCCCTGAGGGTTCCACAGAAGTGTGTGCGCTCTCTTTTTATTTTTTTCAGTTTCATCGTTATAATGCTAACTTGATTTAAAAATCCCTCCCAAACAGTCCCATTAGGTGCGAGAGTGAATGCGTGTCTTTGTATCACCCGGAGTCTGTCTCTCCGTAGCGGCCGACGGCCAAGGAGCTGGTGAAGCACAAGTTCATCACACGCTACACGAAGAAGACCGCCTACCTGTCGGAGCTCATCGACCGGTACCGGCGCTGGAAGTCTGAAGGCCACGGGGGGGAGTCCAGCTCGGACGACTCGGACATGTGAGGCTCTTGACACACACACACACACACACACGCACACACACACGCACACACGCAAGACACAGGAGAGTAGAGCACAGACAGTCAACGGAGTGTTGCTTGGAAACCCCGTTGGCTGGGGACCTGTGGATGTATTCACTGTTCCTGACTGGCACTGAATGAGACCCATGTGTGACGATCTCCTGTCCTTCCCAGGGACGCCGATGGTGATGACAACCATTGCCCCGTGTGGACCTTCCCGACGGTGCGACCCAGCTCCATGAACAAACTACAGAAGGGCTACACACACACCGATACCGAGGTGGGGCCATGTTGAGGCGCACTGAACACGTGAACATAGGGGCCTCTGCCGGAAAACTGTCGTGTCATTTGTTGTGTTGTTTTGATTCGTTTTGTTTATTTATTTTTCCCAGTCGGCGGATTCGGTTAAACGGCTACCCAAGTCACAGTGTTTGTCGGCATTGGTCACTCCCATTTTCAAAGAGGTAACCGAAGCACTGTTCATAATGTTCACATGTTGTGGGTAATGCAGTTATCCTATTCTGTTGCTGAGCCGTGTGGAAATGTCATTACTCCCCGCGGTTGTCCCAGCTGAAAGAGAAGCGAAAAGCTGCCGGAGGGAGCGTGGGGGCCATAGAGGAGCTGGAGAACGCCTTTAACCTGGCCGAGGAGTCCTGTCCCGGCATCTCGGACCGCCTTGTCACACACATGATGGAGAGAGTCTGCAGGTCAGTCCGATTGATTGGGCAGTGGGCCAGCCCAGTGATGAGGCCCGTTGTCATGCCAGTAAGGAAAAGGTTGTCGGTTCTAATCCCTGAGCCAACCAGGTGGGAACCTCCTGTTCCGTCCCTGAGCAAGGCAGTTGGTGAAATGGCCCTGCAAGTTCAATTCAAGACAATGAAAATTCACTGAAATCGTCACTACGATACCACTCACAGGCCTTAATCTTGTGTTCAACAGGTTCTCTCTCAACGGTAACACCACCCCGTCATCCAGGTGAACCCCTGCTGGCTGCAACTCCCAACCATCTACGTCTGTCCCCCATTAATGCCCCAAAAGGACCACAAACAAAAACCTTTTCTGCCCCCCCTAGTCCACACACCTTTTCCCTCAGAGATCTTTTAACTAGTTATAATCAAATATTTTTACAGTTTTTCTTTATAGAACGGAGAGTATTTAAGACAAAAAAGCCATGACATTGAGAGCGCTGTGTATAACTGGTAGACCGGGGGGGGGGGGGATCCTGTAATAAAGTCTATGGAAACGTCTTGTGTTTGGCTACATTTTTCAGTTTGCAGGTTTTCTGTGAAGTCAGTTATATTCCGTGTATTTATTTTTAGCAATGGTATAAATGACACACCCTGTAGGTGATCTTTGACTGTACCAAATTAATCTTGATGGTTTTCCAGATCGCCCCTAAACATTTTCCTTTACATTCTGTGAAATCAGGAACTATTCAAGCAACCCCTAGTGTGTACTGAGTAACATTATATATCAGTTTAATTTAAATGTACGAGTCAGTAGTACATTTGCTACCTGAGAACTGTAGAGACGCCGAATGACTGGCAGACAGATGAGACTGACCACCAGCAAGCGAAGGCAGATAGGGGCAGCAGTGAAACAGTATGATGGGAGGTTGGGTGTGCAGACAACTGGTTGGACAGTCTTTCCAGATCCCGGTATTTATTTGAATGGAAAATCAGTTAATGGTTGAATCATGTAGTTAGAGGTTAGCCATGTAGAAATGTGTTTAAAGAGCATATGATTTCCACTTTCAGAACATACAACAAATTTGACTTAAATATTTTAAAAAACGAATCCATGCTTTTGTTACTTCATGATTAGATTATTGCAATACTCCTCTCTCCAATTACCCTGATAAGACAATAAATACACTTCAATTAGTGCTAAACCCAGCTGCTAGTCACTCCAGTATTAACCTTTTTACACTGACTGCCTGTTAAGGCTAAAGCTAATTAAAGGTTTTACTGTTGATCTTGGACTTAGATTCTGTTTGAAGACTCTGGTCACAGCCCACTTGCATTTATTGACCTGCTTGTCTTCTGATCATGCAATAAACATTGATGTGGCCCAAAAGGTACTTAATCTTCACCCAATACAGCCAGAAGAGGATTGTCTGGTTCCTCTCTAGGTTCCTTCCTAAGTTTGGACCCCACTAGTTTGTTTTCCCTACCCACTGTGCATTAACTCTTGTTGCTTGCTCTTTGGGGTTTCAGGATATGAAAATTACAAATGACCCACTTAACTTTGATAAAAACTTTATTATTATTATTACAAGATAGAATACATCAAGTTTTCTTAGATTGGATAATAACAGCAGAAATTGGAATGTTAAGATCTCTATAGCTTGTGGGAAACAGAACAAGCTGTTGACACAATCAAATCAGGTTAACAACTGTGAAAGCTGTCAAACAGCTATCAAATAACTGGGCCTGTCCAATGCCTGTTCAGTCTTATGTCTCACAAACAACCATAACAAAAAGTATATGGACATCCTAATACAGCGGTACAGTAAAGGCTTCACAACTCCTCCACATCACATACTTTGAATGCACTTCATTTCACAATCATCAACACCTTGGGTCCAAAAGAATCATTAAAATTTCATTTCTTTAGAACGTTAGCCTCGAAAATTCACTCTGCTATAGATACTGGGGGTGTAGATACCCCGGGAAGGTATTCAGTCTCGGAGATATGCTGATCTAGGACCAGTTCCACGGTCTATATAATGTTCATTGTGATCTGGACAACTGACCCCAGATCAGCACTCAGTGTCTGAGACACTAAGGTTGCATTCAGACAGGCAGCACAATGAAAAATAAATTTCACTAACTGGTCATTTGACAAATTACAAACCATTTTCAGACCTGATCTGATTTGTCAAAAAAATTATAATAATCAATTAGTGAAAATAAATCTGAATTGAGCTACTTGTGTAAGCTTCACAACAGAGGCACTCAATGTTAAAAACACTGAGGTACTGTTTCCTTCATACATATGTTGAGGGCTACAGGATGACTGGGAAAGTCACAGTTGAATGTATTTCGGTCATTACCAGGCATTTCAACAACGCCACTTCAGACAAGGTCAAGAGCAGCATGCATGTGGTGTCGGGGAAAGTGTCAATAAATCATAGTAATAAGGAAACTAAATGTTGCTGCTTTATTAACACCATCTTTAAAAATCGATTTAAACATCAGAATATTTTTTAGAGAGGCCTCCAACATTGGCAGGGGAAAAAACAAAGTTTTAGCTACATGGCTCCACAAAAGGCAAAAATGAAAAAGAAATCTGCAAACTCACAATAAGTTGGCCTTTCCTATTTGGAACTCAGAGCCACAGTAACATGATCGTTCAAGAGTGGTTTTAGTGGACATCCTATGACAGCATTTAAAAGGATGAACAGCAGCTTTTGGCTTTCTGAACCGCTGAAAACAAGAGCAACGGCTATTCAAAAGCATACCCCACAGATAAGTCCTGAAGTGTAACTTCATTCGGTGACTAACTGGCATGGTCCAAACAGAATGCAACAAATGAATAATGAACAATATTAAATATTTGAAAGAAAATGTGTGTAAATATAAAAACTTAACACTGCTTATATAAAAAAAAATACTAATGAAAACTCAATAATACCCAGTAAGTGATAAATCTAAAGACAGTGGCAAGAAGTAAGAAAAGGACCAGTTAACATTTTCTTATTTAGCTCCTCTCTTTGACGCAATCATCCATCCATGTCTGTTGAAGCTCAACTAACAGCTTTCAAACCTGCAAGGAAACACATATATTCTAGAATATTCCAGACTTGCATAACTTCTGATGTTAGAGTTGAAGGGCTCATTTGTAGCTCTAGCATTATCTGTATTGCTACAATGAACTAAACACAACATTCCCCCGACACGGACATTGGCAACAGGTTTACAACAGCGATGAAGCGCCTCAGGGTTTTTGTGGTATAGGGCCAATATAACACGACAGAGAGCTGTTTTTGGGCAAAACACATGTGCCTGGACACTTTGCTGTGGTGTGTTTTGGCAATATACCAGAAACCCCTGAGACGGCGTATTGCTGTTATAACACTAGTCACCAACACAATTAGGAAAGAGTTAATGGACGTGGTATTCATGATAATCCATAATCATCATGGGACACACATGAATGTAAGTAATGCTAAACGTCTGACAACCTGTTCTCACCGTGGTGGGTTTCACATGTGATCGCCCGCCCCATCGGGTTTGATCTGCATCTGGGCCTGCATCTTGGTGATCATCTCCTGCATTCTCCTCAGCTGTTCAGGAAAAAAACAATGTGTTATTACTACCAGAACCTATAGAGGGGATGGCTGGTTAGCAACACACCTGGTGAGCGGTAAACTGGGGGACAGAACAGGGGCAGGGCTGGCTTACACCAGGAGTAGGCAAAAGTCTGGAGTTTGAGGGGCGTCGCTAGAAACGGCGATAGAGAAGTAGAGTTCTGAAAAGGCATTTTCTTTGCATGCCAGTGTTCGTCCAAGTCAGAATACTAGCCAGATTAAAACCATCGAAGACATTCTGCCACAGAGAGAAGTGCTGTTGTGTCTGTTACCACGGTAACCTGCTGCCCTCAAAGGGGCAGCTGAAAATGTTTCTGATTTGCGATATTTGTGACTCAACACAAGTTTATAAGCAATATACCAAATTACTTATAACATAAATATTTATTCTTTAGGAAACATTACGTAGCATGCTCATTCATTTCGCGTTTTATAATGTAACTATACTGTGCATTACTGGGCTTGACATAAAATCCTGGGCAGATCTAGTCTGGTAGTAAACCATAAAGTAAATGCAGACACACATAGAAAGCTAAACGAGCCACCTATTATCACTGACTTCTAAAAATCCTATGCATAACAACACGGGGCAGTGAGAGCAGTAACCAGGAAATGGTTAGCAATCTCACCTCAGCCTCCTTCTCCTGCAAGATCATGTCCTTGTCCATTTCCTCTGGTTCCGGTCCCTTCCTGCAACACGAACACAGATGGTCAGTTCGGCTCTATAGGCTCAAGGCCCAATCGTAGGGAAAACTCACCGTAATCACCACCAAACTGAACACAGGATATCTCCTGCCTTTACAGTTCTCATTTATACAGTTTATTGTACAGAGGGCAATCAGAAAACAACATTCTAAAGCATCGAACAGAAAGAATCACTAGAAAAGCAGAGGGGAATAGGGTCTCTGGAAAGCAGTCTGGTTTGGTGTATGTGGTGTAGCTTCTAGCCTAGTTTCTAGTATTCAAACAAGCATGACAAAAGCAACACTTAGTAGAAAGGAGGCGACGGGGTTAATTAGTGGCAAAAAGACTGGGGGTTAGAAAAGTGGAAAGCTGGCTGCTAAAGTGAAAGAGGGCAAGCTTAAGGAAGCAAGACGACAGCAGCACATGGGATCGGGGGTGGGTGGGTGGTGGGGGGGGGGTGTGGTACCTCCCCCATCGGAAACAGTACCTCCAACAGTCCACTCAGTTGATTGGACAGATCAGATCACCATCATTGGCTCGAGCCAATAGGATGACAGTGAAATCACTCCCTTCTTCTGGATTGGCTATAGCGCTCAGAAAGACCCAAGGGTTCCACACTCCAGAGTTAACTGTATGATTCCCGTACTGAACAAACAATAGCCCCATATTTAGCCCAACCCTGACACACCTCATACAACAGTTGCCTTGTTAAAAACGAGTAGGCCACTTCCCAGCTAGAATACAGCCACCGGACTCTAAGCTCCACGTCTAACGCAAACATGGAGACACTCTTGCAAAACTAAAAACCTAAATTATTTCCAACTTGAAATAATGTGGGGTTTATATCACCGAACAAATTCCTCAACTCTGACGAGAACCTCATCACGTCACTGATGTAACGAACACCAGACAAGAGGAGCTGGGCGACTCGGTTACCATTCAAAATGACATTCCAGTTCAGCGGCAGGACTTGTGTTGTCACTCTCCTAACACTGTGTCAACACCATCTCTTCTCTTCCACAGCCGGTCTGTGTCTGTGGGTGTACAGCTGTAGAGTATGGGGTGTGCTGGGGGGTAGGGGGGAAGGGGGCAGAGCGGAAGGCAGACAGACAGATACGTACGCAGGAGACAGAGGCAGAATGTAACCATGGGAGGACAACCTGCCGCCCCGTTTGAGACGCTCCGAGCGGAAGTTCTCGTAGTGCAGGTCCTGGGTCACTTCCTGGAGGTCCTGCATGTGTGTTCTGTGGACGGACGGATCAAACACACAGTAAACCACCTGAATCAACACAGCTGAGGCGTGTTGACTCGGAAACACAGCGCGAACGGTGAGGGAGCGCCGCCTCTAATCAGGACACCTACAGCCATAAAGACACGCAGACCTGTAAAAGGACATTCTATTGAATCGCCATTGGCCTCCATCTCCAGGGATTCCCAAGCCGTTACTCAGGGTGATAAGAAGAAGCCCCCCAAACTCACATCAGCATGGTGCGTAGCTTCAGGAAGTCATTGTGCTCGGGGTTCTCTACCTCCACCACACCCCAGGGGTACAGGCGACCCCGCACCTTCTTCCCCTTGGCCTCGATCTGCTGGTTGGAACCCACCACCGCAAAGGGGATACTGGTCTGGGTTGGGACAAGAGACCGGCAGTTGGTGGCGGAAACGGATAGCGTGTGTACGATTGGGGGGTGGGGGGGGGATTGCATACCGTCCACTCTAAGCATTTTTGAGAAAAGTTTTTGCTGGAACTTCCGTCGCAAGTGGTGAAAATCAGGCAAAACCACAAGAAACCCCTGGATTCAAATGTATTTTGATGAATATATATATAATTATATGTGGGAATGACACCAGCACGTTCAGAGTCTTAAGGCTGCAGAGAAGGTGGGAATCACTTTGAGAATCCTGGTCTGCTCCTTGAAGTCCTCGTCCTCATCAGACTCTGCGTCAGGGAGGTGGTAGATCTTAATGCCGTGCTCATCAATCTCATCCAGAATCTACACCAACATACAGGAACACAAGAGGGTCAAGTCCAATTGTTTGATTTTATTTGACTAAAGCTGAACTTTATCTACTTACGTGTATATACATAACGTACAATGGTTAACTGATCCACTGAGGTATTACATCAAAAACAGAAGCGCTAACATTTTTATCGCTGCTTCATTTAGTGGTGACCGGCGGTCTACATAGGAAAGAAAGCTGAAAAAACGTCTTAATGCAATATTTGGTTACTTTGGCTAGGAGGGCTAATTTTCAGTAGGTTAGCTGGTAAAAAGTACTGTAGTGAAGAGCTGATTTAGTTAGCTAACCAGAAACTGTTTTCAGAAACAAAGACCAACCGGTATGATTTGTCATTGCAAGATTGAATAATACTGATACACATCCTTCCTGAAACACTACTTGAACAGCTCGGTTTTATACTTCGAAGTAAATTACGTCTCCTACCCTGCGCTTGAGCCTCTCCCTCTCCCTCAGGGTGAGTGTGTCAGCCTTGGCAATAACAGGGACCACGTTGACTTTGTTGTGAATGGCCTTCATGAACTGTACATCCAGAGGCTTCAGTCTGAGACACAAGGAAGAGAATGTAAGAACTGGAAAGCCCACAGGGGGGCACTCTTGTAAAGTGAAGGTAAATTGAAAGGATTAAAATGTTCCAAAATGTGATAGTTGGCACTTCTAGTTGGATTGTTTTTTGTGTGTGTGTGTGTGTGCGTGTGTGTGTCAGTACCCATGGCCCAGTGGGGAGATAAAATAAAAGCAGCAGTGAACACGGTTGTCCACAATGTGCCGACGGTTCAGCCCACTCTCATCGTGGAGGTAGCGCTCAAACTGGTCATCGATGTAGGCGATGATGGTGCTGAAACTGGAGGACAGGGGCAGTGTGGTCATTACATGTCCCGCCCCCTAAAAACAGACCAATGAGTTGCTGGTACCAACAGCAGTAGGAAGTGGTTGCAGCACAGGGAAGTAGCATTTAAGCTCCTCTTTGCACTACAACGCAAGACAACAGCTTTGTACCCCCAACTGTATTCCAACAAGAACATTTCCTTGCAGAGATGCATGTGGTCACGGAGGGAAAAAACCTAAAACAACATGAATTTAAGCAGGCACAACGACATACCAGTCCTGGCTGTTGATGGCGTCGCCGTATCCGGGCGTGTCCACCACCGTGAGGCGGAGTTTCACCCCTCGCTCCTCGATTTCAACCGTGGATGCCTCGATCTGAACCGTGCGCTCAATCTTTTCTGTAGATCAAAATCCAAAAGCAACCCGGGAGGAGCGCAAAGTTCAGAGTTTCACAGCCTATAGACACTCAAGGACAGTAACTGGGCCTAATCGGTCTTACCCGCTGCTCCAGGGATGATTCTCTCTGGGTAGAGATCAGTGAGGAACAGACTGTTGATCAGGGTGGACTTTCCCAAGCCAGATTCACCTTAACACAGCAGACAATAGCCATCATAAGAACCCAGACATCCTTTAACCAGATGGAGACGATTAAATTAAAAGCTCTATACAATAGAGTAGGCTGGCCCTCACTGTCAACATGTAGGCTCTCTCATTGGTACTTTTTAATTTATAAAGCTATTCTGGGGTTTGACCCCAACCTACCTTTGCAAACAAATCAGCAAAAAAAAATAAAAATCTGGGAAAAAAAGTTCAAAAAGCTATTGCTTACAATCATTGGATCTCTCTCTACGGTCAATTCACACTGTCTGCACAAAGATGGGCAGAAAAGCTTTACCATCACAGGATCTCTATCTCCGGTCACTTCCCACTGTCTGCACGGAGATGGGCAGAAAAGCCTTAATATCACAGGATCTCTATCTCCGGTCACTTCCCACTGTCTGCACGGAGATGGGCAGAAAAGCCTTACTATCACAGGATCTCTATCTACGGTCACTTCGCACTGTCTGCACGGAGATGGGCAGAAAAGCCTTACTATCACAGGATCTCTATCTCCGGTCACTTCCCACTGTCTGCACGGAGATGGGCAGAAAAGCCTTACTATCACAGGATCTCTATCTACGGTCACTTCGCACTGTCTGCACGGAGATGGGCAGAAAAGCCTTACTCCTTGCTCCTACACCCTGGATTGGTCTTCAATACAAATGCAGGACCTTGTAGCACTGGGTGTTTCAAGACAAATTGAAAACAATGGAAGAGGGCCTATCTACTTGTCAGGGCTTTAAAAATTGGTGCTGTATTATTTTTTTTTACTGCCACTGGATAGTATGGTTTGTGTATTTTTATTATGTATATTTATTTCCCTATGTTTGTGTTGTGTGTTTTAAATTAGGTTTTGTTTGGGATGTCTGTCTTGGCCAGGAAATCCCCCCAAAAATATTTGTAATCTCAGTGAGTCCTTTCTGGATAAAAAAAATTATCTAATAAGGCAACACACTTGCAGACACGCAAGTTAATCAAAATACTTGAAACTTCTGTTTCCAACCAATATTTTCTGCAACAGGACTAGTCCACACTGGACTGCTTTAAGGCAGAGGGCTGAGTGCACATATGTGCACCCCCACAGACAGTCTGCCTCATCTGGCCTCAGCATGAATGAACACACACACAAACACTCCTGGGGACCAGAAAATAGAAACTGCATGCTCCCTTGCCCTAATCTTAACACTAGACTTCAATAAAGTAACATTTATGCATAACCTTAAACCTAAACTTAACCAACAACTGCAGGACCTTAAAGAAATCCCAATTCTAACTAAAATGAATTGTATGTTTGACCCTAAACTCTGAGCCGGAAATTGACTTTTGCCTCATGGGGACCGGAAAAAGGTCCCCATGAATGAATTTTTTTCTGGTTTTACAGTACTCAGGGGGAAGTTCAGATTGAGACAGGCAACAATGGTTATTAAGTGATTTGTGGGGATGAGAGAGGGGGGACAGTTTGAGAATGGCGACAGGAGGGTATGGAAACATCTGGTAAAACCCACATTTCAATGTGTTAACCCATTAAGCAGTGACCCAATCAAAATACCGAACACCAACTAGTCTGTTTGTTGTTCGAAATGCTGTACACAAATTCCTCTCATGAAGAAAAATAGCCATCCAACCATTCAAAATACAGGAAATGGATAGCTCAAATGTCCATTAGACAGGGCTGCGCTCATACTAAGACGCTCTTGACCAGAGTGCCTGAACAGTATCATTTGACACATATTGCCCTTTAAAGGACAGAAATGATCTCTACTGAATCAAGAATAAGGAAAGAACTTTGCCAGTTCAATGTCAGTCTCTCTTCCACTAGACAACTGAATGCAACAACCGGTTTGAGTCTGACAATACTCACTTCTCCATCAAATCTGTGCTTAGATCCAGTACATTTTGTTTGTACCCTGGTCTTTATCAGTGTGTCCCTATTACTATTCTCCATGTTGTTATTTTGCTTGCATGCTGGAACCAGTAATGAGCATTTTATTGACCGGTCCACACCTCTTAGAGTGGTCATAGGACAAATGACTGAAAACCTGCAGTGCAACACCAGACAATCAAGATTCAAAACTGTGTGACACTCACCAACAACCATTAGGGTGAATTCAAACCCCTTTTTGACCGACTTGCGGTGAACCTGGTTCGGCAGGTTGGCAAAGCCTACATATCCAGGGGTTTCTGGGTTGGTGAACTGACCCTGCTGTAAATCATGAGAGAAAAGAGCACACAAGCACAGGTCAATCAATTAACGGAGGCTTGGATTTTGTAACACCCACATAAATAACAACGGGCAATTAGTTTCTAGGTGTATTTATTTACTTTGCTGTTTGATATGTTCTACTCAATGAAGTATTTACTATCATCGATCTGTTCTGCTTTTGAGAATAGCTGCTTTTGAGAATAGATTTACTTAATATGAAATTACACTAAGCTTATGAAATGCTACACCTCAACTTTCTTCAAACTACATGGTAAAAAAAGTAACCATCAAGTTGTCAGCATCTGAGTAGGAAAATACTCCAAATCTCAAAACCCCAAATAATCCCTTTTAGAACGTCTGATAAATGACCAATGTACAAAGGTTACTAAAAAGAAACGTCTGTGCACAAATCACTTTGGGTGAGGTAACCGTACCCCATCTTAGCCGTCTTCAATTTGCAAAAGCCTTTATTTTCTCAGCACTCCAGTATTTTTGAACCCGCTAAAGAAACCAGGGAGAACGGGCAGCGCACATCCAGCTTCAACAGTGCATGAAGTGATCGCTGTCTTTTCAGCTTCCAGAAGCTGGGTAACCCAGGCAATGGCATTAACATACAGTAACACCACCGCTCCATAACATGCCTATGGCCTCCACTGGGAATGCAATAACACCATTACTAATGTTTCTGCTCTGTATGACTAACCCCCCCCCCCCCCCCCACACACACACACACACACACACACACACACACACACTTCCCCCGTGTGACTGAGTGGAGCATGAGAACCGAGTGGAGCATGAGAACCAAGTGGAACCCCGGTCAAGGGGGTGAGTCATGAGGGGGGGGGAAGCAGCTGCTGGGAGGACGGCAGCATCTTCTCAAGTGGCCACGAACTATCCCACTCTCACTCTCCCTGGTAAGAATAGGATTTTATTGGAACACCTGGGCCTAAACGTTATTTGCCGTGGTTACATTGAAACCTTATTTGCCGAAGCATATCGCATCGTTTTGTGTACGCATACTCCAAATGAGCTCTGAGGTCGATGAAAACAAAAAATGGAGACGGAACAGCGTAACAATATTACATTAAGTGCTTCCTCATACTCTGTCTGGAACCTACCTTCATTTTGTCTGCCTGAGACATTTTAGGCTCTTTTAACCTGCAGAGAACAAAGGGTACAAAAATCTAATTACATTACATTTTTTTATGGAAAAGCATGCAAATAATGTATCAATAGGTCCAGCAATAAAGTCTAGAGAATGACAACTGTCTACACATACAAAATGGAGGATAGCCTAAATGATTTAGGGGACTGTGAGAGACAGGAAGTCTGCACTGTGCACAAAATGACTTTCCAAAAGAACGTCTCACCACAAAAAAATAAAACTCAGACAACGCTTTTACTTCACAGATGCATTAGGCCAAATTCAAACTTCATTCAACCGATCTTGATTTCCTTGTCAGTAGTAGTGACTAACCAAATACCTATCATTTTTCAAACTGGAAGTGATCAAAATACTACAGTACTAAGCAATTCTTAATGTAGAAATACTGTAGTGAAGGGGTAAATGTGATTTGACTAAATCACAAGCCAACTGACAACGGACGGTTCTGAGGAAGCCAGCTTTACTGAGTTGAATCTTTCCTTCAGAACCAACTAGTTTTTTTTTAGCTAACTAGAGAGTACGTTGCCAGGTACAGACTTGTATTAGTTCAACGAACTACTAACTGAAAAAGGCAAGGTTTTAAAACCGCCGTTGAAATTAATGAAAATAAGTAAGTGATATAACAGTAGTTAATGCAAATAGGTCTACCTGCGTAATTTAGAGTATACTCACATCCAAGCAGGCTTAAGAGAAAGAACTAGCTGGCTTGCAAGCAAATAACCGATAGCAAGCTTCTAACATGTAGCTGATAAGCAATAACGTTACTGTACCTAGTTAGCTAACTTAACGTTAAATAGCTAGCTAGCGAAAACGCATTTCAAGTGGATCTGTGTAAACGATGTGACTCGATTAATAATTGAACAATGTCCTATTAACTTGCAGAGAGAGATTTGTTCTCCTGCAAGCTGTCCGGTAAGCTTTAAAAAAGGTTTTAATAATGTCAGCAATCAATTAGCAAATAACTAGCTAACTGAATCGCAAAAAAAGGCTAACCAGCTACGTTGGCTAAGTTAAACCAACTTAATTTCCGACATGAACTTAAAGCGACCATTCCAACTCAATAAGATTGTTAAATATGACACCCTGCTAAATAATACATTAAAACATTTACCTTTTCTATTCTCAGAGAAAGAAAACAGCGATGTTCTGCGAGCTGGACTGGCGGACACCTCAAATTCCTGAGATTCCGGTGCGCGACGAACAGCTTCTACAGCGAATGGACCAGAATGCATTGGGCGTTGACACTCAAATTAGTCCTCAGAAGATGAGGGGATGTGGACACAATTTTACAAAGATACTGGTAATTAATTCTCGCCTTTCATTATCAGTGAACTATATGACACAATGTGATACTACAACCAAACGGTACACATACTACTAAAACGACTACTACTATTCCTCTTTATCATACTCACGTCTAATCGTCAATGACAAACTAATGGTCAGAAATGAGACACTGATCAAATGTTTTCCTTGACTTTACACTGTTGTACAACTGTATAAAATACACGAAAAGCAGCATTTGCCCGGTGCAAAATAAGGATAAGGAAAATCCCAGTCATCTGTAGTACTGCAACAACAAAATCTGTGAAGGTTTGCAGCAGCCATCCACTACAGAATTACAAAAAACGTTAAAAGGTGTTATTTAATACCTGTTGCACGATGTGCTGGGCTAAAATAACACAAGCTAGGTAGCTGTTTATAAAGTCTACCTTCCTGGTTACCTAGGCCACTACCCGCAATACCAATTAATCCTAAAGTAAATCTAATAAAACGTTGATATGAACATTGTACGCTCGAGTTCACCTGTGACACTAAGGTGACACTCATTATTTAACCAGCTACTATATAACTTATTATACATATTATACATCATAAATATCAGCCAGCGCTAAACAGCAACATGCTTGTTGAATGCTAGAGGAAATTAACCGGTGAAACCTCGGCGAGCAAATTTATGTACATACATTTATATTTATGTATTTTTACAAAACATTACATTAAGCCAAATCAGATATTTCTTTATATTATGTCAATTAGTTTAAGTTGTGCCTTTGCTGACAACAAGCAGCCCCATGTTTTGACAACAGCCACGATTAGAATTATAGCGTGATACTGCGTCCTAGGATGATTGCTATCTATTTGAATACTTGAACAAGCGTGTAGTTGTGTGGCTCGTTGGTCTAGGGGTATGATTCTCGCTTTGGGTGCGAGAGGTCCCGGGTTCAAATCCCGGACGAGCCCTTCATTTTTCTTGAAACATGTCTGTTATATTTATAGTTGTAATTTTTCTTTATTCTCGATCAGTTCAGATCTACTCATGAGTGGTACTCGTCGATCTACTCATGAATTAATTTTGATCTGGAATGTCTTGTATAAGTTGGTTTATTAAGTATGTTTCAACAGTAGTCTGTGTTAAACTGAAAGTAGGCCTAATCACACTTTGTGTGATTGAAATCCAGAAACAACATCCTTGGCACAGATACTAAACTAACCTTTTCTCATTTTCAAATGTTGATAAAAAATGCATTACTGTACTGTTAAAGCTAAATTAATTACTGTTGTACTGATCTCTTGTGGCCCTCTATAGTACTACCACTGTGTACAGTTAAACCAATGCTGTGGGTCTTTTACACATTTCATGTCATTTTGTCCACTGTGTGTGTATTGATTTGGCTTGGCGTGTTTCTAGAACTTGCAACTGAATTTAGTTGCTCCTTCCGAAGTTAAAGGTTCAAGTTTTTAATAATCGAATGAACCAGATACACAAGGCAGATTCCGTCTTGATAGTTAGAAAACCAAAAACACATAAAAAGATTTATAATAGTATTACTGTTGAGCGAAGTCTGTGAAGATTGTCAGAGGTCAAGTGCTCGTAGATATAAACTGTCAGATCCCCGTGCTTCACAAGTCCCCAATCTAACCGACTGGTCCTTGATAATTCTGGAGGCTTTAATGAGGCACTGTTTCAGATACATGGATGGATGGATGGGAGCGTAGCCCCAGTGAAGTTTTGGGCTATCTTCACCATACTCCGGAGAGGCCCTATGTTTGTGTGTGGGAAACCCACGGTGCTGGTGATCACTATCATATTGACCTTTAGTTTTGTGATAATGTTTCGATCTCCTGTTTTTTTTTGTTCAACATTGCTTAGTGTTTAATATGGCATATAGAGCAGAGTGTAAAAGTAGTAATGAGACAGGGGGAACCGGAGGGGGATTACCAAGGTTCTCCAGTTCCTATGTGGTGCTCAAGCTCCACCCAGCCCACCTCAGAACCAAGCACAATGACTCAGTCCTGGTTCCGCTCTGAAGTGCCCACCGATAATCAGTCATTGAACCAAATCCGCCTACCTACAGTACACTCACTGCCATCTCATTGGTTTAGCTGGAGCACCTACAAAATGCTTAAAAACCTCTACTTTCATGCCTGCCTGTCTGTCCTATCCCGGGCCAGGGCTTATCTAAGCACACCGTTGTCAGAGTGTCTCCCAACTCCCTCCCTTCTGGCTTATGAAGGCGCTTAGGAAGGCGCTTAACACGAGTACAGACAATCTCAGTAAATACACATCGCTCCTTACTGTCACAGCGAGCATATCATAGCCAGAGGGAACACTGTTTTCATTATATCGTAAGCCTCTTAGCGGCGCCACACTGTCATTTTAGGACGCCATAGTTCGAACCGTATGGATATTGCCTGTATTGAAGTGGCTCTCCTCATACAGTTTGCGAACAGAAATACCTGTTCTACTCGGAATACGATAAGGCTGACAATTCCAATTATTTCAACTGGCCACATAACCGTAATCCCTTGCCTCAAAGAGGAGTCTCGCGTCCGAAGGAAGGGCTGTATAGAGAAGAGCTGTAATGTCGCCGAGCTCAGTATAGCATCCTGGAGAGCAGGGGGTTTCTGTCGCCCGATGTGAGTCGATCAATAGGAACGGGAAGATTGTAGATAAACATGTCCGAAGGCCACCCAACCTAGATTCCTCCCTCCATTGTCTTTTTTCTGTTAGAGGGAATTACCCTGTCTAATATATACATAAATACACTCATTAGTGGAATACTTCAATTGCTATCAAAAGCATTTTTTCAGTACTTCGGGAATTCTGGCTTGAAAAATACACCATATTCTCTAGCATTTTTTCCGTCCTCCCTTTTCTTTGGGAAATGAATAGTGCAACTTCAAGCAGTGTCTAATCAGCTGAAAACACAGTTTCTTTGCTAAGCTCTCCTGGCTGCTGATAACCACTTACCAGCTCATTTGCATACGGTGAGAGCTTGTCTAAACCTAGAGGTATTCATGATTTTCGTGAGTTAGAATATTAACTGTTGATCCCTTAGTGATCATCTTGCATGTTGGAGTCTCTTTTCATGGTCCTGGCATAATTCTAAATCGCTGTCATCACGCCTCAGCATGTAATTAATCCAACAAAAGAGCACAAATCACTCAGTATGTAAAACACTTGTCTAGTACAAGCTTCTTTTTTTTACTCATTGGCTATCCCTGGGTTGTTCCCACTAGTTGGGAGTTGGTCAGGGAAATCCTAACTATTAAAGATGTTTATTAAAAACATGGTGTTGTCAAATTACCCCCTTCTTGAGAATTACATTTGAGGAGAGTTCAACATTTATTGGTCAAATTTTTTTTTTTGTAGGAGTTTTTTTCCCCTGTTTTAAGAATTGTAGGTAGTGGCATGACAGGTAGTGCCTTTTTCGACAAATCTACATTTGTCATTTAGCAAGTTTAAGTAAATCATTAATTGTTCAGTTATTGAAGTCTTAATGAACTAAATATTTCTTCACATTATAAAGAAGTTTACCTGAGGCACTAAGCTAAGTGCAAATGTGCCAGATTTCAGGTGATGGAAGAACGAAGGGCACTCCCCTTACATGCACTTTAATTTGACAGATGAAAATGTTTAGAAAGGGATGATCTAATATCATTAGGATTGTTTTCTAGACTTATCACATGGCACATGAGAGAAAATAATGATGGATAATGGCATATCAGAAATTATGATATGATCTCCATATTTCTTTGGGCAGATTTCGGCTAGGCTACTTGAAACAACATGGGCCGACAAAAGTTTCAAAATGCTAAATGCCTCCATGTAGATTGTAAGGTGGATTATGTAATTTTAGACTCTTTGAACAAACCATACATCAAGTACTTCAACAGTGTCAAAATTAATTATTTCACATCATACTTGTCCAACACTGGCTAATATTAATAGGTAATGGATTCTCATTTGATTGAACCGTGACGTGGAAACGCTCAGAGTTAGTCATTGATATGCAGTTCAGCGTTGCTATTGGTTCTGCGTTGCTCTTGGCTCTGTTGACACAGAAAGCTAAATGTTTCACATGTATTTGATGTTATTGTAAATACACTATAGAATCAGTGTCTGTAGCCGGTTCCGATCATATTGATACCGGCCGGAGAGTGAGCTCCTCTTAGTTTAAACACAGAGTTGCTATTGTTGTTGATTGTGGTCCTAATGATTATTTGTGAGACAATTTCACAAGGTAGCGTGTATACATTTTGACCATTTGTGGTAGTCGTAATTCCTTATTATCTATTATATATCCTAAAAAGTTGTGACCCCTGTTTTCTCAAGATGTCCACCAAGGTGAACTGGAATTCGAAGCTATACCAAGTTAGGAGCACACTCATCCCCTAACCACTATCATTTAAAGTAAAGCATCGTCCTGCTTAGCCGGCACCTTTCACTTTCAAGCAGCACTTAATATACTACATGACATTTTAAATCTTTAGCCTGCATGACGCAGAGTCGCTGACAAATGCCTGGTTGCAAATGTCTCTCATTGACTGCTGACTTGGTGCTATTACAAGCTTGCAGATAGACCCTGCCGTAATATGGCCTTCAGGTTTATCCTGAGATGGTGGAACTGTATTAATTTAGTTAGGCAGGCCGCAAGAGCATGCAGGGGTAGATCTTTCAACCCCCCTTGGGATTGGAGCTGTCTGCCACAGACCCCAAGCATATACCGCCGTCCATGTGTCAGGGGGAAAGCTATTAAAACCGCTTTACTTTTCCTAAGTATCATGAAAATAAGCACAAGATTTAGTGAAATCCCCTCCGGTGTCTGGAAAATCTAGGGGATTTTCCCCCTGAAATGTTTCCTAATGTACTCGTCGGAAGTGTCAGAAACTCATGTTGGATTTAAAATACCCCCCCCCCCCCCCCACTTCACAGATGTGTGGCATTGTTGGGGATTTCTGTGTATTTACTGTATGAATAGCTGAAATGACAACATTTAAAGTAAGGGTGATGGTGAACAAAGACATTTGAAAATACGGTGTTAAATGTCCCCTGCCTGCCTGGTCTCAATAGATGTTCTGGATTTGAAAATATAAATCCTTGGGTTTGGGGAAAAAAAATTACTTTCTCAGATTGATTTGTGATGTGTAGGTGTTCAAAAGGAGGCATGCGGAAACTTTTTTGAGAAAAAAATACGTTTACATAGATAATAAATTCAGCATATTATATGCACAAGTTATTTTCATTGAGTCACATTCAGTAACATACATTGCTTTTGGGAATTATTCAGACCCCTTCACTTTCTACACATTTAGTTGTTTTATAGATTTAATTTATAATTGACTATATATTTTGCCTTCAATCTGCACACAATCACCCAATAAACACTTCTATTTGTGCCAAATTATAGAAAATGTAAAACTGAACCTTTGCCATGTGATTCTTGAAAGGTCTCTAAAATGTGATGGAGTACATCTGTGACAAATTCAAATGATTGGAAATTGTTTAAGAGGGTCCACCACCTCTGCAGCACTTCATCAGACATGCCTTTGTGGTAGAGCAGCTAGACAGAATTCACCCCTAAATAAAAGGCATATGTTTGGTACCATCCCTAAAGCATGGTGGTGGGAGCATCATCCCGTGGGGATGCTTCTCAGCAGCAGGTACTGAGAGACTGATCAGGATAGGGGGAGGGATGAACGAAGCAAAATCCAAAGGGATATTTGAAGAAAATTTGATCCACATCGCACAGGACCTAGGATTTGGGTGAACATTTATCATTCACAATGACAACAATCCAAAGACACTCCAGCATTCCAGAAAAACTGTGAATGTCCTTGAGTGGCCCAGACAAAGACGGGACTTGTACCCGATTAACATCTGGGAGGAGACCTGAAGATCGCAGTTCACCAATCCTCCTCATCCAATCTGACTAATCTAGAGATGATCTACAGGGGAGAATCTGAGAATCTGCCCAAATCTGTAACACAACCAAAGGTGGAGAAAATGAAGGGGTCAGTCTGAAAAGTGAAGGCACTGTACACCAACATGCTGTTTCTGGAAAGGTACCACGTAATGTACATTTCTGATTAATTAACCATAGTAAACGATTATTTTGCATTATACAATTCATTAATAATATTCTATAGGTAGTCCTGGGTTCCGTATCAGGAGTTTTTTCCCACCACAGTATCAGACCTGGAAAGCCTTTGCATTGTCAGGAAAAACCAAGAGCTCCCTATCTTCAGGTCCTCCTCTGCTATCTGTCGCAAGTCTTATCTGTCTCTTAGGTTCTTTTGTATGTATGTGTCAATATTAACTGTTGTGCTTGTGCTGTCCCCTGCCTAACCCAGCCTCATCCATCTGTACAGTCCTGAGATGAAATGAGGGATGCCTGCACTGGGCACCAGACTATATTACATTCAGAGGGATAGAGGCCGATGCTGGATTGAGGCAGACAACCGTGCACTGTTTCACTTGTTAAGAAAATGGGACGCTACTGTACAGGTTTCTCTGGAGCTGTTATTGTTTCCAACTACTGTAACTAACAGGTTTGTCAAGAAAGGGTCTCTGGAAGGAGAGCTGAAAGGAGATATGTGTGTTGAGAGGAGATCCCACTCCTTATCCCTAGGCAATATGTCCGACACACAACAAATTTGGAAGGCCAACTGGCACCCGTCCCTGAGTATGGTAAGGATACATCTGTTGATAGTAGCTAATGTCAACAGAATACATCAGCAAGTATTCATTATTTCCCTTTTTGAAGATTTTTTTTCACAGAACAGGCCTGAAGTACCACTGTCCGCTTTGGTCTTTCATTCCCTATTCTTCCCCCAGGTCTTTTGTACCTGTCAATTTATCTCTCCAGTGTGACTTAATCCACCTGAGTGCATGGAGGACAGTTTTGACATAAGAAGAAAAAGATAGACTCCCAAGGACCAGTATCTTTAGAGCTTGGAGGATAACCGGATTATGTCTGCCATTTTGTGCTGCTGGCAGTTTTCTTATTACCCAGGGTTTTTGTCGAACTTTAGAAAGGAAATGCCATCCCCACAGAACATAGCCATACTGACTAACACAGACTGGATGGAAAACTGCACAACACTGCCGTCATGTAATCAAACTTTTGGGAGTTTCTCACATAACAGCTGGAATCGGATGACAGCATTATTGCAACAAAAAAAAAAAAGGGGTTGTATCGTTATTAATATCTACACTCCCTCTCGGGACTGAATCCAAATTTGTGTTTATGCACTACATTATTTTAATCCATTTAGTGATTTCTGGCAACAACAAAAGAAAACAACAAACAGAGTGGAAACAAATAGGATTTTTACCCAGTACCGTGGAAGCAATCAGCCTCGCTGCATGGTCAGCGTCTCCTGTGTCTGATGCTATGAACTAAACCCTCCACTACAGATAGATAACGTGGCTGTGGGTTACTGTGAACTCACTGACCCCTGCTGCCGGGCAGTTTATCCACATAGCCTTCGAGGAAGAGCCTGGTTAGGACCCCAGTGGTGGTCAAACATCTTATAAATTCTGCCTCTGTATCAACGGTCACTGTTGAATTCCCTTGTGTCCATTATTTCTGTCTTTAAAGTGGCCCTGCAGAGCATATTAACCTGGATGGAGTTGATGTAAAGCGGTTAGGTTAACGCTGGGTTGAAATAAATGTCTCCGCTCTGGTCAACAGTCTACCCTGTTATGGTCTGCGAGAAAATAACTCTGTCAGTCAGGTGAAAGTATGTTTGTTACAAGCCTCTTCTCACAGTTAGTTAGTATGACACAATTACTTTATTGTCAGGTCAGTTCCCCTTGCTTTTAAAGCAAATATCAAAATAAAAAAATATGTGTGATTATTATTGATTAAACTGGGGCGGAAATGTTTGCTGGGTCAGGTGAGATATATCAAGTCACAGTTTCTATGGACCTCCCAGTTTCAAAAATCTAAAAGTGGAAGCTTGAAGTAATTAATGTTTAGGTTTGGTAGGCTAACTAACTTGGCTTGGCCGGGCAGTCCTCTACTAATATGGCTCTAGTAATATTTTGGCAGGTGATGTGAACAGGGTTACTCTTTTTTTTTATAATTTCTTTTGAAATGTTTCCGATTTCTTTTAGAGTTAAAAACGTTTCTTTTTGTATGATGAAATCAATTGCAATTTCTATACATTTTAACAAATCTTGCTTTAAGTTGGCATTTCATGACAATGGACAAGTATCCTAACTCCTAGTCCAGATAAGTGTCGACATTCAGAATACATTCTCTGCTTGTAATGAGAAACCTATCGTGCCTAAAACTCCCAACACTGTATAGCCTCACTATAAAAAGGCTGTTTCCTCATTTTGTTAAATAACTTCACCATTCGATGTTTTTTGTGTGCAAAAAGTAGACAAAAAAGAGCTTTCATTTACCTCGAAACAGTAGTTAAATAAATAGGTTCCATGTTTAGGAAAGGGATTACATCGCTGTCTCCGATTGGCTTGCGCGAGTGTAACAGTTCCATTATGTTGTTAGGTGGCGCGCGGACCTTACATCACCATCAATACTTTGAACTTGGCCACGTTTGGCCATTCATGCGCCTTTCCACATTCTTGAGCTCATAGTGCTGGCAGCTTTTTCTTCTTTAGAAGCACACATCGCATTGGAGCACGAGATGCAACCAGGTTTAGTCGTGTATCGTTTGTAACAGGAATTTCTATAAACTTTTTCCTTGATTAGCGTCCGTTTTATCGCCTGTGTTACATCTCAACTATACTAAGGAGTATGAGCAGTTGGTGAAGTCAAAACCTACACCTTTATATAAACTTTATTGATCTTTATAACTTTGGTTGATGTTGATACGCATTTCGCCGTGCACTCTTGAAATGGCCAAACCGTTGGATCACATCAAAAGACCCATGAACGCGTTCATGGTGTGGTCTCGTGGTCAAAGACGAAATATTTCACTGGAGAATCCCAAAATGCATAACTCTGAAATTAGCAAAAGACTTGGCGCGGAGTGGAAGTTGCTTTCTGAATCAGAAAAGAGACCATACATTGATGAGGCCAAGAGATTGCGCGCCCAACACATGAAAGAGCACCCGGACTACAAGTACAGACCTCGGCGCAAACCCAAGAGCTCGCTTAAGAAAGACCGTTTCCTTTTTCCCCTGCCTTTCCTCGGGGATGCCGAACATTTGAAAGTATTTTCCACGGAGTCGTTTTTGGCTTCGGCAGAGAAAGCCAGAGCCGTTTTCCCGCAGGCATCGTCGCCATACACCTTACTTGACCCCAGCCAATTCAGCACCGGCGCTGTCCAGAGGATCTCAGAAATGCCGCACGCTTTAGCTGCCAATAGCTTGTCCTACGCGTCTTCGTACCAGACAGGCCCGTTTGGAAGTTTAGGATGCCCCGGACAACACACGCACCCGTCACCCACTAACCCAGGGTATGTCGTTCCCTGCAACTGTGGAGCGTGGTCGGCGGCGGGTTTACAACATCAGGTTGCCTACATCCTTTTTCCAGGTATGACTAAGACTGGGATAGACCCGTACTCCTCGCCACATTCAAATGTGTGAGCACGGAACCAAACAAAAAACGCATGTGAATAAAATGAGTGCATTCACATCATAACAGTGAAATACCTTTTCTGTTCTCGCCCATTATCAGGGAGCGCTCTAGCATTTTGGGGGCCCTATGCTAGATTTGGTTGTGGGGCCCCCACCTGGGGGTAAAACAATCTGCCAGCTTTTGTCCATGGAGAGAAAAATTTATGTTTTTAAGTTTATTTCCTGAAATTCTGCACATTTTACCATGTGGCATAAAGAAAATGTTACAAGCAAAAAAATGTAATACAATTGTAATAAGTTTGCCATAGTGGGCTATATACTAGGCGTGTGCAACAAGTCAAGTCATGGTAAAATTGTGGATTATGTACTATCCATTTATTCATTGTAGATAGGTATATATGAATTAACATTTACATTCTTGAATGGTTTCCCTTCTAAGAATGGACATTTCTTTCTGTAATTATGTTGTTTTATGTTTGTTAGCCTTCTGGCACGATTAAACCATTTTTAAAATGTGATTTTTAAGTTATTTGTCAAAAAACCGTTTGTATCTAACATTAACTCTAGATAGTCAATATGACTTAAAATATTTGGGTTTGTCTATTGTCAATTAAAATGTGATTTTTAACAGATCAAACCATCATTTGCCTGCTCTTTCTTGCCAGCAACTTTTTCAGCTAGTGGCCAGAGGAGGGCATGATAGAACTATGAATCAGTGAAGAAACCGACAATGTCTCATCTTGATTCTGAGTTCAGCTTTCATTTTGTTGATGTGAAATTGCTGCTTTATTTTGAGCTCCTATACAAAAGAGTAAATAAGGCAATGCCTGTAATTCCTTATTAAGCACACCAATCTGTAATTGGGAAATGTATAAAAAAGGATTACATTTTTTTACTTGTCAATTGCAACCACGGTCCAATATAAATTCTGTGGTAAACTTAACTCTTCCAAATTGGAGACTTGCAGTGAGATACCCCAGTGGCTGCCTGTTTAGCAGTTAGAATTACCTGTCATACTCAAGGATAGAAAAACACAATCTTTAATGTGCCAGTTTTTTGATCGAAGCAATGAATTCATATCATGACATATGCTGCTTTTTATTAAAGGGTGTTGTTAAGAACAGAAATCTTGGTTAAAGTTGACACTGATTATGTCCTAATGGTAAAGCATTATTTGGGTTGAGTATAGTGATTTTGCCTTAGAGTTTGAAGTCATGTTTTACGTAAGGTTTGTTTTGTGCATGTGATGTGTGTGGTCAATTGGACCACATTCACATTCTGAAGCAAAATAAGTTTGTTTTACTTTTGTTAACATTTGTTAACGACTATTACATTTTTTGTGTTAAATCTGTTATTGGTACTTAATCCTATAAGAAAATCGGTAAACTATGCTCTTAATACTGTAGTATTTATATACACTATAATATTCATTGTAGTGTTTTTAGTCTTGGATATAGTATTTACAGTAGTGCCTTTGCTCATACATATCTTAAGTATTCACTGTAGTGTTTTTACAGACATAGACATTCATGTATTATTTATTACAGTGTTTTATTGCCAAAATACTGTGGTATTTAATATAGTATTAAAGTAATTCAACTAATTTGCTCATCTAAGGACTACTCCAGATCATTGGTTTCCAACCAGTGGTACTAGGACAAGTTGTTAGAAATGTAAACAAATTAGATGTGTTTGTACAAAATAAATATGAAGGTATAATACATTTTAGCTTGTGTATATCATTGTTATTACTGTTGGACAAACAACCACTACATTCTTCTGTTTTAGGTAAAACAAGGGTGTCAAAACATTTTTCCCTGCATCCAAATTCAACCTTAAACAAGATAATTAATTTTCAACATTTCTGAAAACAGTAATCTATCCATAGTTTTTAGGATTGTCTTTGATCCTTGACTGTTATACTTTTCTTATGGTGATTATTAGCAATATGTTAAATGTAACTGACTGTGTGTGTGTGTATTTGTATGTTCCTGCTTGTGTTTGTCTGTCTTTGTGTGTGTATGTGTAATTGTATGTTCCTGTTTGTGTTTGTCTGTGTGTGTGCGCGTTTATGTCAGTGTATGTACGTGTGTGTTATTGTGTCTTGGTGTGTGTGTGTGTGTGTGTGTACAGTATGTGTGTTTGTGTCTGTCTTTCTGCAGAGCTTGAGAAACTTTTGATAAGAGAAGAATAGAAAGCCTCTACTTCCCCTGCCAAGCTGTTGACAAAATGATAAAGGTTGAGGCATGTGATTAAAATTAGTTTCTGTTTGTGCGTGACTGTGGAAAGAAATGAGTCTTACTTAAAGGAATTTAAAAGTAATGATGGACAAATCCATCACTAATATTGTATTTTCTGGGCCTTACCTGATGATGTTACAGGTTGCTTACTCTGAATTTCTAGTCCAAAATCACCTCCCTATAAAACACATCCAGTACCTGTCTGCTTTTTATTATGCATACCTGCCTGTCTTTTCACCTACTGAAAGTAAGTCTTCCTGTTTGTCTGTAAGCATATATATTTCTAAACCGGGTGATTTCAAATGCTGGATGCTGATAGCCATGGTATACCATGGGTGCGACATCACTCACTACTGCTGTAATTGTGTTGGTAACCGGTTTATAACAGCAATAAGGCATCTCGGTAAAAGTCCCGGTCTCAGGACTGGAGCAGCGTGATAGATTCTGTCAGGGTGGATAGCATTGTGGGCTGGTCCTGGGAAAAGTCATTCAGATGTGTCTATTTACTCCCGCACCCAACGGTCGCCCCAAATGAAAGGTACCAGGTGTGCCGATCTCCACTGTGCCCACCTCTCTGCGTAGAAACGTGCATGTAGACCAGCCGCCCATGCCACGTCACCCAGCCACAGATTAGTTTTACCTCCACCACCCCGCCCCCACCCTTCAAAGTCCCCTTCCTTACGAACACACACACACACACACACACACACACACACGCATTTCACTTCACACACAGAGACGACGGAGAGAGAATGGCCACAGCACTGCAGACGGGTGGTTTCGTCCTGGGCCTCATCGGCTCGGCCGCCATCATCGCCGCCACGGGGATGAACAACTGGAGCGTCAAGGACCGTCAGGAGGAGGTGGTGACCTCGGTGTACACCTACAAGGGCCTGTGGCAGGACTGTGAGACGACCAGCTCAGGCTTCACGGAGTGCAGGCCGCTTTACGGCATCCTGGGCTTCGCAGGTAATTCACATCGGAGGGAAATTTTGCACGCGTTGCCAGTGATGCGCCACATTCACATCCCTAAAGATCGAGTTAGGGGCAAGCGGGTGTGGTTGCCACGGCGGTTTAGTAAGTGTTTACTATGTTTTTTAAGTGATTGCCTGTATCACCAAACTGTGCCAACGTTCTTTAAGTGTTACTGTCAAAAACGAATTCAGGTCAACATTTTGTCCATTGTCTGTAAAAGTGAAATATATTTTTCCAACACTATCATTGAAATTCATGATGTAGAGGGACCTAACAAACGTGACTCATTGTCATCTCAAGGGAGTGGTTCTTCTTCTCCTGACACAAATTAGTAAGGATCTCTTTAAAAATACTCGAATCAATCTACCCACCCACAAAATTCATATTTACGAACAAAGCCACAGGATTTCACTGGAACGTATTAACCTAAAAATACTCTGAAGCAGCTGTTGCTACTTTCACTCTGTGGTAGTGTGGTGGTTCAAAAACACTGGTAACTGGGCTGGAGTTGAAACAGGGCATTTTAAACAGTACTCTGCAAAGGTATTAGAGTCTGTGGTCCTCTGCCACCCTGGTGTCCCCCATTTGGACAGCTCACCACAGCCCATGAAGCCTGAACGCAGGTGTGCCAGTTCTCACAGCTGTTTTGTGTTTTGGTCATTATGATAGTAATTTCTGTCCTTGCTTTTCCAAGCTTCATGGAGCAGTATTGTTTAGCAGTCAGCTGTGTGCTTCTGGTCAAGGCCGTTTATTTGGGTAGTAAGTGTTTTAATAAAAAGAAAATATATAAATAAATGAATATAATTTATATTTTAAATGATAAATAAGCACTATCAAAATAAACTACTTTAGTTTGACTTCCAGGTGCCTAAGACTAAGGACTGTTAATGTGTATATGTATATACTGTATGTACAGCTCAGGAAAAAATGAAGAGACCACTGCACCTTTTTCTTTCCTTTCCAAAAAAGTTGAAAAAGAAGGTTATGAGTGAGGAACAGAAGGGTTAAAATTAAGAAACCACTGCAAATAGAATGCTTCTGTTCCTCACTCAAAACTTTCCTTTTCAATTTATTTGCAAAGGAAAGAAAAGGTTGCCGTGGTCTCTTAATTTTTTCTGGAACTGTATATGTATATTTCTTCTTTATATATACATATTATATACATATATATATATATATATATATATATATATATATGTATATGTGTGTGTATATATATATATATATATATGTGTGTAATCATGGCACAAAAAGTATGGACATTTAGAGAAAAAAGGTATTTTACGTAATTTGACAGGGAATTTCTGACCTATTTTCCTGTCCTCTTCCCAAATGAACTCCCAGCCCCTACACTGGCTTGCTCCTAGCAGTGTTGACTTTAGCAGCAGTGTATGGTGGTGGCCAGCCTGATGCTCAGTCAACATCATTATCACAAAATTATGAGTAAATGCGTAAGTGGGGTGTCCAAAGGTGTTCATTGTGAAACCAGTAGGGTGTGTTAACACCTAACCGCTAGTTGAACAACTACGTGTATGATTGCAGGCCGACGTAATGTGTATGCAGGCGGGAGTGTGTGTCATGGTGTGTGTGCGTGCGTGTGGTTAGAGTGGATTTTTGTATCTGCATGAAATACGTGTACGCTCGTGTGGGCCGAAAATGTCTTTTTTTGTTGTTGAGTGGGACAAACTGTATGTTGTGCATACATTTTTTGGTATTTCGTTACCCGAGTTTGAGATTGCGTTCAGACAGCCTAATTAGGTTTGGCACTGTCTCGAGTCGACTTGTTAATCAGCGTGTGTGAACTATCCACTCATTTAGGTACAGATGTCTTTCATCCATGGTGTTTGTCTTTTAGGCCACCTTTCATTTGTGGATGCCTTTCAGGTCCCATTTATTTGGTAGTCGCGGCTGGACAAGTTGCCTAGGCTGCTGCCTCCAGGGCATATGCACTGCTACAGCAATAATAAAAGACATAAAAATATAGAATACATAATAAAAAATTGATACATAAACATTAAGAAAAGCAATCACAGTGAACAATAAGTAAATTGTTTTTACAATAAGTAAAAAATATTACATTAATTTCCTTATGGGCACTAGGACATCGAGCTTACGTTTACTTTGCAAGGCATTCGATAAGCAGAGTTCATTGTGGCCAAAAGGTTTTCTACCTAAATGTTAGTAAGCCCCGTGGTATCTAAAGAACAAGGAAGTCTTGAGAGGGTGTTCGAAAAAAAGTGGAAGTTTCTCGTTTTCCTTCGGGGGAAAAAGGGTCACAAATAGGAATATGCCGTCCTAGATCAGTAGGGATGTGTACTTCCCTAAAGGGTTGAGTCGTGACGACCAAAGAAGATCTCAAATGATGATTCTGTTTCCTGATGGCATGGAAGTGTAGTCCCCTCACACTCGCTTCAGACACTAGCAGAACTGCCCTTGACCCCGCCCCGAGCCCCACCCTAAACCACCCTGGACTAGGAAACAAGTTGTGTTCATGTTCAAAGTCAGTCTTGCAAACTTTAGAGGCGGGATTCCACACAGTGCCCCTCTAACGACAACTGTTTATTCCTGACATGGTTCAGTTGTTTTCTTCATTGTTGAAGAAAACCGAACCATGTCAGGAATACCTACATCTGCCCCCGGTACTACGACCAGCAAATGCATCTGTGACTCATGTCACTACAACACCGCAGTTGATCATAAACATACTTTTGCTTAATTACATTTCTGTTCTGAGGATGCTACTGCAGTTTTACTAATGGTTCTCTGGTGGTCGCCTTGTCTTCCAGCTTCCTTCCAGGCAGTGAGAGCACTGATGATAGTAGGCATCGTCCTTGGTGTTATTGGGACAATGATAGCCGTCTTCTCCCTGAAGTGCCTAAAAATGGGCAGCATGGAGGACTCCTCCAAGGCCAAGATGACCCTTACTGCTGGTATCATGTACATCATTGCAGGTACCGGGACAAAAAAATAATACATTCACACACTGTAAATGTGTTTATTCGGTGATAACGTGTAACCAACCATGTCTTCAGTCAATTGTTAAAACAACTTGTTTCAGCAGCTTGCTTTTATCGCACGCTCATAATTACCACTGAGTGGATGAACTCTTCCCTCCCTGTCAGGCATCTGCGCTATTGCTGGAGCGTCAATCTACGCAAACCAGATAGTGGCCAGCTTCATGACGACCATGTACAACCCCAACTATGGAGGAGGGATGGGCCAGGGCATGGGCATGGGGATGGGGGGAGGAAACATGATGCCCAGGTAAAATAGCATCCCACACACAGTAGCTAGCTCTACTTCCATATTTGGTCGCGGTTTGATTGCAGACTGGTGAGTCACTTGTTCACTCTGCTTTTCCTTTGTGACAGGTACACATTTGGCCCCGCCCTTTTTGTTGCCTGGATAGGCGCGGCTTTGTTGGCATTGGGCGGGATTCTGAAATGCGTGGCCTTTAAGGGACTGCGAACGGACAAGTCAACGTTAGTTGAAATGTTACATTCTTTTTTTGATAATAGTGAATTTTCTCATGTGTAAGTTAAATTGGCAATAATACAATTTTTGTGCATTTTCCCAACAGCTACACGGGAGTTGCTTACAAAGCCGCCCAAGCCCAGAACAGGCCTGTCTATGACAACGAACCCGCCAAGAGAGACAACCAAAAATATGTATAATTCCTGTTTAATTACACATCACCAAATAGTAGTCTGCATTAAAAAGTAGGCCTATTTGTCTTTATGTTGCCTTGGATTGTGATTCTGCATATTGAAACACTTCCTACATTACTTTCCATACATTTGAAGGCTTTATTTAAAAGTGTGTATTCTATTGTGGTTGATAGTGGGTTCCATTTTTATAGTATTTTATACTGCCAATACCCTTTTTCTATGTTTACATGGTTGCATGTAATGTGTTATTGCTCCTTTGTCAGTGAACCATTAAGGCAATTGTAAAGCTTTCAACTGTACAATAAAATGTACTAAATATCTGTAAACCCCCAAACCTTATTTTCTGCTATTCAAATGTCCTACCATTGGAGTTACAGAAAAGTAGAGTTAATTTGACTTTATCTGAAATACACATACACATTCTTAGAAAGTGTGATATTTTCTTCCACTAGATGGCATAAATGTTTAACCCTTCAACAAATCAAAGCTACCCCTCTGGGTTCTTACTGAGTCCATCCAATATCCTCTCTCCTCCATGACCAGGAAACAGATTAGTGGTTGAGGACACAACTCAGCAATTGTAAAAGCGTAATTTATTTTTCAATACTCCTCTGATAATCATATTGTTTAAATCTAGCACATCGCCTTTCAAATAAAAATTATTATTGTCAGAGGGAAGCATGTGCAAGTTTAAAAAGAATGCTACATATTGTTTTATCCTACACATCTAATTTGTTTTTTAAATTACACCTCGTTTCAGATAGACCCCTGTAAAAGCAACTTTCTTGATGCAAGTCAAAATGGACAATCTCATTTCCTACTAAGAACATCACCCATGTTCCTACTATTTACCAGCAGGCCACCTTAACTTTTTCAAAAAAGGACCCCAATAAAGGCAAATTAGTTAGCTAAAACCCTTGATAAATGCCCATGTAAGCCAGATGCCTTCCAAGCGTTTTGTGTAAGAAGTAGATGCGGGTCTATGTGCCACAGACACAATGAATAAAATGCAAATGTATACTCCAACAGATGACTCAAAGCATTAAACAAATACCATTAAAGACATTTAATTAATGGTTGCATTTTTCCTCCTCCACTTCCCCTCATTCCAACGCTGGGAATCCAGAGTCTCTCCACTGCAACATGCCCATGGAGACACACCTGTACATCAGGTCTCACATCCCAGAATGTGGTTTACTGTGAGGCCTTCACTAATGTGTGCCTCAACCAAGCATTTGCCAGAAGCGAGCCCCTTGGATTCCCCCATCCTAAGACCCCAGAGCTGATAGCATTAGCAATATTTTAAATACAGGGACAACTGACAAACTGGAGGAGAAAAACAACTTTCACAAATACAAAAAAAAAAATTAAAATAAAAGAGTTAAAGCAGTGAACGTCTGTCTCTTTGGATAACCCATTCCAATAATTTTGTAGTTACTAGTATTTTGATATCTTTACAAATCTATAAAATGGTCGTTTTACATGCAGGCACAATTTAAACATGAAAATCTACTGACAAAGTTCATATTTTTCAGGTACAAAAGAAATGTCTAACAGTGCAATCCTTAAACATATAATTATACAACGAAATCCAAAGAGCATATATTCATAGCGGGGGGGGGGGGGGGGGGGGGGCACTATAAATTGGTATCATACACCTCTAACTTCTCACTCAGGAATTCTTCTACGCTATCGGTGTTCCACTTGAGAATGCTGAGTTCTTCGGCAATGTTCCCGTTATCGTCCAAAAGCTTCAGTATAGGGTCTGCACCTCTTACATACTGCAACCAAACACAGAAAGCACCATCAGAACTACCGCATGAAACTCCTGCACAATCACATCAACACCGAAACACTGTCATATTTTAACATTTGGGTGAAGTGTGGTTTCTATGGTTTCTATAGTGACAAAGAGATAATTTTCAAAACAGCTAGGTTATTTGCATTCTAATGTTATACAAAGAAAGAGAGAGAGAAACCTCCCTTTCTACGTACAGCATTTGATGCTCAATGAATTCACTGTACAAAACATGCAATAGTATCCACAAATAATGTGTACCTTAATTTGAAGGCCCTTGAACATCTTCGGCTTGTCAGACCTGACAAAAGCTACGGAGAGAAAACAAGGTTAACTCACTATCACAGGTCTAATGAATAAGTCAGTTGGATACACTGTTCCATTGTTACACAAAAGTCTCTAAACGAAGAGAAAAAAAAGGCTTGGAAAACATTCTTCGATAATCAAGTTAAGGAGGACCCATTAATGGGCCCGAGTGTACATCTGCCCCAAACAGCACCATATGGCCCTGTGTTCTAACACTCAAACGTGTCGACAGATGCAGGCTGCAATAACAGCCCAGAAAACTGACACTAACACGAACACTGACGCTTATGCATGTCACAAGCCGGGTGGCCACACAAGAATGCCACACCACTCACCTTGGACTTGAGGGAACCTCCCCAATTTTCATCCACACACTTCCAAGATGGCCCCAGGGTGAAGCTATGGAGGGGACAGTACATTGTTAAGGGTACACGCAGATGGCCAGGGTATCGCTCAGAAACACTAGACGAAAAACGCAGTGTGAAAACAATGGACAGAATCTCCAGGCCGTCCTCAGAGGCCACAAGGTATGTGTGTGTGTGTACTAGGCCACATCATGGCCAATGGGAGGGGTATTAGAATGTTGTACAATGTATGCTGATATCTATCAATCCAATCTCTAAATCATATAACGAGTGTGCTTAAGGGCCCCGAATGCATTGTTAATAATGGTGCATTACCCACTATCCTCGTCAATGAAACAAATTGATTGACTAATTTCTGGAGCGGTGAACCTCAGCAAGAAACAAAATTGTGGCCAGCCAAAATGTACAGTTTTAGTAAAAAAAAAAAAAAAAAAGCCAACTTCCATACTATACGTTTTTACACCCTGTGACGCCCTGATATTTCTGGCCAGTCTGATTCATAAAAGCAGTACACTGTCTGTTCCTCTGGGCCATTAAACTGCGAGCTCCTGTATATGGAAGGACTCTAATGGATGGCAGCTTTGTGGCCTGCTGGTAATCAAGACTCCACACCAATACACAATAACTTAGAGGAAATTGGAGTGTCACGCTGTTACAAACAAATTAAATTACACCAGCGAGCTTTCTCTCCCTTAAGCCATTGCAACTAATTACATTTTCTCATTTTTTTTTCTCCACTACAGATTGCATGGGAGGAAGACCAAATTTTGTTGATTATGGTGGGAATATAGATAAAGGCTTGATTGTGGGAGGGTTATTGCAACCTCTGTGGCAAAAACCAGACTTCCATCCAACCATGGAGATGAATATTCAGACACAACAGAAGGTCATAACCCAGCCAATGAAAACAGGATACACAGGTATAATTCCCAACATTTTGACTGAATTGTTTCATTCAACAGGGTCAGATGTGTCCAGGAAATGTATTAAGTGAAAAAGGGCGGATATAATACCATTAAAATAAAACTAACATTGGAGAAATGCAATGACTATGTTCTGCAGTACTCCCACTATGACTCAGCATTTAATTAAGGCTACAGATTAAATGAATTACAATGAACTTTACAGAGTGATACAAGGTGATGACCTTCATAACAAACGGCGCTTGTTGTTCCAGAGACATTATGATCTATGCTCATGTGTTTGACAAATACTATAATTATCCAAAATAATCTCCTCATGGAGACAAGCCACATGCTATCTGCAAACTGTTGGCTGAAACAGTTCCAAGACCAAGGCGGAAACAAATGTGGTTAAATACAACATTTTGTGACAAATCCATCGGTAAGTGTTGGGAGTTTTTCTGGAAAGACACTCTCCTGGTGTGAGTTACACTCTGCCTTGGGCATGAAATGTTCTTTACATGAAAAATAAGAGCCACAAACGTACATATTAACTGTTTGTGACACATGGGTGTAGCGCTCTTTCTATATGACATACAAGCTGCAAATGTGTATACTTTGGTAAAAGATGGGTCGTGTATATACTTCGGTAATGTTATATACTACAAGACAAAGGTAATAATCAAGACGTGAAATGAACTGTGCTGCTGCTCAAACTCTTCTTGATAAGCTTGCTATCCTAGGTTGTGTTGCTAGGATACTGTAGAACTCCAGGGGCTGTGTTAAATCAAGCAGAAATTAGAGGTTTTGCACACCACCATTTCAAGTTTTTTAAATACATTTTTGAAGTTTGATGGATACTTTGGCGTTAACTGCGTGAACACAAACATAAGCTAGCTAGTTATAACACTGGAACAGTTTTCTTTGCCCTGCTGGCCAAAGACTGGGCTTTGTTCATGAAGTACTGGAATAAAAGGGAAATGCTTCTGACCGACCAGTTGAAATATGGCAAGGTACCCTTTCAACATGGCAGGTGCGTTTTAAAATTGTCACCCATTGCTTCAAGTCACACTCATATAACAAGAGAATATGCTCCTCAATGTCTGTCAAGAACATACAACAAAGCTTTTACTGAAATGTATTGTTCAGTAAAAACTGCTGTGCAATGTCACAAACCTTTATGCTAACTGAACGCACCCCTGCAGTACCACAATTCTGTTAACAGCACGGCAAGATAAGCTATCTAAATAATGTTAAAAGAGGCAGTGCTCAACGGGCAGAGTTGGTGAGTAACTGATTACACTGCCAGTAAAAATATTGTAATGACAATACAAAACATTTTGAAAAACATGACTCCTTTGAAATACAGGAAGCATGTGTGCATGAAGAATGTATGACACCTTGTGTTTGATCAGTTTCTCACACTGAAGTATTGCAAGAATCTGTTGTCTCAAAAACATATCACCTTTGTTTTACAGTCCAAAGTTACACACTTGAATGTTGACCAATCAGCCTTAACACGCAAATGCAGGCATGCGTATGAAACGGACAATAAATATGCTGTTGCTGACAGTACGGCTTCCTCTCTGACAGTTCGTTGCTTTCTTTACTCCATTATACTCATCCCTTCCCAACTCTACCCCAGGCGCTGAGCTGAGGTCAACTAACGATCCGGGTACACGGGCGCTAGTGAAACGGATGTCAACCAGCATATCTTTCTCCCTGACACTTTTCTCAGCTCCACACTGGGCACAAACCCTGGTCCTCTGCGTTGCAACACGTGACCACCTTCCTTGACAACGTTCCAACCATTTGAGCTACTCAAAATGTACCAATTGTATAGCCCCATCTGAAATCCTACAGGACTGGAAAGCTCATTTTAAATAGTGGCAACTAGCTAAACATTACCTGTTAATGGCCTTTCTCAATCTCACCCCGCTTGTTTAATGGTTCCGAATGTCTGGTCAACAAACAGTTAACCTGTGGTCGGCCATAGTCAAACCTTCACAACACTGAAGGCTCTGAATGACATAATTTCAGCTTCAGACAACCAGCATTATTGTGTGGCTTTATTGATTTTGCTTAAGTCTTTGTTACAGACAACCATTGTGTCCAAATTGATAAACTCAGCAACCTAAAGTTCTTAAAGAACTGTGTGGTTTGTAGACATCATAATAGACCTATAAACTTATTTATTTTTTTATTTTTTTTTAAGAATTGCTCTTTTCTGGCTTGTATTTTTTTTGTTTGTTGACAAACTGGGATATGTGTGTCGCCCTCTACTGACTTCTAAAATCTTAATTTGCTACCCTGGAGGATAAAATGCGATGCTCCCAGTTTTGTTTAACTCTGAGTAACAATTCAGTACACCCATTCTCCACCATTGATGAATGTTCTTAACTTCATTATGGGGCACTGAAGGAAAGAACATGATCAGAGCGGTTTAAAAAAAATAAACTACCTAAAGTCTTACCTTCCTGGTCTCCATCTGGGCCTCCTGTTGGCAGCATTGTCTGCAGACAGGTTGGATCTGGCTCAGGCTGAACTCCCCTAGTAAGTCACAGGAGCTACACAGGAGGTTGCTGGAGAAGCCCAGTTCCCTGCATGCCTCTGAGGACAAGTCGGCTCCATATGCCGAAAGCTGAACAGCAGAGAATGGAGGGGCATTTGATTAAAAACATTTAGGTCCAAACGTGCATTTACAATCAGGCAACAGTGTCAACAGTTAGGTGGTCAGTATTGGCCGGAGTATTCAGAACAGATCTGTGGAGTGACGGAATACAGAACTGAAACCTATAGCACAATACCTGAGATGCCTTCCTGCAATTTTAAACTGGTTACCGACAGAAATACAATAATGAAAGCATTTTTGTCATACCCATGGCTTTTGGCCAAATTAGCTTACAGGGCTCTAACTACCCAGTTTATAATAGAGATCACATGTTCCATCCCCTCGATGGCTTGGGAAATTAAATGGCCTCTCAAGCTTTCACATAGGACACTGACAACATTAGACTTCATTGACAAAACAAACAATAAATAGGTTACCAAAAAAAACCTGTGGTAAACTTAGGGAAATGTATTGATAAGTCACCTTGTCCTATAAATATTTACACAGTTCTGAAACTGTTGAGGTGGTGTAAACAGTACACCCTGTTGGCATGGCAACATTGAACCATTTCTTTTGCGCAGGTGAACGCAATCTGCTGGCACACTTCTAAACTTTTGGGAGGAAATGTATCGATGCATCCAGTGCCGCCAAGTAGCGCCACAGACTGTCAGGGATGCCAAATGTTGTCGGGAGTGCATACAGACACGCGGGGGCCACACAAATTACCGAGTCACATTATGAGTTGCCGTGATGAAATTCACTGATGTCAACTGTTTGATTTTCGGAGTGAGTTTGAATCCAACCCCTTAATTGGTTGGTAGTTTTGGTTTCCATTGACCGTTGTTACATAGTTTTATTCTCAACGAATTCCACAATGTACAATAAAGATTTTTTTATATATTGCGTTCATCGAGACCCAACGTTCGATTTAAGTGTTCCCTTAATTTTTTTGAGCAGTGTATTTCAGTCAATGAGGAGAACTACGTGTAATTTTACTTCCTGAACCACAATCTCGGAAAGGGGAGCACATAACCATTTTAGTACTCTCGTTCATTTATCTTCACAAACTTATTTAATATTTCGGCTCGTCCAGCAATAATAATAAAATGTAATATTTTACAGCGTTGTCTCGATGCGATTGGCTCTTTGCCTTGTCACCAGTCATTTAAATGATTGTGAGCAGTTTCAGCATATTTGCATGCACTGTGTGTGTATGTAAATATAGTATGTGCGTGTTAACGTTTACTATTTATCCCAAGAGACAGAAATCAGTTGAATCAAAAAGACCTTGCTGTTGAAACTGAACAAACTTTACTAACCGATGCGATTTGCATAAGCCACGTCATTCGCTACGTTATCGGTTGCGAATGTTGCAACAAAAGAATACATCGATATACATAATTTGACATCCATTACCCGCAGAAAAAAATACCAACAATTCGCCAAGTTTATACCGCTGTCGTACCGGATTTTTATTCAGGAACCTACCGTTTGTATGAGAGAAAGAAGCCATAGCAAATAAACCTCTCCCGACATTTTGCGTTGTAAACGGAAGGAAATTGATGAGTGAGGACCCGTTAAAATGTAAGTAGTACTGCCAAGTGCCTGACATCCTGTATGTTGTAAAACTCACGTTTTGGTTTATTCGTTTTTATTCAACAACGTTTCAATTAAATATTCACAAGAATAATATCAGATTATTGTCTATGGTTAGTTTCAAAGTGATATTTCCTTGTTCTTCGTTTTTTTTCATATGGATAAAATGTAGGCACCTTACACATTTCTTCTTTGATTGGTCTCTCAAATATACACTTTATTTGCAAGCGGAGACTGCCCTCTATAGGTAAATTCAAGAACTGATTAAAATGTATCCAATGGTGTTTCAACAGACTTGACTGTTGACGAATGAAAAGCCTATTCAGTTTAGTGGACCGCTGGTTCCACCAATAGCGTTTTCGTAACTAATAAATCCTCCGACGAAGATAGGCATGCGGATTGAACTGAACTGGACAGAGCTACGGAGGAAGAATCGCGAAGACCGTAGAATACAAGCTCGTTTCTGTTGACACCCTTGGGGAAACATCTCAACGGCATTGAGGTTTCGTGCAGTTCTCTTTAATGAGATTACTACATTGTCTTATGGAACAAATCATTTGGATCGGAGTGTGTCCCCTACTGAAGAAGTAGATATTTAAATACAGGACAATAACAATTCCAATGCACAGGGCCAGGCATAGACACTCGCTCTGTAATTGACTATTACATTGCCTTTTTAAATTGTGATTCTCTAAAAATGGAATGACCTGTTCTCACTGGCTTGTTTGATGGGGCTACTAAGGATGATGATGCCGCCCAAGTTTCAGCTTCTGGCGCTGTTGGCATTCGCAGTGGCCATGTTCTTCTTGGAGAACCAAATCCAGAAGCTGGAGGAGTCTCGGGGAAAACTAGGTAAGACTGCAGTCTCTTCATCCTGCTACACGCAGCAGGTAATAAAACATGGATGAGTCTGCAAGATCCAGCGGGGTTTTAATTATTGCTAAAGCATCATGTCAGCCTGGTTGCCAATTTGGGGTTGAGTTGTGACAACATCATTCTCTCCCCGTGGGAAGTGACAAGCTGGCATTTTGAGGGCAGAGTGCATGTCCGGTCGGTGTAACACAATTGCAGTCAAGTTATGTTGAGTATATATATATTTTTTAACGTATGGCTGGCAAGATCACGTGCAAAAAAGTGCGACCTGTGGCACTGTTTTTATGGATTAATCAATGGCGTTGGAAAGGATCAAAACCACAATGTATCATGGGTAAAATGTGAACCACTGGCTGATCTACAAATAATAAAGAGTAGTTATTTATGATGCAGGTGATTTGTAGAGAGACCAGTTAGCAGTCGTATCCCGTTTTGTTCCTTTCCTACGCGGCTGTTGATAGTGTATAGTCGTCAGGCTCAGCGGGTAACGATTAAGGTGGACAACGAGGCAACTGGGCAAGCACTGGGGGGGGCCTGTGGCTGTGGAGTACGGAGACGTACAAGTTCACAAAAGGTCCAGATGGGCTTCAGACAAGGTGACTGCAATTGCTGTGTGCGTGCCGAGAGAGAGGCCTTTGAATTCCGCCGTGGTGGCCCATTGGGATTATGTAAACTGTGTATCAGCCCATTCAGTGTACATTTTGTGTATTCAGTATTATTGGCAACCTCCATATTAATGGTATAATTGAAATGGAATTGATCATTGCAATATGTTTTCTTCCTTGGTTTTCACTGCAACCTTTTGATTTAAACAATGATCTGCTCACAAACTGCGATTGTAGTGGTTTGTTAGGGTAGTCCGTTAAACAATGTAGGGATGTTATCTGATTGTTACAGGTAGACAACAAAATAAATTACAGGAACAACACAAAACATATCTAAATGCTTCTGGAGTAAAAACAACACAAATTGCAGAAGCAAGATTTAATGGGAACTGTGTTACCCAACAAACTCTAACCCTAAGAATTTGTTGACATGGTAATATGTCTTGATGCCTTGACGAGTAAATGTCTCTGTACACTGGAGCCATGAATTATGTGCTACATAGTCAAATAGTTCTGAGGTGAGGCAGGCCCATATGAGAGACACCCTTGACTGTCCAACCAGGTGCTGATGTACTTCTCCTATCTGAGAAAGAGAAAGCAAGTTCTATACTGGCCAAGCTGACTTTGGCAGTTTATTTATATATTAATTTGAATATATTGCTCTCTTTAGGGCTGCACAATCAATCAAAATTACAATATTTATGTGAAGTATTCTTAATGCAAGAGCATGCAATATTAGCAGCTATGTGTAACTGTTTTTTTAAATATCATTTTCTGCTTCCAACAAACACCAAACACTACCCTGCATTTCCTTCTCCTCACTGTTATCAATATACATGTGAATGCTGTTCAATTAGAACAAAACCAGCCAACCAGTTGTTCACAAATTGACTGCAATCAGTCCATGACTTCAATGGTCTTGTAGTGTCATCTGTGTTATTTGGCGGCAGGATGTTTTGCCTCCTGCCACACCTTAATTATAAACACAAATTAGTTCTTAATTGATTTGTCGGGTGAAACTAATCTCTATCCCAAACACTTCCACCCAAATGCGCTGAATCTCTGGTTGGTCATTAAATGTGATAATACATTGTTACTACAGAAACTACCTAGCTATTTAAAGGAACATTGCATTTCGTGTAGTGGGCTACCAAATAATTAGCTTTTCATTTGTAGTATGATGAAGTGGCTCAGGCTGGACTGAATGTAATGGACTCCAGCCATTAACTCCAAAGTATAATGACATTATGAAACATTAGGAATACCACTCCAAATGCCATTTGAAGTCACATTTTGCAGTATTTTGACTGCTAAAATCAACAGAGAACATACTTTGCTCCATAAGGTCTCCCTCACTAAGGCCAACTTCGAAAAGTTGTCATGCCACGCTTGAATGCGCTAGCCTGCAGACAAGGTTAAGATGTAACAGACGTGAGGTTCTTTAGCGTCAGCTCATGGGGAGGCTAATGGTATGCTTTCCTCTTGGGTTGTAATTCTAGAGGGGAGTCAGGCTGTGCTCACTAGGAGCTGCATAAATAGAAACTTTGTTTATAAACCTGTCACCTTGTGGCCCTTGTAACTAAGCAGCTATCTACGTCCAACCACCAAACCAGACATGGGGTGGTCCAAAGCTCACATCAACATGCGCAATGCCAAGCGTCGGCTGGAGTGGTGTAAAGCATGCTGCCACTCGACGCGCGAGCAGTGGAAATGTGCTCTCTGGAGTGGAGAATCACACTTCACGATCTGGCAGTCTGATGGACGAATATGGGTGTGGCAGATGCCAGGAGAACGCTACCTACTGGAATGCATGGTGCCTACGGTAAAGTTTGGTACCACGCGCACAAAGCAGGATCCATGAAGACATGGTGGCCTGCACAGCCCTCCATGTTCATGCCCATGGTTGTGGAATGGGATGTCCAGCAAGCTCATATGGGTATAATGGTCAGGTGTCTACATACTTTTTGCCATATGGTGTGTGTGTGTGTGTGTGTGTGTGTGTGTGTGTGTGTGTGTGTTTGAGAGAAACATCAACAAGGTGTCGTCTTTTTTAAGAAATTCTCACGGGGCTCTTTAATGCAAAGAAGGATGGATGCTGTGAGGATCATGAATTTTTTTGGAGTGGGGGGGGGCTCCTTGATGTAGGAAGGCCTCCTGCTCAAAATTAATTCCCGTGCTGCAACTTGTATACCAGTTAGACTGGGATTTATTCCACTGCCGTGCCGGGCCGCAGCCCTCTTACTGCTGAGTGCCCTGGACCTTGCCATCCCCAGACCCACAACAACCGTAAGAGTAGGCTACTGTTTCATGTGATTGATAGTACTCTAGCTAACACCTACCTCTTGAAGTTGACCTGAGTCACATGGGTTGTGTCAGCCAGGCTAAACAGCCTCTGGCTCTGAAAAGTCAATCTGAGTGCAGTGCTACATCATCGCTGATCTGCTGACGTGGGCAAGTTCCTATAGTTCACGTCTTGGACATCTGAAGGCAACAATTGTAATGATGAATCTGGCCGTTATAAAATGTCAAGATCTTGATACTCTATTGGGCGTGCCTAACAAGACCTTATTGTACATTTTTGAAAAGCGAGAACACGTTTGTCATCATGAGGCATTGTGTGTAGATTAACGGCAACCGTTTGTTTCTTGTCATTACAAGTTAATTCTATCACACACACAAAACGTGGAGTGAGTTAGTCTGAATACATCACTGCAATATCAAATGTACGGGGGGGGGTGTATTATCCGGCCTCTTCACTCCATGGAAACACTAACAGAGCTGCAGGAAAACAGCACTAGGCAGGGCAGGACTGAGTGGCACTATCAGTGTCCCAGCCACGGAGGAATTAAAGAGGGTTGTCAGTCAATGTCAGCCAGCTAGCTTGTGTCCCTTCACCGTTACCAGGTTCACATCGGTGGATCACCGGGTTTCTCCTGTACTCTCATTTTCTCCACCTTTTTTATTTAAAAAAACAAATAAATAATCTGGAGTACTCCGATTCCCTTTGAACTCCTACTGAACCCACGGAGCCCATTTATAGCTTCCACAGGATTGAAGACTTCAGGCATTCACGGTCAATTGGCTTTTGCTTTCACTACAGAGCAGCTACTGTACTCATCTAGGGTCAGTGTCTACGTGGTCATCCGGCCCCTGAGACGTGCCATTTGAGGGCCTGGCGGATTGTGTGCCACAGTGGAATTGCCGGTGTCGAGAATGGATTTGGAATGACCGCGGATGGCAGTGAGTTGAGCAGGTGCAGTATGGCCCTGATTGGTTAATTCATGGCGTCTGCTCGCGCGTCAGTGAAGATTGTCTTGCCGTTCGGTTACATTTCAGTGTACACTTGCGAGTGGATGACTGACAGGCTAATCAGTGTCGTAAACTGTTTGGCACCCCTGGGGTGTAATTGAGACTACTTTCCTTGCGCCACAGCGTTCCCTGGTCGTTTTTCCTAGAGGTTTGACGAACGATGCAGTGTTTGGGGTTAAGCATGCGTGAAAGCAGCTGTCGTTTATTCGTGGCGGGCGACTACTGCTTTATAACACTTCTAAACATCCTTCTCAGAGACCCTGTTGAAAATTAGCTTCTATAGATTGACGCTGTCATCATAAATGATAATATTATTACTTTTCATCAGTGTCCTTTCATTGCTGGTCGATGACCATAAACAACCACTTCATCTGGAGTCTGGGAAGCTACCGCAGTGCCACATGATAATCCCCTGTGGCAAAACAGCCTTTGGATGAAAGTCTAACATTTGGGAAAGACCTATCTGCCGCTTCAGAGCTGCAAGTTGTATCAAAGGCGTGGGGAAGTGGGGGGGGGGGGGGGTAGAAGATTTAATTTTCATCTCAACACAGAAATTTTAAACCCCTGGCTGCTCACATCATAAGCCTTAACAAAAGGGAGGGAGAAATGCGTTCCTGCAGCGTTTTACAACCATCTTTGTCTGAGATTAGCTGCGCATATGGCAGTCTGGATGAACTCTTCCGCTTTGCTCCTTCAGCCAGTCGCCACTAGCTTGTATAACCACAAAGTCATAAGCTACTTCCTTTATACCAATGATATACAGTACATGGTATGAATTTTTTGCTGCAGTTGATAGATATGTTTGCCAATTTTTCTTGAATTTAAGAAATTGAGTGGCTAGTAGAATACATCTACCAATCATACAAAAGTCAATATCAGCACTTAAAGTAGTTGTAATATTGTGAGACAAAAACCAATATCAATTTAGGTGCTAATAAGGTACAGTGTCATATTCTGCTTGGTAAGAATATATCATTTCTTGCTGAAATCTGTTTATCAGTGACAATGCAATATGTTAGATTTAGCTGACATTTTAAGCCCAGCTTGCACAAAACACCTGGAAGTGTTTTTCTTTCAGTTTTTTTGCAGGAATGTAGCAACGCTGAAACGGAGACAGTGAGAATAGTACAGTTTTGCTTCATGATAGTTGGAGCAGAAATCATATTAATGTGATTGTGCTATCTGAAGATTGAGTAAATGTAAACTAAACGTATACCTTTCATGATGATATCAATAAATAAGTGTTCTAGGCATGTATTACCGAATAGTTTTACAATTGTTATCAAATGTGTTGGTATGTTATCCCCCATTTCCGGATTTCAGACATGGAATCATGGTGAAAGAATTTAATATATTTTATCCACTAATTTAAGAACGTGAGCTTTCACCAAATTGCTAGGAGTTTTATTAGTTTTTTGATGGATGGATTATCCCCTTAAACCTAACATTGACCATGCTATTAACATCATAATCTTAACCTTAAATTAATTGTCCAGCTTCCAGATTCTATGAAGTATGACAATCATTTACAATTTGACTGAAGTATTTTTCTCTCCAAACTGATTTAATTACCTTTTACTGAAAAATCTGTTTTTCTGTGTAGGAATGGTGTGGTTGTACCGCAACAAATGGTGTGTATCAGACATGAAATATTAATTTGAATACGCTGTTCAATGTACTGCTTATTGGCCTGCTCAAACCTCTCTAGAATGCTGATTGGCCATTTAAAACCCTTCAGGAGGATAACCGCGTTCTCCTCAGCATTTGTCAAAAGTTTATTGGAGAGTCTTTCAATTATTTCTCCCTTTTTTAATTAGACTTTGGCAAGTACAGTAAAAGAATGTGCTGTTTTTAAAGTGGCATTTTCATAAGGCATTTATTTTAAATGTCCAACCGAGAAGCACAGTATATATTTAGGTTTTGGTTGTGGCTGTGGAATCTTGACTTGGTTGCTACAGAATAGTAGAAACCTCCTTTACATTGCATGTAAAGACAGCATCATATTGCTGCTGAATCCTGGCTTTCAACTCATGTGGCACAGTGCATTTTGTAATGTGGCTCTTAGGAGTTTCTCGGCCGTGCTTTGCCACAGATTTTCTCTTACTTTATAATGCACTGAGTACTAGCAGTTTGGCACGGTGCGTGGAGACTCTGGGGACCGCCTCTTACTATAGAAGTGTAGTGTCACAGAAAGGCCAGTTGAAACACTCAAATGTTCTTGTTCATGAATGATCATTATCAATTCGTGAGTAGCTGCTTTAGTTCATGTAGCCTAGTTGAACCAGCTCTGGATTTGCTCTTTATTTTTCCTGTGTTGTTTCACTTCACGACTGTTAGTGCAGTGTTTGGTTTACCCAGGCTAATGTCATTGAGGACTGTTATTTAGAGCCACTTCTGACCCTGGCGGTACATTTTTGGTGGCCATTTTGTTCCACCTGTCCTCAGTTACCATGACAGCCGATAATGGCTAAGATCTTGTGCTCACAAGGCACGTTTGTTATTGTTGCAAATGGGTTCCCTGTTGTTTCCACTGTAGTGGTTTGGGACATAAATTGTCCACAGACTTCTCAGCTATCCCATGAATAGCTGCCCTCCATGGGATAAATGAGTATAAAGTCTCCTGTCTATCCAATGTTAACACTGATGGGCAGAGAATCAGACGTGTTGTTGTACAGTATTTCTTTGCATTTCTTTTTCTGTAATTCAAATCAAAAAGTGACACCTTCAAATATTCTAGATTCATTACACATGAAGTGAAACATTTGAATGTTTCAAGCTTCATTATGGAAGCTCATGGAAATCAAAAGTCCAGTAACACCATATTATATATTTTTTTTTACAATACAGAAATGTCAACCTGAGAAGAGCTCTTATCAGCTAATTAACTCCCTGAGCCTTCAATATCTTAGTCTGGTTCAGTACACAAAAGCAAAATCAGGGTGAAGACTGCTGACTTGACAGTTGTCCAAAAGATACTCATTGACACCCTCTATGAGGAGTGCAAGCCACAGAAGGACATTGATGAAAGGGCTGGCTGTTCACAGGGTGCTGTATCACAGCATATTCATGGAAAGTTGACTGGAAGTGAAAAGTGTGGTAGGAAAAGGTGCACAAGCAACAGGTATGACCAGTGCCTTGAGAGGATTGTCAAGCAAAGCCGATTGAAGAACTTTGGGGAGCTTCACAAGAAGTGGACTGAGGCTGGAGTCAGTGAATCAAGAACCACCACACACACACGTGTCCAGGAAATGGGCTACAAGTGTCACATTCCTAGTGTCAAGCCACTCCTGAACCAGAGACAACGTCAGAAGCGTCTTACCAGGAGAAAAATAACTGGACTGTTGCTCAGTGGTCCAAAGTCCTCTCGTCAGATGAATTTTGCATTGAATTTGGAAATCAAGGTTAAAGTCTGGAGGAAGAGTGGAGAGGCACATAATCCAAGTTGCTTGAAGTCCAGTGTGAAGTTTCCACAGTCTGTGATGATTTGGGGTGCCATGTCATCTGCTGGTGTTGGTCCACTCTGTTTTATCAAGTCTAGAGTCAATGCAGCCATCTACCAGGAGATTTCAGAGCACTTCATGCTTCCATCTGCTGACAAACTTTATGGAGATGCTGATTTCCTTAGTGTCAATGTGACTGGTAACTGGTTTGCTTCCCATGGCATTACTGTGTTTGATTGGCCAGCCAACTCGCCTGACCTGAACCCCATGGAGAATCTATGGGGTATTGTCAAGAGGAAAATGAGACATCAGACCCAACAACACAGATGAGCTTAAAGCCACAATCAAAGAAATCTGGGCTTCCATAACACCTCAGCAGCGCCACAGGCTGATTGCCTCAATGCCACGTCGCATTGCTGCTGTAATTCAGTGAAGGCTGGCCCGTGTAGTCCAATCCAACAGACGAGCTACTGTAACTCAAATGTAATGCCGGTACTGATAGAAAGTTGTCAGAACACAGAGTATCGCAGTTTGTTGTGTATTGAATTAAACAGAAACACATTTACGCTGACCATCTGAGGAACTGGTCTGAACCATCCTGTACAACAGTTCTGAACTCTGATTTAGATAATCCTAACACTTCAGCTACCCCGCAAAATTGCTTTGCAGTGGCCATCAGTGCTGTGACCAGGTGACATTCAACCTGTATCTCCTGAAACCGACCATAAGCACAAAACAATTTTAATTATTTCAATTCACAAGGTGAACAAATGGACACGCCCATCGAGAGTCAAACCTCAGCGAGTCCTAAATTTCGACAAAGGCTATCAAAGGCTGATGAAAGCGCATGATGCCAACGGTTGTAGTGTAGCATACCTGCAGGGCAGACCAAAGGATCGGCTAAAACGAAGACTAGACCATCAGATCATTGACACCATTCTTACAGACCGGTTATGTTCATGGCCAGCAGGCTGAACGTCCTCCATTGGGAACCTCGTGTTGCCTCTGCACTAAGGCTCCAGTCAGGCCCATCGTAGGACCCTTTTCACCAAACAACATCCTTCCTTAAAACGGACCGCAGTGTGTTGCGTGTTCGTCCTTCCCTCCAATTGACAAAGGCCATGTTTTGTCCGCTGACAATAATTTTTTTTTTTTCTCTCGCTTTGCAGGACAATTGAGGCTTGTGTACTCTCCCATGAGGAAAATGAGCTACTTCACAAGATATGTCACCCTCGAGAAATTGGCTACTTCCATGTACCAGATTTGTTTAGGCATGGGACAATGTGATCACTTGGTTACTCAGGTTCCACCGTACCTCTGATGCCAGTGAAGCATCTATACTTTCTGGAGCCAGGCGTTACTAGCCACCCGAGTGTCCTTTCCAATTTTCCGCCTTGTCTCGTCACCTGGCTTGAACCCAGCCATCTCTCTCCCAGCTGTCTGGACCTCATCTGCCGGGCCAGACGTGAATAAGAGCTTTCATGGTCCATCAATGCAACAGTTGTCTCCCAGCCAGGAAAATCCCCCTGAGCCACGGTCATCTGTCCTAAAATGGGCACTTCAAGGAAATAAGTTGTTACTCATGGTGCCTTGGTTCTTTATTTGCGAACATTGGAAGATATTAACGAGGTGTCTGCATCTTGTTTGAGTCTTTAGTACCATACCGCCGCTAATGGCATTTTTCAAACTCAAACACTGTAACAGTGAAAAGGAAGTCCATTGCTCCTTATGCTGGAAATTGGAAACAGATTATGCCTCTGCCCTCTTTCCTTAACCAATCACACCCTTCTATTACCAGCTGGCTGTGTAACTCCCGTAAGTAAATAATGCAGGGTGCACTGTGGGAATTGAGTGTCATTGCCCTAATTGCCCCTCAAGAAAATACAGAACAAGGCACGACGCAGAACACATCAAAGCTTATTCTACTGTAAAAAACAAAAAACAACAACAACAACAAAGAAAACCTTTTTTTGTCAGGAACATATATCTCCTTCCTGTCATACTCCATTGATTTTGCAATCCAGCGCCACTGAAGCAGAACCGTACAAGGCGTCTTCCGCTCAGGCAGCCGATAGCCAATCTCTATTACCGCCGGTTTGGGGGCTAACCTGCTCTGCGATGAAGCGCTGCAGAGTATGATGGATTTATGAGCTTCCTGGAGAGAGGCTTATCCTATCCCCTGTTTTTATTATGCCATCAGATCTTGTCAGAGGGCCATAATACATGACAAACTGTCACATTCATGGATTTCCAGCTGAATATGAATGATGATTGGAAATGAACAATATTAATCAAGCATGAAATTGTTTTAGAATATATGACTGTCTTGACCAGCATCTTGGATTGTATTAAGAATAATAGGCTTTGGCTGAGTTGATATAGTGTTTATAACTAATGCTGCCATTGGTCATAATTAGCTGGAGATGCTTTGTGGAATCAACTGAATGGGAGCACCCTGGCCAGAGTGATTGAATGATAAAATCTGTCCATTAATTAAATCACTACAAGAGTTGATTACTAGCGAAAGTGTGTTGGCGCCCTTTACACTATATAGTGTATTTGTTTTAACTGAGTTTGCTCAATAGAATACAGCACATTGTTACCTCCTGCTAGTTAATTGTTGGCAATGAGCTCCAGGGCCGTAACTTGTGGGGCCCTGCCTAAGTTCAGCTTATTGCTTTTGAAAGCTCGGGAGAGCAGCTGATTCTGTTGGTACATTGTAATAGAATCTCCAATGTCAGGTCCTAAATGGCCTGTGAAATCATTTATCAGGATCTAAAATGGATCCTAAGTCTGCGCTGCTACTGTGAGAGCCTTTTTGCACACTGGAATTACATGTGAACGGTTCCGTTAAAGCACTTTGTAACGGCGCTTTTCTGAAGTGCTGCGTGTGGATGGATGTGTCACTTAGTTGAACTTCGCTATCGTAATCGTGGCGTCAGACCGACACAGACTGCCACCTGTCACAACCCAGTATAGCGGCTTTCACCAGTTGCTAGCGCAGTTGCTTAGCGCTAGCTTTGATCGGTGGGAGAGCAGCAGCTGCCTGGGAGGGCTGCGGCGGGGCGGGTGGGGGTGGATGGAAGAGGGTGCTTTGAGATGGAGGATGATCACAGATGACATGTTAATTACTCCACTGTACCAGCTGCTTGGATGCCAGCGTGTCTCTGTGGCTAGGCATGGCGGGGCTTGGCAGGGCCCTGCGGTCAAGCTACTAGTAAGTGCTGAAGTGAAACTGAGATAGATTTTTTTTAACCTGCGGTAGGAAACCCAAACGGAAGCAGCTTGGGCTTTGTGGGCCAACCATGGTTGTCTGTTTCTTCCTGATTCGTCAAGGAGCTGGGTGTATGGGTCAGACAGAAATGTGATTTACAAAGTGGACCTGGTTCTCTATACCATTCCTGCATTTTATAACTTTTTGTGCAACAAGTAGAAGTTAGAAATATTTACAGATGGGTCTTTTAGCTGTTTGGTGTTTCAATACAAAGGTCAACCTGGGCATCTAACAATAAAACAAATAATTTCTAAATCTAAACCAGGTTCTTTATCATTAAAGTCCGTGTTTTTAGTGCAGACTATTTTACCAGTGTATGTATACTGTGGGGAACTGCATGAATATTGGCCAATGCAGGGACTGGGACAGGCATTGTAATATCCATAACATTTTAAAGTGGTTATTTGACCATGCTACAGATCTATAAATGAAGTTAACTGTTGTACCTAAGCATAATGTACAATATCAGGTTTTCCCATTCTAATGTTTGTGTACAAAGAACATACATTGAAGTGTGAACCTGGTTCAAACTGTAATTCTAATACAAGTTTTGCACTGATATATCGTTCAGCAATCGGTGTCAGGCGATTATATGCAGAAAATGTAATAATCATATTGGACGACTGACGATTTTATTTCATAACGATTGTGGTTTCATCTGAATAGGCGTCCAATATGCTCAGATCTTGTTTAAAATAAATAGAGCCTATGTTTCTTTGCTCAAGGCATGGGTCTTATTGTTTTATAGTAAAAAAAAAATTCTCTGGCCTAATTTTCATTAAGTGGAAGTTTCACACAGAAAGGGATTTATGGAACTGAACAGATGTTAATATAGCGTAGTTTACATTTTGGATATCTGTTACAAATTATACAGACAAATCAAATAGAAACACGTAGTATGAATACGCCTCAATGTAATTAATTATTTTGCAGCTGTATGTTCTCCTACAACAATCGTCCCAAAGCTGGATCTAGTTGCCTAACCAGAAATCCAGTTTGCTTTTGCAGAATTGATTTGAGCTAAATCAACAAATTCTCCGCATATTAACATGCAACAAAAAACGCACAAACAGAAGCTGCAGTGAAGGAAGGAGAGTTAAAAAAAAATATGTGCTATTTGTTTCAGTTGACATTCCAGTCTGTGCTTTAATAAAATCAACAATCAAAATAAATTATCCAATTTAAGGTCCAGCATGTTCCAACATAACAACTCTCACCAGACTCTGGTCCTGTGTGGTGGACAGAATACCAACCAGGAATGCAAGAGCCCAGTGGGTAACTGTGATCCAGCTGTCCAGGCCACAGCCTCCGGTGCTGCTTTGTCTTTCACCACTCTCCTGTCCAATAAAGCATAAAATGCCTGAATATATATCTTTAAAAAAATCCATGACTCTGTGTTTAAATGTATTGGCAGCTGCCCTAAGAAAGCCTTATGGATACAAATCTCACTGTGTCTGTTGCCTTACACTTTCTTAAGTTTAGCAGCATCATAGTAAAGTGCGTCTTGTATATGCAGGCAAAGAAACTGGTTTGGCTAAAGCTTTTAATTTGTCCAGTTAAGTAACATTCAACCATAACTATGAAAAGGATACAGCCCCGCTATCAAAATGTGTAACGAATGTCAGCTAGGTCTTTAAATATTTCTCCCCTTTCTCTTGGCAGAGCGGGCCATCGCCAGGCATGAGGTTCGTGAGATCGAGCAGCGACACACACAGGATGGTCTGCGGGAGCGCGAGGCCCCGCTGGCGGCCGACAGCGAGGACGTGGTGATCATCTATAACCGTGTGCCCAAAACGGCCAGCACCTCCTTCACCAACATTGCCTATGACCTGTGTGGCAAAAACCACTACCATGTTCTGCACATAAACACCACCAAGAACAATCCGGTCATGTCCATGCAGGACCAGGTCAGTGTTGGGTTTACTCATTTTGAGTACATTCGTTTGTTTTGTTTCTTCTCTCAAGAGATTACGGGGTTTCATTCGTTCAAGGTCATTGGTCAATGTACTTATTCGTGCAAACATTTAGAAATTGTGTTCATAGATTTTTGGCCCGCCAAAAATGATGATTCTGGCCGCCAAAAAATGTTGTTCCTAGAAGTTCTGCTGTTAAAGAATAGTGCCTCCCCAACTCTAATGGTTTAAATGGCACTGCTGCTGGACTGTTGATGTAGCGCTGTGGTCTAACCTCATAGTGGAAAGAAATGTGTATTTTGTATTCATTGTGTTGTCTGTCTGCTTAGGTGCGGTTTGTGAAGAACGTGACAGAGTGGAGGGCAATGAAGCCGGCCTTCTACCACGGTCATGTCTCCTTCCTGGACTTCACTAAGTGAGTGCTGCAAAACACTTCTTGCCACATGCACTTCTTATTGCTGTCTCCCCCTTGTGGTCTTGTGGAATACATTAGTAGTAAATCACTGTTGTGCAACATTCAGAATGACTTTCGCTGAAAGAAAGGCCGCCCTCTAATAAAAGCAACATTACTTTAAATCATTTGAAGTGGTCATGGCAGGTTGACACAATCTGTCCTAGTGTCCAGACAGATTCTCTTTTTGTGATGTTTATTAGGTCACCTTTAGGTCATCTTTTTAGATGTAAAATCATTATAGGGTCTCTCTATGCTCTAAGTTGTTAGACAATCTACCGTAACAATCCCAGATAAACATGTTGCATATTCAAAGGTCATCTGAGATTATAAGGGGATCAGCGGCTACCTCACTTATGCTGTATATTCCTGTACCCAGGTTTGGCGTCAGGAAGAAGCCCATCTACATCAACGTCATCCGGGACCCCATCGAGCGTCTGGTGTCATACTACTACTTCCTGCGTTTTGGGGATGATTACCGGCCCGGCCTTAGACGCCGAAAACAGGGGGATAAGAAGGTTGCTGCCCACAGTCTTACATGTTCTTTTGTGCCAAGTAGTGTATTAGTAGTTATCTAATGGTGTGAAGTGTTGTTTATTGTATATGAAAAGGTCGTAGCTGCCTATACTTAAGATACAATCAGGGATTGTTTTTTTCCTGGAGAACAAATGCAGATTCCCAGATTTGAAATGTTTCCACTGCAGACAAGATACAATTTGTGAAGCAGTATTACGCACCAGGTACAACCTTGTTTCCAAGGACATTGGGCCGCTGCGTAAAATGCAAATAAAAACAGAATGCAATGGTGTGCAAATCATTTAGCCCTGTATTTAATTGAAAATGCAACATATCAAATGCTGAAACTGAGAAATGTTACTGTTGCCCATTTTGAATTTGATGCCAGCGACACGTTTCAAACAAGTCGGGGCAGGGGCATGTTTGCCAATGTGTTGCATCACCTCTTGTTTTGTCTTTTGTTGCCTCTGTTCCAACGTTCCAAAATGTGTTGGCATCAATTTCAAATTGGGCTTTTTTTTTTTTCTTTTCAGGAAACCGCTAAATGTCTCAGTTTCAATGTCGTATTTGTAACATTTCCTGTTAAATTTATTTATGTTGTACGCAGCATCACAACTTTTGGAAAAAGGGCTGTGTTTGAACAGTGGAACGTTTCTGTAGGTAGTGCTGTCTTTGATTTGTCATTGTTGTGTTTCAGACCTTTGATGAGTGTGTGATGGCAGGAGGCTCAGATTGCGCCCCGGAAAAGCTCTGGCTGCAGATCCCCTTCTTCTGTGGTCAGTACTCAGAGTGCTGGTATGTACCCCGCCATGCGTTACGCCCACACCGGCCTGTAAACCCAGGTGACACATTTTAAGGCTTTACGGTCAGCAACAGACAAGAGAAATGTAAATATCTTCAACATCCAGCTTCCATTACTCATACTATAGCATGCCTTTACAGCTTCCATTACTCCATTACTCATACTATAGCATGCCTTTACAGCTTCCATTACTCATACTATAGCATGCCTTTACAGTTTCCATTACTAATACTATAGCATGCCTTTACAGCTTCCATTACTCATACTATAGCATGCCTTTACAGCTTCCAGTACTCCATTACTCATACTATAGCATGCCTTTACAGTTTCCATTACTCATACTATAGCATGCCTTTACAGCTTCCATTACTCATACTATAGCATGCCTTTACAGCTTCCATTACTCATACTATAGCATGCCTTTACAGTTTCCATTACTCATACTATAGCATGCTTTTACAGCTTCCATTACTCTATTACTCATACTATAGCATGCCTTTACAGCGTCCATTACTCATACTATAGCATGCCTTTACAGCTTCCATTACTCATACTATAGCATGCCTTTACAGTTTCCATTACTCATACTATAGCATGCCTTTACAGTTTCCATTACTCATACTATAGCATGCCTTTACAGTTTCCATTACTCATACTATAGCATGCCTTTACAGTTTCCATTACTCATACTATAGCATGCTTTTACAGCTTCCATTACTCTATTACTCATACTATAGCATGCCTTTACAGCGTCCATTACTCATACTATAGCATGCCTTTACAGCTTCCATTACTCATACTATAGCATGCCTTTACGGTTTCCATTACTCTATTACTCATACTATAGCATGCCTTTACAGCTTCCATTACTCATACTATAGCATGCCTTTACAGCTTCCATTACTCCATTACTCATACTATAGCATGCCTTTGCAGCTTCCATTACTCATACTATACCATGCCTTTACAGCGTCCATTACTCATACTATACCATGCCTTTACAGCTTCCATTACTCATACTATAGTATTCCTTTCTATTCTGGAGGCCATGATATGCTTTTATATATTGATCTGTATCCTTGCCCCATCCCTTCTGCTCCCCCCCTTCCTCTAGCTCATCGGTTTGGAGTGCGAGTAGACTCTTAGCTGAATTGAACCACAGCGTATTGATTTGCCGTGGTTTACCATAGTAGCTTTAAATATGGTGTACTTAAATTCAGCTCTGAGCTGCCAGTGTAACTGATGGGAAAAGTCTCCTAAACATGAATCTGAACCTTTTATGAATATGCCTTACAAAGGATGTGATTTAGTGACACGCCCACCTGTGTCTTAGGAACGTGGGCAGCCATTGGGCCCTGGAGCAGGCCAAGTTCAACCTGGTCAATGAGTACCTGTTGGTTGGGGTGACCGAGGAGCTGGAGGACTTCGTTATGATGCTGGAGGCGGCGCTGCCGCGGTTCTTCAGGGGTGCCACAGAGCTCTACAAAACAGGTACACGGCCTAAGGTTCAGGGCATCACGCCGTGAGGGGTTCTCCACAACCCTGAGGCCAAGACGGAATTGCCAATCCCACGTTGAGGCTGTGTCATCTTGTTGGCTAATCCCAGGAATGTAGCCTTGGTAACTACGGTGGATATGATTATTCTGTGCCTATTAGAATGTGTTAAAGCATTCAGGTTGCAAACAAAACCGCTGAAGAAATCTGCAATTTGACGTGTGTCTTTACTTTTGCACGCAAGTGTTACTGATTCGGTTTCTCTGCTTTTCGTAGGTAAGAAATCTCACCTGAGGAAGACGAGCGAGAAGAAGCCACCCACCAAGGAGTCCATCGCCAAGCTGCAGCAGTCAGCCATCTGGAAGATGGAGAATGAGTTCTACGAGTTTGCCCTGGAGCAGTTCCAGTTCATCCGGGCGCACGCCGTTCGGGAGAAAGACGGGGAACTCTACCTGCTGGCTCAGAACTTCTTCTATGAGAAGATCTACCCCAAAAACTAGCAAACGGCCCTGGAGGACAGACTGTTCACCGCACCATAGTCACATGCACTGGGGGAGAGCAGAGGAGATGTTTGGGATCGTCACTGTGTCTGTGGACCCGCCTCAGTTGGACCTTTTTCAGGTGTTAGTCAGCAGTTCCTGATTGTTGTGCACGGCTCACTGGCTCCTCCTCCTCCGTCTCCATAGTAGCCCGACAGAACAAGGAAGCTGCATCCTGGCGAGAGAGTGCAGATAGGTCATGTTCCCACCGGCATCCCAGGTCCGGATCTCTTCTCCTTCCACAGGAAAGGTCAGAGGAGTCCCACAGCAGGAGACCGGTCCACTTGGCAGCTGCCTGTGTACTGCTCTTCTGGTCACATGATTTGTATTTTACGTCACGGTTTTTATCGGCCGTGTTCTGTTGGATTGCGCTTTCGTTGTATTTTTATTCTTCTTTACTATCATCATCTAAGGGAAGACTTTTATACGTAAAGGGGGGGGTGTCATTTTTGTATTTAAAGGACTTAACCGTCATTAGTACCTTTAAAAGTTGACTACTGTGTTATCTTGGAGTTTACCTATATAGACTGAAGACATTTTTACAAAATCGGTGTCCTGTGACCTCTACAGCCTGGGGTGAAAGAAACACCCTGTTCATGACTGTGGTACTACTCTGTGTTTTATACTGTACTCCATTAGTTGTGTTCAGACTATTTGACCAGTTGGATTACTGCTAGGAATGTGAAGTGTTTACACATCATGTAATAAACTATGAAAGAAGACGGGCGACCTACGATTCTGCTGCTGTATGTTGTACTAATATCATTACATCTGGATCTAACTATTTCGTGTATAGGGAGCGTTTCATTTTTTTAGTAAGACACATTCACACTGCCTTCAGAAGTTTTTCAGCCCCCAATATTAATTCCGCATTATGTTGTCTCAAAAGCCTTGAGCACCATGTAAAATCTAAAGAAAAATTCAAAATATTCATGTAAGAAAAATATTAAAACATTGTCATATTAAAATATTCATACCGTTTTGTAATTGCAAGACTAAATTCACCCAGTTGCAATATATTACCTCAACTTCTTTGAACGAATCTGACGATAAATACTGTTTCCAGCAGATGGCAGAGGCTTTTATAAGACAATCAAAGTGACTCCAGTGAGCATTCTAGGCAATTCAGGGATGTGATTATGGAGGATGTTTTGGGGAAGGGCACAGAACCATTAAAAAGACATTGAACATCCCTCTGAACTTCGTGCACAACGTTGTACAGATGTTTAAAAAGTAACAAATCACCACCATACTGCCTGGATCAGGTCACCCATTGAAATGTAGTGGCAGAATAAGAAGGGGCTTGTTGGGGGATTTACTGTGAGGCCAGATGTGACTGAGTTACAGATGTCGGCGATGGACGATGATGTTCTTTTATATTGACAATCGAGGCATTTGGGCCTTAATGGGAGTGGTGTGAAAGAAGCCCTTGATGGAGGGCGGGGGGGGGGACGTGCCTTCAAACAATAGGTAGAATGTCACCCTGAAGACTGCAGTTATGAGGCAGAATGTTACGCATATGACACTGCAGTTAAGGGGCAGAACCTCTTGTGGTCAGAGACCAAAGTGGAAATTATGGTCTGAAGTTGAAGTGTTTTTTGTTGTGCAAATCAAACACTGTTTACCAACCAGGAAAACTGGGAACATCGTGTTAAAGGCATGCTTTTCTACGGAAGGGACAGGCAGTATTGAATGGACTGATGGAGGGGGGGGTGAATTACACAAAATACTGAGAAATACAGGATTAAAAAAAACCTTCCACCCCGTTCCAAAAGAAAATTGATGATCATCTGGAGAACGATCAAAGCACTCGGCCATAGCAACATAAGTGGTTTAAAATGGAGAAGAGCGATGTCACCGAGTTCCCCAGTCAGAGTCCTGACCTTAATTCCATGTGGAATCTGTGGTGAGAGTTCAGAACCACTCTCCATCCCTATTTCCCAACTAACTTGACTCAGCTTGAGTAATCGAGGGATGGGGAACTATTTCTCCATCTTGGTGTGTACGATTAATAATAGTGATAGAGACTTATCTAGGAAGACTTTGGACTGTAATACAGTATCTCACAAAAGTGAGTACGCCCCTCAAAATAACACCACAGCCATTAATGTCTAAACCGCTGGCAACAAAAGTGAGTACACCCCTAAGTGAAAATGTCCAAATTGCGCCCAATTAGCTATTTTCCCTCCCCGGTGTCTGGTGACTCATTAGTGTTACAAGGTCTCAGGTGTGAATGGGGAGCAGGTGTGTTAAATTTGGTGGTATCGCTCTCACACTCCCTCATACTGGTCACTGGAAGTTCAACATGGCACCTCATGGCAAAGAACTCTGAAGTTCTGAAAAAAAGAATTGTTGCTCTACATAAAGATGGCCTAGGCTAAAAGAAGATTGCCAAGACCCTGAAACTGAGCTGCAGCATGGTGGCCAAAACCATACAGCGGTTTAACAGGACAGGTTCCACTCAGAACAGGAAGAAGTTGAGTGCACGTGCTCAGCGTCATATCCAGAGGTTGTCCTTGGGAAATAGACATACAGTGGGGAGAACAAGTATTTGATATACTGCCGATTTTGCAGGTTTTCCACTTACAAAGCATGTAGAGGTCTGTAATTTTTATCATAGGTACACTTCAACTGTGAGTGACGGAATTTAAAACCAAAATCCAGAAAATCACATTGTATGACTTTTAAGTAATTGATTTGCATTTTATTGCATGACATAATTATTTGATACATCAGAAAAGCATAACTTAATATTTGGTACAGAAACCTTTGTTTGCAATTACAGAGATCATACGTTTCCTGTAGTTCTTGACCAGGTTTGCACACAATGCAGCAGGGATTTTGGCCCACTCCTCCATACAGACCTTCTCCAGATCCTTCAGGTTTCGGGGCTGTCGCTGGGCAATAAAGACTTTCAGCTCCCTCCAAAGATTTTCTATTGGGTTCAGGTCTGGAGACCGTGCTCAGACCATGCGCCGCACACTGCATCAAATTGGTCTGCATTGCTGTTTTCCCAGAAGGAATGCCAACATGTACTGTGACATACTGAAGCAGAGCATGATCCCCTCCCTTTTCTGAGACTGGGCCACATGGCAGTATTTCAATATGATAACGACCCCAAACACACCTCCAAGACGACCACTGTCTTGCTAAAAAGGTGAGTGTAAAGGAGATGGACTGGCCAAGCATGTCTCCAGACCTAAACCCTATTGAGCATCTGTGGGGCATCCTCAAACGGAAGGTGGAGTAGCACAAATTCTCTAAAATCCACCAGCTCTGTGATGTCGTCATGGAGGAGTGGAAGAGGACTCCAGTGGCAACCTGTGAAGCTCTGGTGAACTCCATGCCCAAGAGTGTTAAGGCAGTGCTTGAAAATAATTGAAGCCACACAAAATATTGACACTTTGGGCCCAATTTGGACATTTTCACTTAGGGGTCTACTCACTTTTGTTGCCAGTGGATTAGACATTATTGGCTATGTGTTGATTTATTTTGATGGGACAGCAAATGTACACTGTTATACAAGTTGTACACACTACTTTACATTGTAGCAAAGTGTCATTTCTTGAGTGCTCTCCAGATTGCTGAATAATTTTTAAATGATGTGAGGCATTTATGTGAAGTAGAATTAGTGCCTTGCATAAAAATGCCTGATCTTATGTTATCCAAAGGCTGAATATTTTTTTGAGGTACTGAAGTCAATTACCTTTTATTAAAAAAAAATCTGCATTTACTTTCACTTTATTAGTGAAATGCATTTAATTTGAGTGTTTTGTCATTTTACATTTATTTTCCATTATTGGGCCTCGGTTAAACCTGAAGTGCCCACAAATCTTTTGATTTTAATGCTATAAACTCATGCATTTCTCTAAAGTGGTTGGTTGACTGGTCACAAGTTATTTGACGACTTAATTATTATTGTAATGGTTTCCTTTACCCTTTATTCCCAATTTAATTTGTTAATTTGTACGGCTTAAAGCAGGAGTTTGAAATAACCCATGCATTCATTGCTAATTCCAGTCACTGCATCCATGCGGATGGCCTGTGAATGCAGACACTGATCAGAACCTCTCTGTTACCCTGCACATCCAGAGTGACTTCAGTGCTGGAGGTGCACTAGAACAGAAGCCTTGTAAAGCACTGACATTCCTGACAAATCCAGCCCTAACCGAAAAGCAGTGGAAGCAATCACTCTCTTTCAAAAGGGATTATAAAGGGTTCATTCCGTCCCTTGGGTGAAGTATGTGAAGTGACGGCAGGCAGTAAAAACTGACATTGAAATCCCACAGACAGGAGAAGCCTTGTCTGTATTACACTTAGGTCATAATGGAATATAATATACTGAGTCTACTCACCTAGTCCTGGTTACTCCACAGACCCTCCAAAACACTGCAATGACAAGTCCATGTTGTCTTTTAAATATGTTTATATAGATATCGTTTTATATATAAATATATAGATTTTAAATGGCAAAGCTTGTGATGGCATACCATTTATGTAATCATTACAAAGATGTCTGACAATGATGGTTATGGCTGCAGTTCTCTCTGCATACTGTAGAGGGGGCTCATTGGCTATTGTGTCACCCCCCAGTTGGGAGGTAAAACATCAATTGGAGACCTTATCCAACCAGTTGAGATGTGCTGCGTGTGATGGAAACTGTAGCACTTTACTCTAAGTTAAAAGAGATTGACCAGGCTAGGTGCTTCCCCTTTCAAAGCAACCAGACACTCAAAATAGCTTAAGCTGCAAATGTCAAAGCCTTTGTTCCATAGGTTGAGTTCAAAGCACTATTTTATATCAGGGCAAAAAGGTATAGTTAGACCAGGTGCAACCCAGTATTATTAATACGATCCAAATTAATTCCTGAACAAGATGTATGAATACAAACATTTCACCATCACTGGCAACTTCCCCCAAAATGAATGCTTGGAATTTGTCAATTTCTCCTCTTCCTTTCAGCTGATTTGTGCCCCATGTCATCAAAAGCATTCACTTTCACACTTGGAATTTCGTGGCTGACTGAGGTATGAATGTGATTCTACTGATAGATTATGCACATATAAACAACATATTACACGTTCAGGACAAAATTTTAATGGACTAAAATATTAAATGTATTGCATGCAGCTATAAATTCCATGTTTGAATCCTTAATCAGTTATGTAAAATCAAACCAGATACAGGTCAAGTGACACTGGGGTTTACAGACTAGGGACAGAACAAATGGCCAACACATCTATGTCAGCTGTAGTAGAAAAGGTAAGTTGCCGTCCCAGCCCTACTACGTTCATGCTGTTGTAGCTATTAAGCCCAACCAGCCAGGACCTGGTAATCTCATGGTAGTCATCAGTTACTGAAAATCTCCCAATAATCCAATCATTAGATGTCTACCCAACAGCTTCCTGGATTTGCCACAGTTTCCCTCCCTCAATCCAAGCCACATTTAGGCCTGACAGAATATTTCTAAATGTTTTACTGTTACAGTGATAAAAAGGAGGAATGTTAATCCCTGGGGTTTCCTTAATTTTCGAAGACTTGTTTTACAGTTCAGTGGTCTCAGACTTATCAGAGACATCAGAGTGGATAGCGTTTTTTCTCTTCATCTGATAAAATGACAGACACCAAAAAATAACAGATCCAGGACCTGCGATGTAAGATCTACCCACTGAGCAAAATCATTGGAAAGACATCTTCTCAATGATGTTTCAATCCGGAATTTCAAAGTCTTCAAGGTCCTTAGCCAAGTGGGTGGAGTCTACAGCGTAATATGTCACAGAGACATCTAATAACAATAATAACAAATGGTATTAGGGAGACCGCAGCACTAAATGCCCAGTCCCCGTGGTACAGGGTCTGGTCTGCTGAGGAGTCTACCGTCAGAGGAGCGGAGACTACAGGATGTGGTGTCAATATCAGGGAGGTTGAAGAGGTAAAAGGGGGCACAGGCATCAAGGGCCCTGTAGGTGAGGAGCAGGAGCTAATAGGTTAAGGTAGTTCAGTGTAGGGGTGAGGTGTACCCAGTGAGGGTGGTTCAGTGTAGGGGTGAGGTGTACCCAGTGAAGGAGGTTCAGTGTAGGGGTGCTGTGTACCCAGAGAGGGTGGTTCAGTGTAGGGGTGCTGTGTACCCAGAAAGGGTGGTTCAGTGTAGGGGTGAGGTGTACCCAGTGAAGGAGGTTCAGTGTAGGGGTGAGGTGTACCCAGTGAAGGAGGTTCAGTGTAGGGGTGAGGTGTACCCAGTGAGGGTGGTTCAGTGTAGGGGTGAGGTGTACCCAGTGAAGGAGGTTCAGTGTAGGGGTGCTGTGTACCCAGAGAGGGTGGTTCAGTGTAGGGGTGCTGTGTACCCAGAAAGGGTGGTTCAGTGTAGGGGTGAGGTGTACCCAGTGAAGGAGGTTCAGTGTAGGGGTACTGTGTACCCAAAGAGGGTGGTTCAGTGTAGGGGTGAGGTGTACCCAGTGAAGGAGGTTCAGTGTAGGGGTGAGGTGTACCCAGTGAAGGAGGTTCAGTGTAGGGGTACTGTGTACCCAGAGAGGGTGGTTCAGTGTAGGGGTGAGGTGTACCCAGAGAGGGTGGTTCAGTGTAGGGGTGAGGTGTACCCAGTGAAGGAGGTTCAGTGTAGGGGTACTGTGTACCCAGAGAGGGTGGTTCAGTGTAGGGGTGAGGTGTACCCAGAGAGGGTGGTTCAGTGTAGGGGTGAGGTGTACCCAGTGAAGGAGGTTCAGTGTAGGGGTGAGGTGTACCCAGAGAGGGTGGTTCAGTGTAGGGGTGAGGTGTACCCAGTGAAGGAGGTTCAGTGTAGGGGTGAGGTGTACCCAGAGAGGGTGGTTCAGTGTAGGGGTGAGGTGTACCCAGTGAAGGAGGTTCAGTGTAGGGGTACTGTGTACCCAGAGAGGGTGGTTCAGTGTAGGGGTGAGGTGTACCCAGTGAAGGAGGTTCAGTGTAGGGGTGAGGTGTACCCAGAGAGGGTGGTTCAGTGTAGGGGTGAGGTGTACCCAGTGAAGGAGGTTCAGTGTAGGGGTGCTGTGTACCCAGAGAGGGTGGTTCAGTGTAGGGGTGAGGTGTACCCAGTGAAGGAGGTTCAGTGTAGGGGTACTGTGTACCCAGAGAGGGTGGTTCAGTGTAGGGGTGAGGTGTACCCAGAGAGGGTGGTTCAGTGTAGGGGTGATGTATTCCAAGGATCTGGTGCATGTGAGGACCCCTAGTGGTGGAGTTCACCGGAGCCTAACCAGGGCTTTGCCTCACAACCCAAATAGGATTCCATTGCAGCAGTCCAGAGATGTCACAAGGGTGTGTATGAGTGTTTCTGCTACCATGCCAATGAGACAGAAATGTTACGGAGGCGATTTGACAGATTTGGTGAAGGAATTGATATTGTGCTTGAAGTAGAGACTGGGTGATGTAATTTACTCACATACTGGTGATGATGACACTGAAAGCAGGAAATCAACCTACTAACACATCAAACCCATGAACTGTTGTTTTGGCTGAAGAAATAATCACATAGTTCCAGGTCATCAGAAGCATAGAGCGGTGTTTAGGGAAGTTGTTTTTGGCCAATGGACTATGAAAGAATCTCTCCTGCTTTCCAACCAGGTCTATGCAGGATATGTCCCATCTCAGTGAGAGGCAGAATTCTGCAGTTACATAGACGCCTGTGGCCAGACAGACACCTACATGTCTCACATGGGGCAAGGATAGTAAATGTTACTGAACTGGACATGCGTGCCCAGAACTTTACACATGGATATCTATTGCAAAATAGACATGACCTGACTCTGTTTCTGTAAGCGTGCCTGCACATGGACAGGGTGGTGCCATGCTATAGCGAAATACTGTATATTTTAGATTGGCGTCAGCAACTGGACAGATTCGGTTTACAATCGTGGTAGTTATTCTCTGCAACCAAACTACAAGTGACCCACGGGCGTATTATTAGGTTCGTGGTTCTCTTATTACAAGGGAGTGCGAGGCTCGTACGTGAGAAGTGTATGATCACGTGAGTGCGAACAGATTCTGGCTGCAAGAGTGGACTCAGCTGGGGTGAGTGCATAGCTCCTATGGGCGGACGCTCATGCGTTTCCACACAAACCACCGCCTCTCTCTCTCCCAAAGCTGTGGGACAGATTTATGTTGCTGCTTCGTTTCTGTGGACTATGAAATAAAATTTCTTGCCTACGCTAGAGCGAAACAAGACGCAAAAGAAATGGAAACTCAAGTTTTCCGAAGATGACTGATGGTTTGGTCACCGAATAAGTTATTTTTGTCGCAAGAGAGGGAAACTTTAAACAAGGCTGTTTTTGGAATCCACCTCCCCTCTCTCCGTAGAGTTTGATTCAAAGTCGAAAGCCAAGATGGCCGCCGATTCCGTGCAGGTAGGAAAAGTTTACAACTGTAGCTCTAAGTTCGTAAAGTTGTTTTGAAGCTCACTTTCCAAGGTAGTAAATAGCTTTATTCAATTGACCGTTTGCAGTTGGTTCCAATCTTTTGAGTTTTAAATTCTAGTTTTCAGAAGGATTTCTCCACACTCCCGAAGTTCGAGGGACTTGTCTGGGAATTATGGATTGAGGCCTGGAAAATATTTATCAAAATATAAAATAATTGCGTTACTGTGCGCTCCAGCACGCACCATCATAGCTATTATATTTACCTGTTGCAATTTTTTTTTATATAAAAAAAAGACACTGACTAAAAAGAGAAAACAATTTAAGCGTTTGTAAACAAAACCGTTAACGCATGGAACAACATTTTCCATTTCATCATGTCCCATTCCAAACAGACGGCCAAACCAGATTTTATATATTTTAATATATTTTGTAAATACTGACACATAATAGTACGGGCGCGTGGTACATTTTGACGAGTGTCTTTCCAAATGGAAGAAAACCACTTAATTTGAAACAACGTAATCTAACGTATTACTTGAAAATAACGTCCAAAGACATGCCGATATATTTTCAGTTAGTCATGAAATTGAAAAGTTGCTTGTAGAATTTCCCCCACAAAATATTTACTGTAACTAAGGATAGGTTTTTTCATAACTGCTGACATATGGGATAATGTCAGCTGTCAAGTCCCGAAGCCATAGCCATAACTAGATATCGACGTTTTAGCGATCTTCAGTCATCAGCATAGGTCTTCAGACCAAGAGATTAAGAATTTTCTAGAAGCTGTTGTGTATGTGCGAATTACATTCTCGTGAATTAATTTATTTGGTACATATGGCACCACTTTATCAACTGAGGTACTGAAAGGCGCTGTACATCAGAGAGAACTCCTCGTCCACCACTCATTTGTAGCACCGCTGTGTGATGCACGGCTAGCGGTTTGTGCCCGAATGCTCGTCAGGTATGAGGTGATGAGTGATGCATGCCAATTAAGAATTCAGGGGAAGATTAGATTAAAGCCAACTTGCGAATGAATCCATGACACTCGGGTTTTAACGCATACTATGATATCTGCCGTGGGATTCTTCGTGACCACAGAGTGTCAGGACACCCGTTTTAACATCCTGCCCCTTCACTGTCCTGAGTCATTGGGATTTGATCTTAAGACCAGACAGAAGATTGCACCTTACTGGTTGTCCAACCCCACCTCCAGCAGCGTCTGATTTCCCTTCCAGGGACCCATTAGGCCCTTTCAGAGTCTTCGAGTGTGGTACTCCCATTCTCTGATCTAACGTGTACAGCCAATTTCTATGAAAGTTCCCATCACAAGCCAGAATGTTGAGTTAACTTACTTTGAACGTACCTCATCTGTAGTCAGCAGATTTTATCCATACAGCCATCAGATGGTAACCTGCTGCTACTCACACAGGGGTGTTAGGCTATTATTTAACCCAGCTTTCAGTCTCTGGTATGTTATTTCTTTTCATGTCAGACTGATACTCCATTGAGTAACCACGGTAACAGTTCTGATGTTTAGAAAAGGGAGCGACCAGGACCGACACTGTTTAGCTTCAAAGGTGAGCCAGCAGTGGGATCCAGGGTGCTCTGCTGATGGCACGTGTTTATTCTCTATACACAGTCTCTGCTAAACTCGATGAACAGAACTCTGATCGCATAATTATCACAGTGTTTGCACGGAGCCCTAATATAACGGAGTATGATTATTGATATGTCACTGTGAAACAAAACAAAATAACATCCGTTCTGCATAATTCTCCATAATAACGTTGGCATCTCGATTGGGCTCAGTTTGTGGGGAGGATACATTTCAGCCTTGACCGACGTGTTTCCGAGTTGCCCACAGTGTGGGACAGTGTATACATTTTTTGATCAGATGGGATTAACTAACTACCACTGCCTACCTGTGTATTTTCTGCCCAGTGACAGGCTCTGTTTAAGATGTTTTTAAGTGATCCGCACTTGAGCAGAATCTTCAGGAAGCTGTCCACAGAGCCACCGTGAACACACTATCTGATCCAGTCAGGCAATTAAAAACCCTTTTTATATCGCACCAAACAAATGGAGCTAAACTCTAAAACGTGTGTATACATATCTGAGAAAAGATTCTGTTTGCAGTTTTTCTGAATGGACTTAATCTGCTGGGACCTGTAATGGTACCCAGCTGTATTTGTACACACCAGCATCACCTACGAATGCAGCATTCTGTTTGCGACACTGGTGTATTACAATGCCACTACCCATTGTGTTGGGTGGCACAGACACCCAGGCCTTGAAAAGCCAGAAGTAAATTTAATTTCGACACACTGTGCCTCTGGGTAGGATGGTTAGTCATTAAAGCGGAGAGATTTGTAGACAAATATCTAAAGGAATGTATTTATAAACACATTTTGCAAACAGGCTCTGGTTTAGCCCCGCTTCCCCTCTGCTTACCTCAAGTCAAAATAAAAGTTCCCCACAAGTAATTCCTTTCTTTTTTGTCAACATGGTGCACGTGTAGGACTTTTATTTGTTTTGAATTTTAGAAACACATTTGCTGTTATAATGAACAAACGTCCTGCTCCTGCACAGTAAGATTACTGTTTTATTTGACTTCTGGCTTCCCACATGTGTTTTTGTGCAACCCAATGCAATAGGGAGTACCAGTATTGCTAAAAGCAGCTACCGTAAACTGTAGACACGTCGCACAACTATGAGAGACGGAGTAATTGAGAAATTAGATGTGAGTTATTTTTACTTAATGTCTTCTTTGACATTAGAATGTGCCAAGAGAGGATTAGCATCTTAAAACTAGGGATATACACATGTTTTAACTTGACCCGCCCCTTATCAGTGTCCAGATGTCTTTTCATATATAAGTTCCTAGGTGTATTTGTCTTTGATTAGCTACACAAAGCCAAATGTTGACAGTACAACAGTACTTGCTGTTTTCTTTGTCCTTCCTCTGTCTCAATAAGCCTCAAATCTATTACCTGCAGAGACAGGCGGTTTGTGTGCTGAGAAACTCTGCTGGTTGAATGAACAGGGCTCTGCCAGTTTCTGTGAGGCTTTTCCTGTATCTGCCGATAAACATGATTTCTACTTTTCATAATCCGTATATCTTTTGTTCCCCCAACCAAACCGTCCATGGATATTGTCAACTCGAGCGATGTTCGTTATTGTCAATAAGGATACGATACGCACAGCGCTTCATATTGGTATACTAAGTAGGTAACGTATCAGAAGGCACAGATTCTCCCAAGTTTTCAAAAATAATATTTCCCTAAGTATTCTACATTGCATTTTGGGAAATGTATCATTTAAAAAAAAAAAAATGCTGTTGGTTGTTAGGTGGGTGACTGCTGAGATTGTTTGGAGAGTGAATGAAAGATTAGGTGATATTTCTCCAGTTAATTAATACTGTTGCTGTCCACACATAGACAAATAAATAGTGGTGCATTTCTAGGAGTAGTGAAGAGTTATGTCTCTAACTTGTGCGTGTGTTTAACAGTGTTCCAGGGTACCGCTGCCCCTGGCTTGTAAGGTAAGAGGGTAATGTCCTGTTAAACCGAGCTGGGTTGTAATTCAAACTTTTGTCTATGTATTTACGATGGATTGTAATTTAAAAGCATTGCAACCTTTTAAATGCTTTAGTCTGTTCGTAATATGGTCTGTGCCCTTCCTGGTATAAATGTAGGTTCTAAACCAGATGTCAAAAGCAGTTTTGAGGATGTGTTCTGGTTGAATTGGTAGATAGTCTTTGAAAAGTGCAGGTACTATTGTACTTTACCGTATGCCTTCGGCATGATCTGTCTGTCCGACTTTTCCATTGTTCCCCAAATTCAATTGTGCTTTTGTTGGAGTTTAAGCTTAAGACTTAGCCAGCTTGCAGGGGGCATTCATGCCTTAATGTCTGCTTTGGTTTCGTTGTTTTAAGGTGAGGGACTTGTAGGTGCACGATGAATGGACCCTCATATTTTTGAAGAGACCAGTTTTTATTTGCAACCGTGTTGTTGCTTGGGTGCATACACATTATGGCTTTTGGAGGTCTTTGTATTGTCTTCACATTGGCAGTCAACCGCTGCTACAGACCCATTGGGCTGAACTGTCTTTCTACCGTTGTGAGTTGGCACCTCAATTTTACATGAGTCTTCAAAGGTGCCCCTCCCTCTGTACTCTGAGTCTTGGGGGCTATCCGATGCTTATGTCCTGTGTAAAGTTCCAATATAGCAGCAGTGGGTGGAGTTTAAGATGGGGAAGGTTTAGCCACTGAACTCTAATCATATATTAGTGTGCAGTGGCTTAACCTTCTCTATATTTATATAGGCTATATAACCTTCTCTGTATTTATATAGGCTATATAACCTTCTCTAACTTAAACTCCACCATCTCCTGCTATATTGGAACTTTACACAGGACATTCCCTAAGCCCCAAGACTCACAGTACTATGTATATATGATGTAGTCCCCTGAAATGCATTTCAATTAACAGGTGTGCCTATACTGTAGTAGTAGACATGAAGGTCAGTCAATCTGGGAAATTTCAAGAAAGTGCAATCGCAAAAACCATTAAGTGTTATGATGGATCTGTCCCTCATAAGGACAGCCACAGAAAAGGAAAACCCAGACTTACCTCTGCTGCAGAGGAAACGTTCATTAGATTTACCAGCCTCAGAAATGGGCAATTAACAACACCTAAGATTGCAGCCCAAATAAATGCTCCACTGAGTTCAAGTAACAAATACATCTCAACATCAACTGCTTTTAAGCAGAGACTTGATTGGGCCAAGGAACACAAGGAATGGAATAGACATTCCAAAGACAATCTGTCCTTTGCTCTGATTTTTTCTTTTGATGTTTGGTTCAACTGCCGTGTCTTTGTGAGATGAAGAGTGGGTGACCGGATGTTTTCTGTATGTGTGGTTCCCACTGTGATGTGAGGAAGAGGTGTTATGGTGTGGGTGTGCTTTGCTGGTGATGCTGATTAATTTAGAATTCAAAGCACACTCAACCAGCATGGCTACCACAGATGTCTTCAGCGATAAGCCATCCCACCTGGATTGCGCTTAGTGGGACTATCAATTGATTTTCAACAGGACAATGACCCAAAACACGCCTAGGCTGTGTAACGGCAATTAGACCGAGAAGGAGCGTGATGGTGCTGCAACCCATTAAGATGGTTTGGGATGAGTTGGTCCACAAAGTGAAAGAAAAGCAGCCAACAAGTGCTCAGCACATGTGGGAATTCCTTCAAGAAAAGCATTCCAGGTGACTACCTAATGAAGCTGGTTGAGAGATTGCCAAGAGTGTGCAAAGCTGTCTTGAAGACAAACGGTGGCTACTTTGAAGAATCTAAAATATAAATGTATTTTGATGTAACTTTTGTTTTTGGTTACTACACGATTATATATATTATTTGTGCTTGATTCTTCCACCAAAGTAGTGGATTAAATTGACTATATACTGAACAGTTAACTGTGGTAAAGGCTGTAGAAAGCATTGGAAAAACATTTTCAAAGAAACTTTTTTTCCGAAGGCTTTCCCAGTCTTAACCTTATAAGTAGCCATTTACATGTAGCAATACACATCTGCAGTGCCTTCTCCCACACACATCGTTTCATGGGGGGGCATTGGACTGCTGGTGCTTTGTTTTTTAACCAACGTTTATTTTAAGACGCCACTCTCTCCCCGGAGTGAGATTAGGTCCCGTTCTCGTCTCCTGTGACCTCACAGAGCAGCAGGCTAAGCAGGATTTGGCTGCCCCTCGGTTGGTGTGTGCTGTGTGTCTGCTCTTGAGTCTTCCAGACACAGTTCAAGTTGCTGTTGTGGAGCACCGCGTGGTTGTATGTTTTAGAAAAGGCAGAGCTTCTTACTCGAAATGAAGAATAAGCAGGACAGTCTTCTGGAGCAGATGTGGTAGAGTCAAGGTTGATGGAATTGAATGATGTGATGGTAAGGAACTAAAGTTTGTGTACTAGCCAGTAACCATTGTGGGCCAATTTATGCTAGAGATGGGCAATTTGCCAAAAGCAGAAGTCTTTCCCGGCTATAATTGCTCAATAATAGAGTCTGATGTGCGTTAATGTGGGACTTGAAATGTGTGTAGGTAACATTTCGGGTGGGAGAGGGAACACCCCGGCTCCAGTTGTCTTGGGGGGGGGGGGGTGTGTGTATCACTGACCGTATTGCTTTTGGGATGCCCAATTAATTCTGAGTTCATTCATTCACACACATGATTAACATGTGAACTGTTTTTGAGATGCATTCTTTCAGATTTTCCACTTGCACTGCTCTGCCTTCCATTTAAGGGTTTTAAGGGTTGTGCTTTACCAGACGGGGTTTGAGTGAGACCAGCCAATTTAGACCAGTGGTTGTTTTGTCAACTCCTGCCACAGATATCCTGTCAAGTGTTGTTGATGCACGTTTAATCTCAGAGTCAACCGTTAGCTAATGCTAAACAGAAAATATAATTTCTGTGTCATGTCCTGCTTCCTAGAACGTGCTGTTAGCTGAATGCTGACATTTTTGCTAGATAACTAGGTAGCTCATAGGCCTATATTAGATTATGTATTAAAATGACATAAGTACCAACCATGCTTCATTTCATCCACACCATGGACGGGTTATTTATGGGCGAAGCGCACTGCAGCCTGAACTTTAATTCCCCGCTGCTGGCTTTCTTACCATTAGCTTCTGGCTTGTAGGGTCTCACCACAAGTGATAAAAACAAATAAAACAAATAAAAAGAAGCACTCGGCTTGTCCTCTGTGTTGATGTGGTCGAGACATTAGCTTTTCGCAAGTTTACACTTTGGTTAATGGCCTCATTAATCGAGTCCTGTAGAGAATCTCTCTGTGATCTTGAGTGGGTATACGCTGCTAGCGTGGGCCGCATTATAGCCATGCTTGGATGCAGTAGGCTGAGTGCAACATTGGGTGTAGATGGGAATGCGATTATGTCGTCTGGTAACATGGTCTCATTGTGCCTTTTCTATGAATGGAGGCGAAAGCTCTACTTAGACTAAAAAGAGAGAGTCTAAATGAGGGAAATGGGCCTCATTTCAAATAACAATTCATGTGATGTTTTCATAGACCTTGGCATTGTACCAAGAGACGAGCCGAGAGTGTTATGGTCCTGGAACAAGGTATGTGTGCAAAGCGCCTTGGGTGGCCCTATAAGACCAGCCTTACCTTATCAGTGTCCAGATGGCTTTTCAATACATATACAAATCCCATACAAAATAGATGTCACTACAAGAAGCCAAATAAAATAAATTGGCTGCTTGGAATTTTCTTGCTTTTCCGACTACCTCAGTTTCCCTAACCATGAACATGCTTTGGTCACTACCTCAGTTACCCTAACCATGAACATGCTTTGGTCACTACCTCAGTTACCCTAACCATGAACATGCTTTGGTCACTACTTCAGTTACCCTAACCATGAACATGCTTTGGTCACTACCTCAGTTACCCTAACCATGAACATGCTTTGTAAACATGTCTGGTCACTTTGTATTTTTGGGGACCAGCCAAGGGAATTAACTATTTTTTTGTGAAATGTGACAATGTGTGTTTTCTGTGGAAAGACCCGGTTTTTGGAGCCCTGTTCCCCCGATTTGAGCTTGAGAATTGTATAGGGTGATAAAAAGTGTCACATATCTATAAATAATCACCTTTCAGATGTCATGTTAACACAGAGTTCTCGAGTGCAATTTTCACATGTACATTTTCATACATACATGGTGGCTTTGGAAAGGACAGGATTCGGACCCCATCACTTCTTATGCATTTTGTTGTGTTATTATATATTTTTTCACAATTTTTTATACAATCAATTTTTTCACCATCAATCTATACAACATAGCCCATAATGGTAATGCGAAAACATATTTTTAGACATTTGCGCCAAGTTCTGTTTCAAGAACTTTGGGCCATACCACATTCCCCATCGACGAGCACAACGCTCTAATAACGGACTGTTATTATGTAGGCCTTATCATCCTTTCCAGTCCTTTTATATCGAATGTCCATTGGCTGGCCATTGACACATCTGACCGAAGAATTGTGTTACGATTCTGAACAATGACAAGGGGCTGCTCTGAGAGGAAACATGGCTGCCTTCTTTCAGCTGGTTATCCTGGTTTCCATGTCATACATTTTTTTTCTTCTGTTATGTAAGATGTGTTTGGGTGACATGTACATATTTTACTATTGGACCAAATCGTTCAGTAAATGTTTAGAGATTTAATTATAGTTTACATCTTCTATTCTAAGCCAATTCTAAGTCAACTGCTTATGCTTCAGTCTAAAGATTTACATGCACTGGTTTGTTGCTGAACAACACACCTGTCTACAAACCAGACGGAAACAGTTGGACTCCTTAGCAGTGGTTAGGGGTTTAATACCATTAATTCTAGCTCAGTGTTTTTTGTTTTGCCATGTTGGAGCATCAAACACCCATCCACCAATCGCACTCAACTGCATTTCATAATGTGGAGGTCCGTTGTCTTGGCCGTGTCCTAGATTGTAACACCTTAACACCCACTTTTCTCCTCTTTTGCCGTCCAGGGGGACGCCCGGGGCCAGCTGGTGTCAGAGCGGCTGGGCCTGGGACACAACCTGGATCTCTCGGACACCATGGTGCAACACAAGCTGGATGAGATCAAGGAGCAGATCCGCCGTGAGATCCGCAAGGAGCTGAAGATCAAGGAGGGTGCAGAGAACCTGCGGAAGGTCACCACGGACAAGAAGAGCCTGGCCTACGTGGACAACATGTTGAAGCAGTCCAACAAGAAGGTGGAGGAGCTCCACCAGGAGCTCCAGGAGCTGAACGCCCACATCGTGGTTAAAGACCCCGACGAACTGCTAGGTACGCTGCTTGATTACTGGGCTTGGGAGAACTACGGTCGATAAACTCTGACCGTAGGTTTTTTCAGAAATCACAGTTGGGAGTTTTGCTGCTTATTCACTCCAGGTGAAATTTTTAAAAAGAAATTACTGTAATACCTGGGAACTTAGTGATGCACTGTATGTGAAACTGTTATTTAGATATGTGTTGCAACATTATACACTGACCCAACTACCTTCCTTTGACCTGTCTCTTAAGTCTTGTTGCAATTCAAATGGTGGTAAATTACCTCTACAAAATGTCCTGCTGACGATGCTTGACAGGTGAATTGAAACACAGTGTTTTTCCTAGGCTCAAGGACACGCGGTTTATAGCATGCATGTCCTGTAACTACACACTTAACCAGCAGCTACACAGGTCCAGACAGTCCCTGGGAAACTTGGCTGTAGTGAATAGCTATTTGTTACTGGAACATGGCTTATTTGGATATTGTGCCGTTACTGTGGAATATTTTATTGGACTGGTTTTGTCTGCCGCTGTTCCACTTTCTCCTCAACATAGAACGCGGGGGTCTTAACCACGTAATGTTAGTCTTAGGAACAAATTTAGCCTGACTCACTGACCCGTTATCGGATGAGAGAGAGAGATTTTTGCACACTGACTCATGGTCAGTGGAATGTCGTGGGGCGTTATGGAGCCGGCAACTGACCTCAGGCCAGCCCCTCGTCCGACAAGTTCTAGAACCATGGGGGGTTCGGCTGTGCTTCTGCTCCGCGTGATTGGCTGTCCCTTTCTTCACCCCCAGCCATAACCCCACAACTGGCTATATGACAGAACACCGAACTGCTCTTAGGTCAGTTGTCAAGGGATGATGATGATGTAACTGTATGTTTAGTTGACTTGGGAGAACCCTCCCCAAACCCATTGCCTGTCTCCGTCAACACCCTGGGAGTGACGTCATCCTGCTTGCTTCTTCATGGCTTGACACTTGTCTGCTCGCCTAGCGTTGACCATGTGGAGGAGAAGGCCCTTGACTACTTGGCTGGCCTTAACCCTGACCTGACCCAACCCCTCTCTTCTGGAGGGAAGCCCTGGCTCTCTCTCTCTCTCTCTCTCACACACACACACACGATCAAATGTCTTCCGAGACTTGGAATATCTACGCTCAGATGCCTGTTAAGACTGTTGTAGTAACTGCCATACATTTTATGTACCCAGAACATGCGGGAGTTGAGTGTCCGTGTCTTTAATAGTGTCTGTAGACTGCTGTGTGTAGACTGCTGTGTGTAGACTGCTGTGTGTAGACTGCTGTGTGTCAACCTAGACTCCAGTGGTCTCCAACCCTGTCCCAGGAGAGCTACCCTTCCTCACGTTGTCATTCCACCCTCAGTTAGAACAAACATAATTACTCCCATCAACCAGCTAACTTTATTGGTCCGGTGTGCTGGATTATGGAAACCGGCAGCCCTCTAATTCTCCATAAGCACGGCTGGAGAGCTTTGGCTTTGAGGTAGTTGGCTATTGGTCTGCTTTGCTGCCACTTTAAACTGGTGTTGCCGATGGGATGTGCCGACGTCTGGCCATAAACGTGGTTTGGATTCATTTCTCTGTTCTAATGTCACTGTACATTAAAGGTGTCCTCCGGTCACATGATCATCAATCTGAAATTCTGCTCTTTGGGTTGAAGACAAAATATGGATGACCTCTGATTCCAGCCTGCTGAAACGAAGGGAGCAGTGCATCCCCCTACCCAGATGACCTGCCACACACCTGACCCTCAGTTTGATTCGGATTCTGATTGGCGTGACACAGTGAGGTCACTTTGAGGTCACGTTTGCTTGTGTTTCTCAACTGTGTTCAGCTTGACAGTGTCGATGTGATGATCAGGTGACCGGAGCGCACCTTTTAAATCTCACCCATAAATTGTCACCCAGCCAAAGGAGAAGTCAGTCTCGCAGGCCCAGCCCCCCCCCCCTCCACTTCCCGACCTGTGTGTGAAGACGTGAACACTGGCTCACTCGGCAGTGGTTTTGGGGTGTATCGGGGAAGGCGGCGAGGAGGGGGTAGGGGGGGCGGGGTTTAAGTTCAGTAGTCATTCAAGCCCGGGCACGAAAACCAGTGAGCTCACCCCTCAGCGCCACAGCTTGACTGAAGGGATAGAGGACAATAGTGTTGCGCGCGCACACACCGCAGCCGTCCCGACCACGGCACAGGAGACATTGTCCCCGGGTGGCGTTCACTCTGGCCCATCGTAGCAAAAATGTTTTGAAGTGGAACATGGACTTGAGATTTTCTTTTTTTTTTTTTATATATATATATTCAGAGAACTTCAGCTTGTCTGTTCGGGTTTAAGTTGATCCTCTTCAGTTTTCACCCTAATAGACGTAACCCCGTCACGTCAACGGCTTTCCAGAACACGGCCGAACACCCCACGGGGTCCTGTAATGCTGGGGGGGCTTTAAGTGAAAGGGCCACTGCACTGCCCTGCATGTGCCGTTACCTCAACTCTGTGCAGGTTAACGTTCTTCTGTTTTAAACCTCCGCGTAGTACCCTCCGTCTCCTGCACAGTTTTGAATATTAATCATAGTGTTTTGTGCGTTTTGGAGCTCACTCAGGAAAGCACCGAAGTGTGCAAACAAGAATTTCCCACGTCAGTATTTTTCATACCAACGGGGCCAAGAGTTGCTTCGTTGTAGACGGTAAACAAGAACCTGATTAACATTGAGCAAGTTAAGACACGCGCCAGACCCAACTGAAAGACCTCGCTGCTTCCCGAACAATGCTTCGGGATGTTGTTACGAATTAACATGCCAACCTGTGTTGTGTTTTCTGAGTGTGAATGTGTTAAGCTTCATGTCTGCGTCCCGTTCCACAGAGTGCCCTTTGACCCCGGACACGCCAGCCAGCGAGGTGCGGATGTGCACCAGCAGCAGCCGCCTGGCCGCCCTGAAGAAGCAGAATGACATCGAGCTGAAGGTCAAACAGGGGGCGGAGAACATGATTCAGATGTACTCTAACGGCTCCTCCAAGGTACGTCGCAGAAAATGGGACCTCTTCAACCTTCGCTAAAAGCGCTTTTTATTTTGGGACATTTTGGTCGTTGGGGAACTCAATTCAACGAAGGGAAAATAATCCAAGCATCTTACATGTCACTCTCTTAATTATTTATTTTTTTGGTGAATTACAATTATATGTTACCATTTTCAATCTGAGGTATCAGACTGTGGAAAATGCCTCTGGCAATAGTTACATCTGTTTGCTGGGATAGGACTCGACCAACTATGCATGTACCTAGGTTTGGCAATATTTGACCACTCGTCTGTACATAAAGTTAAGCCATGTGTAATGTTCTTTTGGGAGCGTCGGCAGACAGCATTTCTCAAGCTGTGCCACAAATTTAAGATTAGATTTATGTCAGGGTTCTGACTGGGTCATTCAAGGACATTTAACTGTTTATTCCTCAACCGCTCCACTGTAGCGTTGGCTGTGTGCCTCCGGTCGTTGTCATGCTGAAAGGTCGTACTTTCAGCTTTCTTGCAGGGGGCAGCGTGTTTTTCTCAATGTTTGCTGCTGCCACACTTTACAATAAGGATGTTTTTGTTTGGTGAAGTGCAGTGTTTCAACTGCACCATATGTAAGGCTTTGCATTTAGGTCAAAAACGACATTTTTTATTTCATCAGAAGATACAACATTTTGTCACATGGATACAGAGTGTTTTTTTGGCATACTTCAACTTTCTTGAGTAATGGCTTCCTTTTTGCCACCCTACCACACAGGGCAGATCTTTTGTAGTTCTTGTGGTATTGTTGTCACGTACACTTTGACCAGGCTTGGCCTTAGAAGTTGAGCTTTGTCAAAGTTGCCACTGGCCTTTTTGGGAGCTTCTCTGATCCGTCTCAGTCCTCCAGTTTGGAGGGAGAGCTGCTCTGGACGTGGTCTCCATGTTGTCCAATACTTTCCACTTTTTTTTTTTAATTTATTATTTTGTATTTTCCTTTGACTCTGTTTTTGTTTCCAACTCCATGATGTGTAATTACCCCGTATCAGAAGCATGTGGTAGACCGTTAACCTAATGCAAGTGAGCAAAAAAGATTGTAAAAAGAGCATGTAGCAGCAAGCAGTTTGAAAAAGCATTTTTAGCTCTCCCCTTTTGTGATCAACCACTGATTTCATTAATCTATATTCCTGCATGCATATCATTTTTCTTATATTTTTTGTCTTATGTGCTAAACTAGAATAAATGCCTTTTTTAGTGACTGTCAGGACAACGTATTAGTCCAGACATCATTCCGCCCCGGATCCGATTGCTCGTACTACCGTAGTCTGGACTGGTATCCCTGCGCACCTGAACAACACTGAACACAAATCAACGCTGAACACAAATCAACGCTGAACACAAATCAACGCTGAACACAAATCAGCGCTGAACACAAATCAGCGCTGAACACAAATCAGCGCTGAACACAAATCAGCGCTGAACACAAATCAGCGCTGAACACAAATCAGCGCTGAACACTGATCGCAACAAATCAAGACTTATTACCCTGGTTTGTGATGTTGAAGGCTATTGGTTAAATCTTAGATTGCTACAACAATGGGGTGGAAACTCCAAAACTTTTGTCCAAAGTGTTGAACACAACACAATCATGAATGTGGCGTTCGGTTGTATCAACCTTGAAGATGGTATCCTTGGTAATGACACCAGACATGGAGAGTTTTAACAGAGCTAGTTTGTATTCTCTGTGAAGAATTATGTCAAGTAACGGCAGACATGTTTACAGGCCATATTTGACCGTAATATTGTTTGCTAAGTTTTGGGATGCTGAGGAATTCAGCCAATATCTACTTACAGTAGAGAACAGTATTATTATTGTAGAAAATGTTAGGGTTAAGGTAGTCAAGCATACATCACAGCTAAAACTGCAGCAGCTATTAATTGGCATTGGATGCCATTCCCGAAGCCTAAGGTTTACATTATCAACAACCCTGTAATACTGACCCCTGCCATTGTATTGCTCATACTGGGTGAGACTATGTAGCACCGTAGACAATTAGCTAAGGTGCACAATGTTAGCGACCTTGGTGCTACCTCCCAGCAACAGCATGTTAAGCTAGCAATGGTGACACTTTTTGACATATTACTGAGTGTTTCCGCTGCGATGCCCAGTGCCAACATCAGATTTACCTTGTGTATATTATAAAGGTGTGGAATCTTGGCGACCAACAACCCCCCCCCCCCTCCCCCAGCCCCCCTTAGTGGCCTGGAAAGAGTGGCACCATCCTGTGGGAAATAGCAAGGCCTGATGTCAGCCAGGAAATGGCTGTCAGACGGAAGCCTTTCCTGCCCGCTGCGCCGGTCCGGCATAGCTCCAGAACTCTGCGACCAGAGGAATTTCGGGTGGAGTCAACAAGTTTACTCCACGGACCAGTTTGTGTCGAGTGTAACCGATAAAACAACACAATAACATTCTACTTTCATCTGCGAGGAAGAGCGTTTTTCCATGCAGTCATTCAGTATTTTGCTCCAATTAATCTGACGAGACCACGACTGGGTAACATACCCACAGCCACTCCTATTTGAAGTGTGGAATTTGGGTCAGGTACACCCCCCCCCCCCCCCCCACAAGTTGTTTTACTCATAGATTCTTAAGAAAATTGCTTTTGTTTTGGTGAGGCTGGTCCAGAGGTCTAAGTTACTGGTTCTGGTACATGTACTGCTGCAGGATGGGTTCAAATCCGGCCCACTGCTCTTTCAGTCAAATCTTCCACCACTTTCATGTCCAATGAATGCCACAAATCTTTTTTAAATGCTGTTGGGGTGTAATGCTAACAAATATCACACTTTCCAGACGCCCTTAACACTAGGCATGCACAGTAGGTACTAGTGACGGTGTGTGTTTATGTTTTTCCTACAGGACCGGAAATTACTAGCAACTGCTCAACAGATGCTCCAGGACAGCAAGATGAAGATCGAGTTCATCAGGATGCAGATCCTCAAAGGCAGCCAGGCCAGCGAGTTGAGCTTCGACAACAATGACGTCATGGGTGAGATGGACGACCATCTGCCTGTGACTCATCGGCTCTTTTTTGAACCAACCACTTGTAATAGAAAGTCTTAAGGCACACAGTGTCCAAGGCTGTTAATCCACTTTTGTTCTGCTTCAGTCAAATATAAAGTACTTCATATGTTTTCCCCTTTAACGTTTGCCATGTCCAATTAGCGATTATCGTCTTGCCATGTCAGAGCATCATCACTGCAGGTGTGGGAGTGTCGGAGCTCAACACACGTCCTCCAATGCACATCTTGCCAAGACCCCTAACCCCTTACTGGCCAATCTGGAGAACTGTCCACAGCCAAATAATGTGATTGATTGATGTTGTCTTTAAAGACATTTTTATAAAAATGTAATGTCTGCCATTGCATTGGAATCTATCCAATAACGCTCACACACTTCGTCCCCAAAGCTCATGATTTAGGCATTGGCTAGGCTTGGACGTGCAAAACATTGCCAGTAGAAACGATTCCGTTAATTATTGATAAGGCCGGGATAAAGAGTGCGTATGAACACAAAAATAATGAAAAACCACCAGCAGGTGTGTGACACGGTGAACAGAACAGAGCTTGATGTGGGTCGGAGGACAGGTCTAGATCCCTGATTCTCCCCCTGTGGTGTAGTCGCGATGAGGCAAGGCCACACCAGGGATGTGAACATCACCCCTGTCCCCTTAACCAGGCCTTCTCTCCCCAGCCAAGCCCATCATCAGCCCGTTGGATCTGCGGGTGGAGGAGTTGTGTCACCACGCCAGGATAGAGTCCGCCGTGGCCGAGGGTGCCAAAAACGTCATGAAGCTCCTGGGCTCCGGCAAGGTCACCGAGAAGAGGGCCCACTCCGAGGTACAGAGCACACCCTTGAGTTGGGAGAGGTGGTCCACACTAGGCTCGCCCGTGCATATGAGTTCCGCCCCAGCTACTACACACATCCCTCATCTGCATGCTTACGCTGGCATTACGAACACATAGAAACAAAAGACAAGACATTGACCTGTTTTACAGAACTAAACCTTTTGACAGCTCACTGCTCAACAAATGTATGCCCAAAATAGGAGCAAATGCTTTCTGAATGCCTGGGTGTGCCTGTTGGACAAACTCGAGTATACAAAATAGCTTTTCTGTTTGTAAACCATGTTTTCTCTCTCGGCCACGCTCCGTAGAAACAAGTGTTCGAGCAAACGCGCTTTGAAACCCCAAAAACCTAAACGAGCGCCTTTTCTCCCCATCTGTGCTTTCACCCGTTTCTTGTCCGCCGAGGAAACCGGCCTGTTTAACCCGTTGACCTTTACGGCATTCTCCAGGCCCAGGCCCGGTTCAACGAGTCCAGTCAGAAGCTGGACCTGCTCCGGTACTCCCTGGAGCAGAGGCTGAGCGAGCTGCCCAAGAACCACCCCCGCAGCAGTAGCATAGTGGAGGAACTGTCCTTCATGGCCACCCCGTCCCTCAGCCCGCGCTCCAGCATCATCTCCACCCAGAACCAGTACAGCACAGTGGCCAAACCCGCCGCACTCACAGGTACCAGGGCAGACATTCCACCTCTGAGTTCTTGAGTCTTCGCTTCGGCCGTGCACGTCAGCGGAAGATCTGTGCAAAATGTCCTGGCCTAGGGATTTGCTCTGGAACGTGATCACTGGCAAATGTACACTGTACACGGTGTTGTTGTAGTCCTGTGCCTCTCCAGTCAGTGTCAACACTAATACAATGAGAAATCCCTCGTCTACCCCAGGGACGTTGGACGTCAGGCTCATGGGCTGCCAGGACCTGCTGGAAAACGTTCCCGGTCGGTCAAAAGCCGGTTCGGTGCCACTGCCCGGCTGGAGCCCCAGCGAGACGCGCTCGTCCTTCATGAGCCGAGGGAACCGTAGCCGCGGAGCAAGCGCGCGAAACCTGTCCAAGAGTGAAGACCTTTCTAGTAAGTCTCCTAACGTCTCTGGTCTCCTACTCCTTTTGCCAATATGTTCATCCATTGGTCTATTTCGAGGCACTCAGAAATCCTGGGAATCACAATGTATTATATTTACCTGAAACGGCACCCTATTCTGTTTCTAGTTCTCTATTTCCGACCAGATACAGCCATATACTCATGACAAAAAAAAAAGCACATTGGTGAAACCAAATATTTTTTGACACTTTTCCCCTGCCACCAAGTCCTAATCTTAGATAGTGGAACTTTAAAGACACATATCTTTGTATGTTGTCTAGTGTATCCTCCCGAAACCAAAAAAAACATGTTAATAATTTAAAATGAATGTGATTTTACCCACAAGTGACCAGTACTATAGGAATAATTTTGTCCCAGGAAATGGTGTTCAGTCTTTATTTGACTCTCCAGATGAGATCAGTGCTGTGTTGAAGCTGGACAACACTGTGGTGGGACAGACCAGCTGGAGGCCCGTCAGTAACCAGTCCTGGGACCAGAAGTTTACACTGGAGCTGGACCGGGTACGCGAACAGACAAAAGTAGACTCCGGTTCGAGTCTGTAGGGGGGTAGGGTTTGAAAATGAGTCAGTGTACCTGTGTTCACTGTATTTGTTTACACATTTTTATCATAAAGAAAACATTGCCTTAGATATAGGGTGTAGTCATAGTTGAACCTTCTGGTTTTGTAGTTTTTGACCTATCTGAAAGTGTCCAATAAAAACCTGAGACATGTTTCGCAACTAAAATCATTTTTTGGCAGAATGAACACATCCCCCTTGTCTTTGTGTGTTTGACTTTGCTCGCATATTTGTACATCTCAACCTTGTGTTTATTGTTTGGTCTGCAGTCTCGTGAGCTGGAGATCTCGGTGTACTGGAGAGACTGGCGCTCGCTGTGTGCTGTGAAGTTCCTGCGTCTGGAGGACTTCCTGGACAACCAGCGACATGGCATGTGTCTCTACCTGGAGCCGCAGGGCACCCTGTTTGCAGAGGTAGCCCACCTGAACACTACACCTGGGTTGTGTTTAACCGTCCCCTCTTCCTGTTTTTGGCTGACTAAAACAGGAAGGACCTACCTGGACCTCTCCAATAACAAACTTCAGTTTTTCATGCTAGACCTTTAAAAGGTTTTTCCATTGCATGGCCTAAAGCACAGGACCTAGTTATCAATGCCCTCCAGTGGTGGAGTCAGTTGGCTTGTTTTTTTTTTCAGTAGACCTACTCTGAACCTTGCCTTTTTGTTCAGGTCACGTTTTTCAACCCTGTCATCGAGCGGCGACCCAAGCTGCAGAGACAAAAAAAGATCTTCTCAAAACAGCAAGGTAACTCAAACACATGAATGGGGCCAAAAATGCTGAACTGGAAGTCAACAGAGAAACATTTTCTATTTAGTCCACTTACACACAGTTTTAAGAGCCTGAATTTTATAACCACATAGAGCTCTGATGATCTCCCTAGTCACTCCTGGCTATAAGGTCATGCTTCCTCAATTGGCTGAAAGTTAAATCCCATTTCTCTGTCGAGTGTCACAGACCTGTCTGGTGTCGTTCCTCAGGGAAGACGTTCCTGCGGGCTCCTCAGATGAACATCAACATCGCCACATGGGGCCGCCTGGTCAGAAGGGCCATACCTACAGTCAGCACTAACTCCTACAGCCCTCAGGTGCCTGAGACCGGGCCCAGCAGTCTGCCGGGAACTCCCACACCCGCCAGGTATGGAGCAGGCATAAATGTACTGGCGTGCACACTTGAGACAGGTCCCCACAGCCAGGTCTGGTAACATGGGTCTCAACACACAGACACACACTGTAACAAGCGACCAAGACATATTTATATTTAGATGTGAATATTCATTACACCCAGTGTTCCGTCTCTGTCATTAAGATTTGCCACCTGTTCTTTCTAGTGATGTCAGTGACCCGCTGGTGACCAAGCTGGACTTTGACAAAGAGCCCACCCCGGGACCCAAGCACTACCCGGTACCCGCTTGCATCCGAGAACCCCTTGTACAGGACAAAAAGCTGCCTGACAAAGAGGAAGTACAGGTACTGGCAGCGGCGCGGGGGTACTGGCAGTTGTTGTCGCGCGGTCCTGGTCCTGGACACATTGTCCAGCGAAAGGAAGCATTTTGAAACGGGGATGCACTAGCAAAACCCAAACACTGAAAATGTTCCCCTGCAAAAAATTTTGCTATTGTGATGCAGCCCTGCTGCCCGATGCGGGTAAAAACGGCGTTCTCCCTTCGCAGGACGCCCTTGCATCGTTCGACTTCCTGAACAAAAGGAACAGCATTGTGGTGAATTCGTCTGACCTGGACAGACTAGATGTAGTAGTGGAACAGGAGATCCAGCGTCCAGGTCTGGAGCTCACCGCCATCCAGACAGACGGCGAGATAAGGTACAGCTTACTGCATGTCTGACACGACTGCATTAGGATCTCTAAGAATCCCTAATCTATAAATGACCGTGCATCATATATAAAGGTAGGTTACGCCTGTGATCTTGGTTCTTCTGACGGGGGAGTGTGGTGTGACGCATATTAGGTATGCGCTCTGGTCATGTCCACAGCTGAACACACTATACCGTCAAGCATGTGCCAGGGCTTGAGCCCGTCGGAAGACCTGACTAGAATCACAACTCCGCCTGTCATTCGCTGACTTAAGTCCTCCTTTTCAAGCAAAACCTTCTTGCTCAAAGGCACACAGTCACTTAGGGAGAGAGACGGGACATGCAGGCTACCAATTCACCCTCTTCTTTACCATCCGACATGACCCTATGAGCTAGCCTGGGAAACTTGAGGAGCATTTGAGGTGATGCACTGGGCACCGGAACTACAGTCAACAGTTTAACAGAATCTGACCTCACCCACACCCTAGCGAGTGGCAACCTCTCCCGGGGACCCCCAGACCTCTCACAATATAGCTGTAGCCCTGAAGTAGTTCACCTGAATCAAGCTGCCATGGCCTTGACAATTATTAGACAAGTTGATTCAGACGGGCTGTATTTGGAACACATACATAATGCGTGAGATGGCTGGTTGTCCCCGGGGGAGATGTGGGAACCGCTGGCTTACTCAGTGCCCCCTGCCCCAATCTGGGTGGCAAAGCACCCACCAGGCATGTAATCTCTGTTGGACCTCGGATACAGATGAAAAGGGTCCAAAAGGAGAACAACTTCACACAGACAGGAGGTCCAGTGTGAAGGACATGTTTGGGTGCAGTCCAACTTTAGAATCAACAAAAAAACAAAAACAGGTGCATCGATGACTCATGGAATTCACCAGCATACTTGGCCAATCCTTGGGCCAGGAGCCGGTCAGTTTCGTAGGGGAGCTTCCAAAGATCCCCAAGCCATGAATGGTTAAAACGGAGCCCACACAGTTCGTCTGCAACCAGAGCCAAGTCCCAAGTGGGCGCTGCCAAAGACGGCGCGCGCCCAACAAAAACCTGAATGCCAGGCGATGTGCCCCGGGGATCGCGGCATCAGCACCCACGAGGGAACTGGACATTTCACCAGCTGTACTTCGAAGCAGAGAATCCACGGCCCTGCCTTGATTATTATTTTTCTTCCATTGCCGTCCCTGTGGGAACTGAACCCACAACCCTGGCGCTGCAGACCAAGCTGAACTGAAGCGTCCCGTGCCAGACGAGGAGGGGTTTGCTTTGAATAACAAGTTGAGCAGTCTTAAATTCCCCAGCCTTGCCACTATATACCAGTAGAGGACAGAGTAGTGGTCACATTTAAGGTCCCTTAATTCCAGAATGGGACGCACTGTTCCATCCCTTTTGGGGACCATGAAGTTAAGGCTGTATCAGTTGCCCTTGGCATCCGATATGGGGCCTTTGTTTACTTGGCCTGAGGAAATGCAGTAGAAGACCAACGTCTTATCTCTTCTCCATCTGGCTGCTTAGAACCTGCAGCAATTCCACTGCCGAGACGAATTGTTCCATTGCATTTGGGGCACTCGTTTCTTCCAGGACACTGCCTGACTCCTTCCAGGACTTCCATGTGGGATCTATTGACATTTTGAAACCTGCCGAGCTCTGCCAACAGCTGAGTTTGGTAGACCTGTAGTATGCATGTAGCTATCAGCTTGTCTATGAAATCACGATAAGGTAAGACACCATTTGGTAGAGGCTGTGACCGGTTGCCTGAAAGCCCTGCTTAATTTTGACTGCTTTTATTGAGGTGGGAGATTGCAGGTACAAATCAACTAACTGCAACATATCAGTCCAGGATTCCCCCACAACCTTGGCAGAAGAATTGCATTGCCTCCGCATCTCTGGCATGTTAGAGGCTCCCAGATCCTTTCTACCATACAGCAGTGGCACCAGTTTGGGCCAGAAGGATGCCGGATTCACTGTTTTCTGACCGAGACAGATCCTTGATATTGGACCCTTTGCTTCCTGCCTTGCCTGTAACTAACTGACTCAGTTTCAAGCAGTCAAGTGGATGCAGAGCCATTCAAGACAGTTTTCAACATTCACTGGCAAATCGTCTTTTTCTGTCACTGGGCTCAGTTGGCAAAATAAATCTCACAAACTGGCAGGCAAATCTTTTGAGGATCGTTAGGAGCGATGTCGAAGCTGCATGACAAACCTGATATAGCAACCTTTGTTGACTTGTTTTGGCCAGGGTTCATACTTGTTCGTGGTGGCTAACCAGACAAGTACCAACAGTGTTTAGTAGGAATTGTCACAACATATTTGCCTATTTCAAGCAACAGCTTTTTCTTTTTGCATCTAATGTACATATACCTCCCTTTTCAGAGAAGAAGAACAATTTCAGTTTAGTATCCAAGACTTTAAATGTGTTGCAGTCCTTGGTCGTGGTCATTTCGGAAAGGTACAGAGCACACACTCTTTTTGACAGCCCTTCTAGAGAAATGTTCTCTTGCTGAAAAATAAATCACACACTTAGTAAAATATTTCTTCACTTCCTCGGCATAGGTCTTGTTAGCAGAGTATAGAAGCACAGGAGAGATGTTTGCCATCAAAGCTCTGAAGAAAGGAGACATTGTGGCTCGTGATGAGGTAGACAGGTAAGTGTTTCAGCCTGGTCACTTGAACCAAGGGCCTTTTTGCACTACAATAATGATTGAGTGAAAATTAAAAAGAAAATCAGTGATGGAGGTGCAATCCATTAATATACTTATCCTGGCTATAGCTGGCCACTGACACTAAACATTTAGGAGCAAATCTGTAGTTAGAGGAATTTGTAAGATTTTTACATATTGCTCTTTTAATGAGGTTTCCATCTGCAGTGTATGATCGTAGCTAAGCTTTCTAACCACACATTTTACATTTCGTTTTTAGTTCACTAATTTCAGGAATTGTTTTGCACATGCAGTGGGAACAACGTTAAATGCAATTTCCCCATAAATCAAAGAAGATCCATGCCCGCGGTATTGGTGGCCTTACATCTGGGTCTCTACTTGTCTCTCCCTCTTCAGTCTGATGTGTGAGAAGCGTATTTTTGAGACGGTGAACAGCGTTCGCCACCCGTTCCTGGTCAACTTGTTCGCCTGTTTCCAGACCCAGGAGCATGTGTGCTTTGTCATGGAGTATGCCGCTGGAGGCGACCTGATGATGCACATCCACGCGGACGTCTTCTCAGAGCCCAGGGCCATGTGAGTGACTGCAGGGCTACACTCTGTGGGAACACAATGTTCTGAGGGAGAGGGAAATGGGGAGGAACTGCACAGATTTGTCCAACAGTTACGAGAGTGTTTGCTATGGCGTGTCCTCGTAATAATATGGATTTTTCTTCGATGCAAGCTGTGAAATATTTACTTGCTTTTACTTTACATTGTTCTTGTTGAGAACCAAAGTAATTGACTGAAGGAATTTTACTCTTCCAATTAATTTGGTCAATTCCATTTCAATTCCTCTCAATACAGGAAATGGATTGAAATTACAGTTGTCACACTGATGGTTTTACTCAGGGAAAATGTGGAATTAAATAAGGTTAACATCCTTAATTAAACAAAAGTTTATTGTAATTGACCACAACACTGATTTATAGTCAGTGCTATGGATGCATTTACTAACCATCAATTAAATTCTTTGTAACCATATTCTGAGGCATTAGTACCTTTCCCTTTTTTTTCTTTTCTAACATTGAAATTAACATTAAAACCTTTTATGTTTTGATGGGGTAGTTGAACTAGTTATCCCTAAAATTATATTCTTCAGGAATAAATTTGTACATCTAGATCAGTTATACTGTAAATCCGGAAATTGATTTACCAACTGCAGATTGACTCTTTGTTTTTATATTGAAGGATCACTTGCTCAACTCTTCATAAATGTTGTGTTTTCACTTAGTTTACCCCAGTTCCCACAGTTATTGTCCTATTTTTCTTATTATTTTCTGAAATCCACTCCATCTAATCTAGCAAATGTATTGTACTTTTTTCTTTCCTCTTTTGAAGATTTTATGCAGCTTGTGTCGTATTGGGATTACAGTTTCTACATGAAAATAAGATCGTGTACAGGTAAGAACGGTTCCATATTTATTAGCTGGGTAAATATATATGCTCTGATTTAACATATTGATTGTATATTGTAATTCTTTTGTTCAATTTTGCTTTCAGAGATCTAAAGCTTGACAATCTTCTCTTGGACACTGAGGGCTATGTAAAAATAGCTGACTTTGGCCTTTGCAAAGAGGGTAAGTGGGAGGAAAAAAGACAACTACAAAATAATGCCATCCCTCACTGTTCCCACACCATCCAATGTATATTTTACTGTATAGTTACCTTATCCTGACTCCGTCTAAACCCTAACTCCATCCAATGTATATTTTACTGTATAGTTACCTTATCCTGACTCCGTCTAAACCCTAACTCCATCCAATGCAGGGTGGACTATGCTGATTTGAAACACACACATAGAAAGTTCACTGTTCAACCAGACAATTTGTGTGTGTGTGTGTGTGTGTGCGCGCCAATAAACCACAGCTAAGTGCTATGATCAGGCACTCTGCGAAGTGTTGTGCCTAAGAGAAAAGCTTTTAGTTGTGGTTCATTGATGATATGCCACAGCCCTATTGCTTACATACAATATATATTTATATCTACATGTCATTGTCTTCTGTTCTGTCAGGAATGGGGTTCAGAGATCGCACCAGCACATTCTGTGGCACGCCTGAGTTCCTGGCTCCTGAGGTTCTGACAGAGACTTCATACACGCGAGCCGTGGACTGGTGGGGTTTGGGTGTCCTCATCTTCGAGATGCTGGTTGGAGAGGTTACCGGATTTTCTCATCTTTCACGTCATATGGATGGATACCTACTCCATTCTGTGACTCTTAAAGCGGGCCAAATGTTTGTGCATTGAACTGACAAGATTATGGTTGACCTGGTCAAAACGTTTCCATGTAAAAATACAATGTTTTTTCACCGTCTAAAATGTGCAAACATCTTATGCATATGGGTTTGTCTTTATGCAGTCTCCCTTTCCTGGGGATGATGAAGAGGAGGTGTTTGACAGCATCGTCAACGATGAGGTCCGCTACCCAAGGTTCCTCTCAACGGAGGCCATCTCCATCATGAGAAGGGTGGGTCAATAGCTTCAAATACTGCATTTTGTTCATCTGTTTGAATCCACGTCAGCTCCTGCCGAAGTAGGACTCTTCCTGGGAACCACACAAAACACACTACCAAATGAAATATAAAACGGTGATGCACAACTAGACCAGGAAAGTGCCACAGTTTGAAATATAAAAAACTGTTCAGTTCTTGTGTTGTGAGATACTTTTTTTTTAATGATTTTTGTTTAAAGTATTTTTGTTGGAGTTATTGAGTCTAGCCAGACGTTCCATGTGAACAGAATTCCTTTGAGTTTTAGACTTGGGGATTGTGTAGTGATGGCTGGTTGTATGTCTTGTGGAGGATATACGGGTGCCTAAGCTGTATGTTATTTGATTATGTGGACAGTTTGGCGACTTCCATACGATGATATTTCTCTCGTAAAAATTGAGAAATGGAAACGACAAGAACGTAGTTTGTTAATGCTAGGGTTGGCGTGTGCTGTGCTTTAAGCCAGTTTACTGGTTCCTTCTGTGCCACACCTGACCGTTCCAGCATTTACCTCCGAGTGACAGTGAAAGAGCCCCTTAACCTGCTGGGTTCAGCAGTCCAGTGTGAACTGAGAAGAACCAAAAGACAATGGTGTCATTGAATTCAAGCTTTGGTTATCTACGCTCTTTTTGTAGCTTTTGAGGAGGAGTCCTGAAAGACGGCTAGGGGCAGGAGAACGAGATGCTGAAGAAGTAAAGAGACATCTGTTCTTTAGAGTAAGTTGGAAGTTTATTTTATTTAAAAAAAAAATATATTTTTGGATGTCAAACAGAATTAGATGTTATGTGGATAAAACAATTACATGTAGGCTGCTGTTCATTACCCGTAGTTCTTTCTGTCTAGGTTATATTTATGAACAAATGACTCACATGAGGTATGACTTAACAATGTTGTCCTAATAGTACACATTAATTCACCCCATTGGTGTTCTCTATCCTTTCTCCCCCAGAATATGGATTGGAATGGACTACTGGCCAAGAAAGTGAAGCCTCCGTTCGTGCCAACTATACAGGACTCCAACGATGTCAGCAATTTCGACGATGAATTTACCTCAGAAGCACCGATCCTGACTCCGCCCAGGGAACCCAGGGCGCTCAGCGGAGAGGAACAGGACATGTTTTCTGACTTCGACTACATTGCAGACTGGTGTTAGCCCCCCCCCCCCCCCCAACACATTAAACAAACACACATACACACTGTGAACCAACCAACAAAGCGCTCACTGACTGTAACTCACTTTTTAAAAACCTCTATTTTCCAAACAAACGTTGAGATTGAGAGGAAAACATTGCTCTTCCTGCATTCAGGCTCACTCTGTGCCATTAAAAGAACCCCTCCCCTGACTCCAAAACTGTAACCATTGGTTTTTTTTTTTAACAAAATGAAGAACTTTTTTAACAGAGAGAAATTACATTTTGCTTTTCTTGTGAGAGAGGAAGGAGGCCTCCCCGCTGCATGTCGTGTCTATCGTCTGACCACTGAGAATGTTTTCATATGAACTCTGTCAAAGAAAACGCCGGCAACATCACATTCATGTTATCCATTGTCACTGTCTGTTTTTTTTATTTTTATTATGTACAGAATATTATTACTCCTTATTTTCAACAAGTCATTGCAAAAGCCCACTGCGATAGATGACATATTTCTCTGTAAGGTTTGACATGTCTGCCATGTTGTATTATAAGTGCTTTGAGCATTTTTCAATGAACCGTCACATTAGGTTAAAGACGACAAACATCTGACTACTACTGCCTTTTGACTTGAAGTCCAAGTAAGGTCTCCTCTTTAGCTGATCCTGGTCGTACTCCCACCAGTTTTAATATAATCCTGTTGTCTTCTTTCTGATACCAAATCTAAGTGCTGTGTCTGAATCAAAGAATAGAACCCAGCAAAAAAAATGTAAGTTGATTGTGTTCATAGACAAACCATTGCATCTAGATTTAGGTGTGGTATCTAGAATTAGGTCCATATGCTTGCTGCCGTTTTCTAATTCGGCTGTGGGTGTGATGCTGTTTTCTGATTAGAAAACATGTCTGTCAAATAGTCAACAGCATGTATACTTATGTCGAAGATACAGACGCAACAGTTTCAAGTCACAACTTGCATATAGCTACGATCAACTGACCAGTTTTGCAGAGCCGTTATTCAACCCTGATGTACTAGTGTAAAGTTTTTTTTTGTTTTGTCATTGATTCATGTGTTTTGGAAACCGTGGCATACCAAACATCAACGCAACAAAGCTGGTTGTGCCTTTGGTCCTGGCACCATTAAGCAGTGGTCATATCCCTCTAGCCTCTCAAGGGTAGGTCCACTGATTCAGGATCAGTGGCGAGTTACAGACCGCTAGCAATGAGCTGCTGTGGAGCGAAGTAACTTTTTTTTTTACAATTCCATTCCAATTCAATCGATGCAGAGAATTCATTTCAATTACATTTGTACTCCCGGAGTTGGTCCCAACCTTTGATACCTCAGTCATTCTTATAAAAGAAGAGCTAGAAAGACCTCACAGCCTGCAGAAACTGGGAGTTGGGCTTGGTCAAAATGGTGGATCTGAAGGGGCTGATAGCACTACGGCTAACTACCAAAACCCATCCATTCTGTCCTGTCAGTGGGATGATGTGTCTTGATTCACATCAGCTCTTTTTCAGAGCTGGTCTGTCGGGTCAAAAGACAAATTAGTGTTGGGGGGGGGGGGGGCAGACTTGGGCTACCTGTGTAAATGAAGCCGTTTGGTTGTGAACTTAGCTCAGTGCCAGTTTGTGCAGACATGTAAATTAATCACTACAAGGGGGGGCGGGCATGGGTATATTATATGTACACACAATTAAGCTGAAAGCACTAATTTTATCAATAGGTATTTTTTAATTATCTATGTGTATCGGATTTATGAAAATAGATTGTACAGTTTTTTTTTTTCTTCCAGTGCTTAAATGGCTGCTTAAGCATATCGCAGACAGATAAAAGCTTTTTTTTTTTTTTTAAATGGTACCCCACATTGAAGTTACAGAAGACTGTTGACCCTGATGTAAAGAAGCATTTTGCAGTCGTCGTTTGTCGCCTATCTTGAATGCACAAATTAAACATTTTTAATAGACTGGTGCTACTTCCATTGCATATTGTACTCTATTGGCGTAGGCACTTAGCTTTCAGGCAAATAAATAAAATCAAGTGTGAAGCATCGATATGTTAACTGGCCATCAACATAATATGGCAGGCCTCCATGCCCAGAGTGCCTTAATGAATTCAGACCAAGCCAGATACCTCAATTGTGATCTTGTACGGTTCCATACTTCTGGCAGATTCGACCAACTTAACCAGTCCAGGTTAAGCATAGATAGCAGCTTCCTTTTATTATAACTACAGTAACATTCTCAAATGTGCGATGTAATGCCATCCAAACAACCTTTGACTCCCTTAGAAAATCGTTTTGTGATGTCATGAACTCGAGTTTCTACAGCCGGCAGGAAGAATGAAACAGGCTGAGACCAGATGGAAATGTCCCATTGTAACTTTGCAATGCACATTATTTTTTTGGCAGTAATAGTCAAAGTAATCTGTAAACCCATTCTGTAAACAAGGTTTAATGTTATTCAATGCATGAGGTGGTTCAACTTGCTTTTCAGAAAGGTTTTTCATTTAAGTTACGTAATACAATGCAAACAAGCTAACAAAATAGAACCTGCTCATCTCCTAGAAAAAAAAAAAGTGTATACAGTATGAAACCAGCCTAGTATTGCAAGCACCAATTACATTTTCTCACTTGGACATATATACAGTATATATACAGTCAAATGAAATACTGTAAGTACAGTTTGCAATCTTGTTTTTGTTTTTTTTAAGCATTGGAATGTGTTGTCCTGTACTTGTCTGTATTCCTGCAAGAAGAGCCTCTCAAGGCCAAAAGTCTAATTAACAAGGGAAAAGATAATATCTTTAGAAATTCAATAAAAATAAAGAGACGATAAAAGTACAGCAGAAAGTGTTGTTGAGGCAACAGGGTCTTCACAGTAGGGGCAGTTTGTCCACAGGGGTGTCGAATTTGAAGTCCGGTGGGAAGAGGTCAGCTGCCCGGGGGTAGATAAGTCTGTATGACTGCCTGATAGTGACATCCGCCACACCAGCAATATCTCCAATCTCTGTCCAAAAGATCAGAAAAAATTACATTGGAGTCTTCAGACCATTGGTGCTGATATTGCTCACATGGCTGAAAATGTTTCCTGATTGCAAGTGTGAAACGATGTGGACAACACAAGCATCTGGGACCATGGGTGTAGAATTGGGGGGCTTTATATAACAGACAGGTCAATGTCTCTTTTACACACACACACACACACACACACACACACACACACACACACACACCCCCCCACACACCCCCCGGAAAAGAGTGAAAATCCTGGGATCAATTTCATTCAGCACTGTAGAGCTGAAGTGACTACCACCTTGGATAACCCCCACAACTCACCTTTTTGGGTTTTCTTCTCAGCAGAGGCCTGAGAGGCCATGTAGATGGCGGCGGCAGCCACGGAGATTGGGCTCCTGCCAGGCACCAGGTCTAGCTCCACGGCCTTTCGGGCAATGTACGTAGCCGCCATCTGCACCTGCTTGGGCAGGCCCAGGTTGGAGCAGAAGCGGGACATGAAGTCTCCAGTTGTGATGAGGTCCACGCTGGTCTCCAGGGCCTTGAGGATCAGCTTGAAGCAGCGGCCGATTTCCTTCTTGGAGATGCGGGACACCGCGCAGATCTCTGCAGGAGGTGGATGACAACGTGAGTAGTCGGCGCTACGCCATGAGGGTGGTGTAGAACTAAAGTCACAATTTAAATACAAATGTGGACGATAAACCAGGGTGTGGACAGATTAATCAATATGTACATCTATACACCAGGCGAGGGATCAACCGATATAGGATCTCCGATATATATCGGTGCCGACAGGGACTTTCTAGTAAGCCCGCTATCGGCCCGGTTCTGTTTACTAATGACGTGCCCCGGCATGGACTCCACCTCCGCCCACCTTTTCAGATTCAGCTCATGCCACCCGAAAAACCTGTGCACGGTGCTGTGTATGTGCAATGTAAGGGAGTGCAGCACACTGCTCGCTCACTCAACTCGCAAAACACAATCTATGGCGAGCTGTCGCTGAGCCCTCACTTGCGTGCACATCACCCCACATCAGCCTCCGTAATTACTAAGTATTTATTATTTGCGTGACTCCAGTACTAAAAATGTATTATGTATCAACACGATGCAAAATCAATGATTTGTCAGTGTTCAATTAGCAACTGACTTTGTTTTAGGTTATGCATGTATCACTCACCCGTGATCCTCATGATCTCTGAAACATTCTTACATGAGTCAGTTTTTAGAAGTATCTCTCTGTATGAAGCCAGACAGCATTATAAATAACGGGGTAACCGGACATCGTAATTATAAGTTTCTCATAAATTCAGCTAGGGAGCGCATTTTAAGCTAGGGGGTTGAAAAGAGAATGCGGAGAACATCTACCCTGCCATTGGTAGTTGCCCGAACTCAGTCACTGCCCACTTGCTGGAAATTAGCATAAGATTGAACATTTCTCCTCTCTGAACTGTCGCTGGGAAATGTTGTCTCAGAATAACTCCACCTGCAGTTGACGTGATTCGCTGGCTCTTGTTGAAAATTAATGAGAGCGTGCCTTTTTGTAGCGCTAGCAAGCGGGCGGCATGCACAGGCTTTAAACGTATAGTGAAGATCACAGCTAGTTATCATAAGTCAATATTTTGTATTAAATCATTCTGGATAGGAGGAGTCTGCTACAGTGGGGAGAACAAGTATTTGATAACCTGCAAAATTGGCAGTGTTTCCTACTTACGGAGTCACTCGGTGTGTGCAATACTGAGTGTCAGGCAATAAAATGCAAATTAATTATTTAAAAATTATACAATTCCGTCTCTCACAGTTGAAGTGTACCTATGATAAAAATGACAGACCTCTACATGCTTTGTAAGCAGGAAAACCTGCAAAATCGGCAGTGCATCAAATACTTGTTCTCCCCACTGTAAATGACTAAAACACCCTCGTAACGAATACAGCAGCATGGCTCTAAGAGTGATGAGGGAAGCCAACTACAGTTATATTATACAATACGTCTTGACATCAGACCGCTTAAGTTGCCAACTGGGTTTTTAGAATTTCTTCCCGGCAGCAGTCAGTGATGTTAAGTCAGTTGCTATAGTAGCATCGTGTCAGTTTAGGAAAACCAGAAAAAGGAACCAGGCAAGCCTAGTTCAGCTGGCCCCGCGATTAGAAGGGGTAGATGCTGTTGCTCTCACTGGATTAGAATCCCGGTCTCACGCGCTAGAGACGGTCTTTAACCACTACGCCACGGAGCTATACGTTCGCAGTGTCAGTATAGCGTCTCAACATTAGTCACATGTTAAAACTACGCCAAGTTTGAATATTTCGCTAGACACCATTGAGCATCGTGTTAAACTGACCAATGTTTCTTATTAAGTTCACCTCCACCACAAATAGTTGCAATATAACAGTGAAGTTTTATTTTAATCTTCCTATAACAGTCACGGAAGGATTTCGTCTGTCCTGAAAAAATCCTAGTGCAGAATTTGTTTTGACTGTGATGAGCCTCGAACATGGGACCTCTTACTCAGTAGTCAGCACCTCTAACCACTACGCTGTTTAACAAGGGGTAGTCAGTCCATCAGTAAGACGGTCCGGCAAAAACATGTTCCTGTAAATGGAAAATGGCAATACTATACTTTCCACTTCGCGTTCACAGGTTTGGAATCGTGCTTGAAAACAGACAGTTGACTTTCATACTTGCTATATAGTCTAGAAAAGAACACAAGTGCACATTTTGAACCACAGAGATGTTAGGTTTGCATTGGGATCATCGATAATTTTTCAGCATGAGATGCGGGAATGGTCATCAACATCCTTGACTGGCACAATTTGTTTTTATTGGCTGTGGATTCTCATTAAAAGAGCACAACTTTTCCTTTCCAAATTTCCTAACCACTTTTTTCAATTCAGGTCTGTGATTTCATTTTCCCCTGCTATGCACTTTCAAAAAAATTTTTTCTTATATAACATGTTCTCTCTACTAAATCACAATTCCTCTTTTATAAGTAAAAATACTACTTAATTTCAAGTACTTTTTGTGTAATTGTAATACATTTTTATTCTTAGTCCCTCATTGATTATTGGCAGTTAATATCAGTCCATCAGCCACCCCAATCCATATCGGTCAACCACTACTCCAGACATCTTTTTGAGTGGAGCTTACCTTTAAATGTCCGAGGAACGCCTTCTTGTCTGCAGGCGATATACAGGCAGGCTGACGCGATGGCATCGTTGGCTCGTCCCTTTAAGCTCTTCTGCTCATATACTTGCTTAAATAAGTTATTTGTGCGGTCCTGCAATTTATAAAGAATATTTAGGTCAGAGACAACTCTTATGATGTGGTTCCCATTGTTGAGAAGTCACCATACTTAGAATAATCTCCTAAATAACACCAAAGTGGTTGAGCAATTGCTCAATTCTACGTAGACTATTTTATGAAAATCCATGGCCCCCGATTTTGTATGATAGGCTACGTTACATTACAATGCGCTACCAAAACGTGTAATACATTATGAATTGGCTAAAACGTAACATCTTACAAACACTATTACAAAGTATGTTACGAACACTATCAAAGCATATACTATGACACGGCAACACCAGACAAACGTATCATATTTTACGAATGGTACGAAAACGTATCATCCATTACGAATTTGCACATAACAAACGTTACTTTACCTAACGTAATATATCTTACGAATTCAGTTGTCAAAGATTAACGTAAAACAGTCTACATAGTCCCCTGAGTCCAGGTTGGATATACAGACAGGTGACAAATTAAAGGAAAAGCCAAGTGTCTGAGTAAGGTGCTGGGCCACGATCAGCCAGGACAGCTTCAGTGCAACTTGGCATAGATTTGACTCTGGAACTCTACTGGGGGGGATGGAACACCCTTATTTTAAAAGATAAAACACTAACCGAGGACTTGGTGATGGTGGAGAGCACTGTTTAACACGCAGGTCCAAAATCTGCCATCTGTCAAGATTTGGTGACCGAAGGCCATTGCCAATTCAAATCGTTTTCATACTCATAAAATCATTCAGTGACTGCTCATTCCCTGCAGGTGGGGGCCCTGACGTCCCGGAAGAGACCCATGGACACACTCAAAATCATCTCCATTTGTTTTGTTCCTCCTCTAATTTCTTCAGATTTTCCCCCTTTAATTTGTCACCAATAATGCTACCAGGTTCCACAAAGCTAAACTGATTGAAACCTACAAGACATCGGTACTCACTATGATGTTCCTGGGGAGGTTGATCCGGTCAGCCATGGTGGTAATCTCTTTGAAGGCATTTAGCATGGCGCGGTCTGAACTACTCATGGTTCGTCGGTTTTGGTATTTGGAGTTGCCGAACTCATCAAAACTAGCTGCACCCGTCCCCTGTAGTGAGAAAAAAAACAGATATTTGGAAACCGTGAGACTCGCTGCCATTTTTGTCTCCTGAACATTCTTTTTTTAAAGCATCTTTCCCAACAGGTGTTTACATTAGACAGGTAAGAATGATGTGAAAGTAATAAATTAGTAAAGCATAACGTCTGTGATCCATACAACAATAAGCAACCCATATTAAACTCCACGATTTAAAGGTAATGTTAATTTAAGCAAACTGGAATCAAAACTGCAAGTGGATTTACTTGCCAAAATGATCACACTAAACAAGCTTAAATTACACAAAAGTGCTAACAAAGCATTTGTCTAAACTTTGAGGAAGAGAGCGCGGCCGTCATCACAGCCTGCAGACAGAGCATCAGGAAAAAGAGCACAAACCTAAGCCATGCAGCCTCTTCATATCCATTGTCCAGTCTATTCAAAAATGTACAGATCACACATCCATCCAGGTCACTACAGCACAGATTCCATAAGAACAGGTTTCACCCAGAGACTGAACATGGGACACGCCTCCCAGTAAGCATTTTGGTTATTGTGATGGGAGACGATAACTAATATTACCTCCTCTGAAAAATGGATGGGCTAAATATCTTGGGTGATAGAGAACACAAAGTAACCCACCTTGCTAATCATGGTCGTCAAGTCTCCCCCGTTGAGGAGTGGGTTCTGGGCATCACCCACTCTGGATGGGTCTTTGGTGGCTTTCTCGTTGGTGAAGGTCCTCCACTCCGAGCCCACGTCAATCACACGGTCACCTGAGGAGCACATGGTCCAATATTGAAATGACCACATGTTCCAATATGTTGAGAATAATATTGAGAAGACAAGCGATAAACACAGGGTTTTCACCATTAAAAGTGTATTCCTTTTGTGACAGCGATAAGGAAATCCAACTCGGAACAGTTGTGTTGCACTTTGACACGGGCAGATATTACATACTTTATGTATATCTTCATGTAATAGTAATTAAGTTTAGTGAAAAAAAATCAACCCAATACATCTAAAGTGTCTCATCTATGCTAAATGACTGTTCCCCGTCACAGATTTCATTATACCAAACTCTTCCAAGACCAGCCCACAAGATGGCGACACTGTTACTCAGAAAATGTTGGGACAAATTGTCTAGTTCCTCAATTTTATTGCTTCTTCCTGGAAACTAGCAGTCAGACGGTCAGGGATTAGTATTTTCCCTCTTAATCACATGAGCCTATTTCATACATAAATCACACTATTATCCAGAACCAAGACGACATTCATCTGCTTATGGCACTGCAAAGCTATGGGATAACATCTAGCTTTATATCATTACTAGATTTATGTCCTGTTAATATAGACAGGGTTCCCCCGCGGCTGCCTTAAAATAAAATCAGGGAAATTAAGGTCATGCCTTACATTTACTCTAAATTTACTGTAGGTATTAAATCTGCAGATGATGCATTTAAGGCGGATGGAAAAATTGTCACCCGCAGTGGCATGGTAAGTAAAACGTCTAATTAGCATGTATTTGTTTGATTAACTTAGTATTAGACAATAAGAGACTCCGCCATGAATAAACGTTTTACGTTACGTTAGCTAGCTACAGACGTTGAGGTCTTGCTGCGTGTCATCTTTTCGTTATCGTCAATAGTTGCTTGAGAGCGATGAGCCAAGATCGGGAGATGCAAGTTCAATGAAAAATGGTTGGAGGAAGATAAGTTTCGGAGGAGGTTGGCGCCGGCAGGAAACGAGTACAAGGCAAGGTGCGATTTTGACTTAAAAAATTTTTGCAAATACCCTGGTAGAGCCCTGTAACACATTATCGGTTACTGTTTAATGTCCTTTTAGAAGACTTGGGGCAGATTTAATTAGGCTGAATCTGAGAGGGTGTTATATTCCTGTCATGTCTTACATGGTCTTTTGCTCGGGTCATGAAAAGCCAGCCCACAACATAACTTCTTTCAACACAAACGAGACAAAGAAGTTAAGCCCATAAATAACCTACCTCATAATCACTTACCACCTTGCAAAACAAACCAATTGTACAAGGTCTACCTGGGATTTCACCTTGTTGAAGCTACACCACATTCAATAACCTACAAAAAAAAATTACTTTTCTTAAGGAAAATCCCTTACAGTAGCATCTGGCTTTATTAGATAATGATAGGGTTCTGCACTTCAATGTTCCTGGATTCCGTCATCCGGGCTGAACATTCAAGCCCGGCCTAACCCAGTATTTTTTACCCCAAGCCTGACCTCAGCCTCGGCCCAGCATCACATGAATATATTGAAGCCAAACCCATAAAAATGCCTGATTGTTAACATTTAATTCCAGATAATTACTTTGTCAACATTACATTTATGATTATTTGTGGCCTTCTGCACAAATGGTTAATGAATAATTTTTTTTAGTTACTACATCGTAAATAAGTGATTTAGGGCTAATGTACTGTATATTGTAGTGACATACATAATAGACAGTACAAATCACTTGATACGAATCTCTTTCAGTAATGAAGTGGTATGAAATTTCCTTTTTTCAGTTCAGTTTTGAAAATATAAAGGCTCACTCAAGTGTTATAAATCAATGATCTTCACCATCCACTTTCTATTAATATTATTCTTAACTATTCCAAATATCCAAGAGCCATCATAACTAACACTAAATTATTTAACTGAATCAATCATTATAATACAATTTAATTATATTCTAAGTTTTTTGTTTCTTTGTTTTGATTCAGACAAATAAAGTCATTCATGGAATACATTAATTAATAATGAATTATTAGACTAATAAACAATTAGAGACTACTGAAAGAAAAACCTCAGGTGTCAGCACCACACCTGCCCCTGACATTGCAGTAGCATGAGACACACAACACTGCTCATATTCATTATTTAAAATGAATTGGGCCTGAATCCAGCCGGTCCCATTACATTCTTTAACACAGGCCGAGTCGAGACAACTAATACCCAGTACGGATGCAACAGTACAGTTGGCCCATGGTTCGGTATGCATCACGGTTTGTGGGTCACCGTAACAGTACGGTTTAGATATGAATGACATCATCATGCTGTGTTTCTACTCCAGTAGCTGACATTGGCAAAGCAATGCTTGCAGACTATACTTAGTTTACAGTCTTCTTATCCTCGTCATCGTATTGAACGTTGAATCCAAAATGTTGCCAAACAGCGGATTTGAAAGACAGTGGTGCCTCTTCAAATTTGCTTCTCTCAACACATTTAACCTCTTGTTGCGGGAGGTGAGAAACCACGATTTCAGTCAGAATGTTGGAGGTCAGCAAGACTTGTGATGGTTGGCTGCTATTATTCCAACACAGTTTTTAACGAGGTAGATAGCTAGCTAGTACCAAGCTAGGTAATTTAGCTCGCTACATATAGCAGACATTGGCTGTTTAACTTCCCGCAGGTCCCATGGGAATGTGCAAATTAAATCAGAGGTTTTTGGACAACAGCAACTTTTCTCTGTGGTTAAAATCAATTCAAGGGAAAGAAAATGAAGCCTATTGTGTTTTTTTGCCAGAAGTCTTTCAAAATGTAATTTGTGGAATCCCATATGAAGGGGGAGGAATCCAAAAACGCTGGCCTTTTGCAGTTCTGATGGGTCGTATCACAGACGACAGACCCGCTAAGTACAGCCAGTATTGTTATTGTTTGCAGTAGGCTTACTGCTCTAACTACAGTGGGTACTTCAGTCGAATTGACGTCCATATATATTGTATACGTGGCGTGTTGTGAAATTGGTCTTAAATTTTATTCATAGTGGAATTAACCTTTTGAATTTAACTTGCTGAAACAAGCAGATACCCTGTATCTGATACCGGGCACCTTTAGGGAGGTTTCCTACTGAGATGTCATTGCAAATCGTCCATTAGTTGTTTAAGGGGGAGGGGGTTGCGGTCCCTGCCACATTTTGAGACATTGCTGTGGAATTTGTCAGCCCTCAGGAGCCCCCTAACGGCATGGGGCCCCAAGCAGTTGCCTGCCTTACCTTTTCACAAGATATGAGTCTGGTTCTACAACATGTGTAGTCTTCAGCGCAATAGGCATGTTTTAGAAATTATAGGAAAATGACCCGCATATGGTAACTCCATGGTTCATGTGAACCGTAGGGGGATCAATTAATTTTGATACATTTTAAATCCCAGCTTGGGAGAGAAGCTGAATAAAAGCTGAATAAAAGGGAAAATAACGACCCCCCCCCCCCAATGTTATCTATGTGTCTGTGCTATGGATCTATCTAATGTTGCAGTAATTACTTACTGGAAATACATCTCCCTAGGACAAACAAGGAATTCAGCCAGACTGTCAGGGGGTGGTGTGTACCATTACTCACCCACTACAAGGCCACACTCGGGACAGATCATGTCCCCGGCTCTGTAATCTTCCACCAGCATGGCGTCTGGGTGGTTGGGGCACTGCACCTTGGGAAGGGCTAGAACATCTCCGCTGCAAGGAAAGAAGACATTCCAGGGGTCAGCTGACAGCCTTTAGCCCGCCTAGTGAGAGTCAACTCCGCTCTGGATGTGATGTCCTTCACTCCCTGATGCAGGTTTACTGCTAAGGAAGTGGTTTTCCAACACTTCAATAGTATACACACTTCAGTTGTTGAGAAACCCTCCAGAGTTCACCCTGTATTGGGCTGGCGATGAAGGCGATCAACAGATTATACTGCACTGCACTAGATGTTCTAATGAGTTTACATAATATTACATTCTTATTATGTAAATATCTTTAAAGAGAAAATCAGAGGACCAGGGAGTCAGATGACAATTATCTCATGTAGAATTTCTCCAGGAAAGTGGGCCCTGGGTGATTAGAGATGGCTTCTGAAAAACAAGAAAAGGAACCAGGCAAGCCTAGTTTGGCTGGCCCAGGATTAGAAGGGATCAATCTTGTTGCCCACACTGGATTCAAACCGGGGTCTCCCATGTGGCAGGCTGTGTCTTTCACCACTATGCCACTAAGCTATGTGTGCAGTGTGTTGGTATAGCGACTGTGTCAGTATAATTCATGACAAAATTAGATCATTTTGTCACGCATTAACATCACGCCAAGTTTGAATATTTCGCTGGACACCATTAAGCATTGTGTTAAACTTACCAATGTTTCTTAAGTTTACTTCCACCACAAAATGCATCTATGCACTGGATGGCTTTTGCCACTGGCCATTTCAACTGCTTATTAAGCCTGTAATAGGCTTACTAGCATCTACTAACTTATTACTAGGAACAGTCATAAGAATTGAGCAATTGCTAGCGAGACTGTAGAACGTTACACTGCCAAAGCTATTTCATTTCATGGCACAACATTAGTTTTTTTCCCCCATTCGTGAATGACATTGATACAATAATTATTAATATAGGTGACTTTTTCGTAAAGTGAAAAGACGAGAGAATCGTGGAAACCCCTCTTCTTTTACTGCTCAAGGGGTTGTGACCTACTTTATATTACCCCAAAAAGCATGCACGGATGCATACTTGGAAAATCCACCCAGAAATGGTCGCAATATAAACGTAAACATTTTTATTTTAGGCTTACTATAGTGTAGGTATTGAAGGTTGTAGCCAGCAAAGTTGTTGTCTATTCTGAAAAAATCCTAATGCATAATTTGTTTAGACAGCTGCAAGGCTCGAACACAGGTCCCTTGCATGGCAGTCTGTGACTAACCACTACGCTGTTTAACAAGGGGTAGTCAGTCAGTCACTCAGTAAGAGACATTCGCTCTTCTTGGCTGGCTCCTCTTACAATCACAGTGTTTGAGGATAATTGGGTCTGAGGATGACACATTTTTCTTTATGGTACCCCTCAAGGTGCTGCATAGCCAACAGAATTAACATTGTCTCATACAGCTGTCCCCTGGTATTAACTTTTGATAATGTGAATAATATGTTGTCATTTGCCAAATGTTTAGCTGCTCAACTAAACATATGGCAAAGGACACCAATTTATTAGTTGAATAAAAGATTTTTCCTTTTTTTATATTTCCATAGAATTTCACTTAGTACAACATGCAGTCCACTTTGCAGGATACATCAAAAGATGACGATTTTGTTAATTGTTTTTTTAACCTTGTATCGGTTATTAGTCAGACCTATCCTCCAAGCTATTTTGACAAAGAACTTTTCAGATGGTGTCTCCAATTTAGATTTTGTGGTGGAATATTTAATCTGAGAAAAACGTTTGAGTACTTCTTAGAAAGCTCATTAAATAGATCCAACACACAATAGATTTGTACATGATATCACTTTATCCAAAAATATGGTTTTGCCAAATGCTTATTGTGTGTTAAAATGGTTTCAATGTTCTGCTCTTTTTAACCTAACAATGTTCTGAGGTATATAACAGTGCAGTGGTAATTTGTTTGCTGTGTTACTTTGCCCAGGCGAGTCTTTCCCACATCTCCATCTGGTTTATTCCCTTCCAAAGAGACAACCAAATTAGTAGCCCAACAGTACCATCTGACGTTAAGGAGGCAACATCCAACTTTCACTGGAGGAGCCTAATGTCCCTTTCTTCCTAGACAGTTCTGTATGTTAATTCTAGTACATGCCGATCAATATCTTAAAACTAAGAACCTAGGATATTTTGAGCAAGGCGAGCTAGACAAGTATAGATTATAGGTCCATAATTGGAAGAGTTCAGTTTAAATAATGAAATATCTACATTTGAGTGCTAAGCTGTGGTCCACTGTTAACACTCCCAGCTTCTACCTGTCTCCACCGTTCTCCCTCTGATTCCAACTGTCAGTAAAAGCCTTGCAAAAAACGTGTCACGTTGGCCGTGGGGTCAAATCCTGGTCACGGCATACCAACCAAAACAATGCTGGCTAACATCAACAGAAACCTCACTATGCCCGAGACTGATGTCTTTGTGAATGTATGGTTCTTTATCTAAATGTTTCAGCATCGATGACTGATTGCTGTAAAACTCAAACAGTTTTCCAGTACTGGCAGAAAAACCAAGTTGGCGCTTTTTACATGAAATGCACCCCAATGTTGGACAGTTAAGTAAACATTGTTGCCAAAATCAATTTTGTGTTTAGTTCTACAAAACTCCATAACAAGGCAATGCAGCTATCCTTGTTGAGATAATGAACAAAGTTATAAAGTCAACATGTTTAAATGTATCATAAAAATGGAAATCGGAACGTTCTTTGTTTTTTTGTTTTTACTTCAGCTGATATATTGATAAATGTACAAGGTGTCAACATAGTTTCGTAAAGACTACAACTCTGATGGGGTGGTACTTAATGCTTTGGTCCACTCCCCTTGGCAGGTTTACAAAGTATCCCAGGCAACTTGCTACTGCTAGCTATCTAACTTTACATTACACAACACCTTGTAGTACCATGAATTGAAGGATACATTTTTGGAGTGATCTTACATGGTAACATACATGTTTGACCCGGGGCTTTCTCCGGACGATATCCTAGTGAAATACATTCAAATACGGATTGAAAAATATATTGAATTGAAAATAATTGAACTGGGACCACAACAGTATAATTACCACCAAGATTACAAAAGTTCATTTTATTCATTTGTGTCTTGCTTTTTGCTAAACAAACAGTGGCTGTGGAAATTGATATTGCTTTTTCGGGTACTGTAGGTTCAGAAGCTACAGTAACTGTAAGCGATCTGAGGCTAGCAATCATTATGTAAAAACAAATTAATTTTTAGATATGGCTATTGTTAAAACTGCAAGTTCACTACAACATTGCAGCCTAAAAATTATTGCTATGGATATGTCTGCCTGGATTTTATTATTCTGAGGTTATAGTGGTTAGTTAGTGGACATTTAATAGAAAAAATGATGGTGTCATTCATTGAACTAATAATCAGATTTAGTGGACTGTTGAGAAAACAAGAATTTGTTTAAAAAAATAAAATGTAGATTGGAAAAAGTTATTTCTACTGGTAAATGTGTATTCATGTTATTGTTTGTTGGCAAGATATAAGTTATAACTAATAACATATTTCCCAATCAACATTTTGTAAGGGAGGCCGCGTATACATTCGCTTTGAATGCTGAAAGTTATGGTATTTAATTAACAGACGAATAAAGAGGTAGCCAGGTATTCTGCTTTAAAAAGATCTGACATTTTGCTTAAATTGTGAAACGTGGCACTTCTGAAAATATCAAGTGTTGTTTCATAAGTATTACTGTAGTGATTGTCGTTTTATGTTGACCAAATATTCAGGCACAAGGGTACGTGATGTATGGGCAATAAACCACAGTTAATCGCTTTAAATATGAACAATGCATCGCTAACTGCCTGGAAACAGCACTTAGCTGTAACATTTTGCTATTATAACCGGTTACCAAAGCATTAGAACTGTAAAACATGTTTTTCATACCCGCATGAGACTACCTCACACGTACATCACTGTTTACTGCTCTAATTTGTTTGGTAAATGGTTTATAACAACAATAAGGAATATCGGGGGTTAATGATATATTGCCAATATAGCACGGCTAACCGCTGTGTCCAGGCACTGTGCGATGCTTTGTGCCCAACTGCTCTTAGCCACATACCACATCCCGTCGTACGTGATTGCTTACATTAACCACGACATTCAGGCAACGAGATTGCATGATTTCAACAACCTGGTTCATAATAAATAAACATACACACAAACTATTTTCCGATTCATGATACTGGTGATGTGGACAAAAATCGCTTCGAAACCGTACTACGTCGGATCATTCCACAAATGAGGAATCCAGCAATTCGGAAAATGTTTTCCACACAAATTTGGTTTGACAACGTATCTAGGTTACTGTACAGTCAATGGACGTCATACTCTTTAAATCATAAGTCTGTGTGCTTTTTGCTAACTTTCACTTTTGTTACGTCAACAGTCAATTTCACTTCATTAGACTAAACAGGCTATTTTAAGCTAGTTCGTTAGCTAGAAAATGGACAGTGAAATACATCGCCAGTAATACTACAGTACAGACCAGCAGAATATTTCACTGACACTGGTATTAAAAGGAGAGATGGCTGTGTTCTTGTAACTAAAGGTATAATTAATGGGTGTAAAACCCCACTACACTAAAAAGACCACTGTCAAGGTGTGTCAAGCGGTGACTCTCGGCTACTGTAAATGAATTCACTAGTGTTATTAGTTAGTTGTTGTTGTTGTTGTTGTGAGTTAGCCAGTTCGGTTGGCCCGACGACGACATCACGTAGTACCTACTGTAGTTGGTAGGGACACTACCCAACCTTTCGAAAACATTAAATTGTTTATTGACACCCCCATGTTATGTGCGTCATTATATTAAAGGTTACGCGATACTCATTCTGAGGTACTGTAGTTAAATTGGATGCACACAAAATTCACGCGTAAACAACAACATACTACAAACAGTACGTCAACTGTACTTTGACAGTTTTTTCCCTTTGGCAGGCTACTGTTCTAGCTAGCTAGCATAACTGTCAATAACGCAAATTCCGGCGGCTAGTAGTACTGGTACGAGGCGCTTTGGCGACACATGTCTTAAGCGTTATGTGTTTACCACATTTACAACTTTTTTCTCCATAACCTTAACTTTTCCACTTGAGAACATAGATTATGTAAAACACCAACAACATAGCTTGAAATAGATGTGGTACATACCGGCTCGTCGACGCCATATTAGCTGTTTCTGCCAATGGTGTCTGGAAATCTATCGAACACAATGGCTTCTTCTACCTCTATTTATGTCTTTTTCGACCCACGTGTTTACATGCCTACGAAAGGCCAAAAGGCTCAAACTAAATCTTCAAACCGCGATTCAAATATTTGGTGTGTGTAGACCACTTTCCAAGTATGTCTCATAATCCCCCTAAAACCTTGCGGCAGAAGTGTACTTTTGCTTAATAACAACATTAAATTCTTCCCTAGGGGATTTTTATATCCATTTCAAATTAGGGCTGTCTTTTGTTCAGGCTTACCACAACGCAATTTTGATAACTGTACATTTCTATAGGAAAAGTTTATTTTGAGCATTATTGAATACATTGAAGCTAATAAATTTTTTGGTAGAGTTCACTGAAGAAAATATGTTGAGTAATATGATTTACACTGTTATCAAAACGCTGAGCATGGATAAACTTAAATGAAACAATTTATTTATTATTTGAAGCAATTCAAAAATTCCTTATTGGGATAAACAAATTGTGAGGTGCAGGGGGTCAATAGTGTCATCCAATTAAGTGATTCCAATTTTCATGCTGGTTAATTTTAAATTCAACATTAGAACGTGTCAATGGCAACCAGTGTGAGAGCCTACGTGTGATGCTGTCAGAGAGGGCATTGTCTCCCTGTGCCAGTCTGTGCCTCTATCTTTTGGCCAGTTTAAGGCTGCCTTGATTATCCCTCACATTCTCTGTACTATTAATCTCAACTGCTCTGGTTGGACAAACCCCTGACAATTAGTAATTTCTCTTGGCCAAACATTCTATGGCCGATTTCAACAGAATTCTAATGTTTCACACATCATCTGTGACTAAATTACATAGACCGGCAATCAATTTAAGACATTTGGATTACTTGTCAGCAAACACAGACATACAACAAAACTTGTCAGCAACACATTCAATTGCACATTAATATACATTATACATTAATTAATAACATTGAAGACTAGACTGATAAATAGTATACACAAACAACACTCAGTGAATCACACAGACAACCATAAAGACCATGTTAAACTGTCTTCTTCCCCACCAGAGGCTTCATGTCACATGAATCAGTCCTTCATTGTCATAAAAACTAGTATGTCTGTCTGGGCTTGTTTTTCTATCTGGATTCATGCAAATTCATGAGGGACTATGCCTGCTATGTTTCATGTAATGTAAAATGTTTGCCCAACGTTTTCACCAGAGAATGATGGGTGTGTTTCCGTACAATTATGTTTTTGGTAAGGAATAATTTATCGGTCCAGTCCTGTCCCAACAAAATGACTGGGTCGATGATGATATCCGCACCCCACCATTGTTTTTACATTAAGCTTCCACCTGTTTCACAAACACAGCCCTTTATGGCCCCCGCCTTTTAGGCCAGTGACCAGTGATTCCAAACCCCACATGTTTTAACGTGGTGCATCTATACAGGCCTGATAGGTCTATTCATTTTGAGTAAATTATCTCCACTTCTTAAGATCCACACCGCAGATTACTTTAAGTGACAAACTGTTATATTGAATAGGGTTTATCATCGTTTGTGTGTACCGCTTTAAGAGTCCATGGATTCCGCGAATCTGCTGTAGAAAGGCAAAAATGTAGCACTGCTAAAATAGGAATTTGTTTTATAAAGGTGCAACTGTAAGCACAAAACAATGTTTCTGTGGCAAATGCTGTGGTATAGACAAGTCCTGATCAGACTTGCCTGTGCTACCATCCTCACAAAATTATAATAGATTATTCATATATATAGGTTAACAACATATTACACATACAGCCCCAAATGGAAGATTTACATACATATTTTCTCATTGCAAAAGTCGGGGGAAAAAAATTCATTTTTAATGATTTATCTTTTGGCTCGCCTCAAGGTCAATAATATAAAAAGTGCAGTTTGCGATTACCAAACTCCCTATGGCCTCTACCTGTAGAGCACATCAACCTGGCATCAGCAGCCTGGCACTGGTATTGTGTTTTTTCTGAGTACAAGGGTTGAGCGGAGGGTAGCCCAGTCACTCCACATGAGCTAGCCTGGACCGGTTAGAACCTGTACTAAACTCAGGAGACACTTCCTCAAAAGAGTGTAATCTGCTGTGCACTCGTGCAGCAACCAACCAAATCCAGACATGGCTGGAAATCCAGTAAGACACCAGTCGGTCGCTTTCTTTCTAGATTTCGGATATGTAATAATGATATAACCTAAGGGCAAACTGACAGGACGGGAGGGAGGTGGAGATGATCACTGTCACACTGTGTAGCGTTGTCACTTTGCATAGTTGCATACACTCTACAGGTGTAGTAGATATAATCTACCCTGTACATGGCGTTCGTTTAATTACTTATTTGTAAATAATATTTGCTAGATTTTTACTTAATGTGTGGTTACTGTACAACGCTTCCAAATTCGTATATAAATATTGTAATAGAATACAAACATTCGAACGTAGTATGCGAGTTAGGTACGATCTGGGACCTTGAAAGAACTACATTGTGGTGTTTGAGATAAGAATGTTGTGTCTTTAGGACGTCGATCTATGTCATCCACCAATAAGAGACGCCGGTAATAGCGGTTTCATGTTCTTTTTGGACCACCCTTTTCTTCGAATTACATGCGTATCGAGGTGGAGGCTCTACGCATATTCTCAGAGTCGCTAGTGTGTCTCAGGTAGGTTTGTCAGAACGGATTGTATTTAGGATGGTGTCGACATTTGTACCATCACGAAAACATATTCTTGGTCACACGCTTTATTCATACATGGTTTGAACTAAAACCTCGGAAGGAATTGTCTAGAAGGCACAAGTGGAATGGAGTACAGAACGTCTCATTAGATAACGTCGCCAATACAGTAAGTATAATATGCTCGTTATTTTCACACGCCAAAACTGTAAAATTAAATTAGGCCTAACATATTTAATGTTGATTCTCGTGTTTTGTTATCCCAGAGAAGATTATTATTTTTTTGCAAGTGGCCGTATAATAGCTTCGTTAACGCACTGTACATTTTTTAACTTCGTGCACATGCAGTAGTTGAATTACCGACGTTAAAAAAGTTAGCAATGTTACAGCGGTCACCTGACCTCGGAGTGAGTCAACTACTGAAAAGTTAATGTGTCTAAACTCTACAGTATTCTAAAGGGTTCCACATTTATCTCATAATTAATTACTCACATATGTAAATGCCTGTAAATATCTGCTATAAGTAGCCTACAGGTTTAATTGATCCATCAGCTCAACGTCTCTTTGTTAGACTTTTGTTGTCAGCTTTCTCCCCCCTCTGCTGAGCCTGTTTGGCTCTTCCACGCTTCGATTAAATGCAGAACGTCATTGATGATGACTGTTGAAAAAGGATAGCCTTTAATAATACTATACGCATCCTAACTATAATATAAGAACAGCACCCGTTAATGGATATTCATCAATTATAAAGAAAATATTAATTAAACCAGATCAAAGGTGATATGTGGTCTGCTTTATTTTCCGTTTCCTTTGAATAAAAATACATAGCAGTTGAAGAACTTCCACGGGTATTCTGTCTCTGAGTTTCATAGCAGCATGGTTAATGGCAATTAATGTCACAGCAGTTCGTGTTTATTGTCGTTATTTTGGAAATGTCAATGAGTGGGGGTTTTGCTTATCTCGTACGCAGACATTTCCGCGCAGGGACGAGTTTATCATTTTGCTAACGTGTTCTTTGCCCAGTTTTACCCCTGGGCTGGAGCTAGATTGACTTCGCACTCTGCACTTTTTCCTTGCCTGTACTCTTTTTATATTGGGAAGGAAAAAGTGCAGAGTGCAAAATCACTCTTACATATATAGGGACATGAATAAACGTATTACAAACTGTTGTGGTCACAGAGTGAACGTTAATTTCAACACTGGCAATTTTTACAGGAAGTATGCCTACATGCTCAAATTGAACAAACATGCCAACATTTCTCAATGACTCACAATAGTTGGTAGATTAACATAAATTGAGGCTTTGTCATTCTAATATATAAGTCCTCAGTCCATATCAGATGTAGACTCTTGGCTTTGTCTTCAGATGCGTTAAAAGTTGAATAGATATGCAATATGAATGTAATAAGCCGATGTAATACTGCTTTGTCCTGCGTGTATCACCTAAGCTCAATTTAGTTATGTAAAGAAATGTATTCATCTTGATTACCTTTAAAACCATACCATAAGTACAATAATGCACCAACAATGTTTCTTTACTCAAGGAAAACTCATTTAAAGTTTTTGTTTTCATTGTTTTTATTTCTTTTTAATTTGATGGTTTTTGTAAGAAAGGCTTCTCAAGCTAAATGTTTTTTCCCGCTTCCATTTCAGGAATGTTTACCATCACTGAATTAGCGTCGCTGAACGATATCCAGCCAACCTACCGCATCCTGAAACCATGGTGGGACGTCTTCATGGACTACCTGGGGGTTGTCATGCTCATGTTGTCGATCTTTGCCATGACGATGCAGATCACGAAGGACCAGGTGGCATGCCTTCCTTGCCTACAAGAAGCAGAGGAGGCTGTGGCCATGCCGGACTCGTACACAACACAAAGTCCACTAAAGACCGCTGAACCGGTTGGCACAACGACAGTGCTTGTGGCACCAATGGTCAAGAACGATCTGCCAGGCAGTACTGTGATGCAAGAGAGCTGGCTGCAGCAACCAGTGCCCACAGGGGTCAAAACCAATTTAGATTATCAGCAGTACATCTTCATCAACCAAATGTGTTACCATGTGGCCTTGCCCTGGTACTCAAAGTACTTCCCCTACCTCACCCTTATCCACACCCTTGTGCTTATGGTCAGTAGCAACTTCTGGTTCAAATACCCCAAGACAAGCTCGAAGATTGAGCACTTTGTGTCGATTCTCGGACGGTGCTTTGAATCCCCGTGGACTACGAAGGCCTTGTCTGAGACGGCTTGTGAAGACTCGGAGGAGAACAAACAGAGGCTGACTGGCGCCGCGTCGGTGGCGAAACAGTTATCGCAGGAAACTAAAGACGAAAATGCTGCCAGCTCGTCGACTCCGATTCTTGGGAACACGGGATTCAAGTTTTCAGCAGATAAGCCAGTTACTGAGGTCCCGAGCATGAACATCCTAGACAAGAAAGATGGAGAGCAGGCCAAGGCCCTTTTTGAGAAGGTGAGGAAATTCCGTGCCCATGTGGAGGACAGCGATTTCATTTATAAGCTCTATGTAGCTCAGACCGTGGTTAAAACGGTGAAGTTCATTTTGATCCTGTCCTACACATCAACCTTTATGGCTTCCATTCAGTTTAAACATACGTGTGAGCCTAAGGTCAAAGAGTTAACCGGGTATAATAAGTTTGTTTGTACCCACAACATGGCTTTCATGCTGGGGAAGCTGCTTGTCAGCTACATGGTGCTCATACTTATCTATGGGATGGTGTGCTTGTATTCCCTACACTGGCTCTTCAGGCGCCCTCTTAAAGAATACTCATTTGAGAAAGTCAGAGAGGAGAGTAACTTCAGTGACATTCCTGATGTGAAGAACGACTTTGCGTTCCTGCTGCACATGGTGGACCAGTATGACCAGCTGTATTCGAAAAGGTTCGGGGTCTTCCTCTCAGAGGTGAGCGAGAACAAGCTGAGGGAAATCAGTTTGAACCATGAGTGGACATATGAGAAGCTCAAACAGCATGTGACCCGAAATGCCCTAGACCAGCAGGAGCTCCACCTTTTCATGCTTTCTGGTCTGCCCAATGCAGTGTTTGACCTCACTGACTTGGACATACTTAAACTAGAGTTAATTCCTGATGTGAGGTTTTCTGCAAAGATTTCCCAAATGACCAGTCTGCAGGAACTTCACCTCTGTCACTGCCCCGCCAAAGTTGAACAGACTGCATTTGTCTTTCTCCGTGACCATCTCCGCTGCCTTCATGTCAAGTTCACAGATGTTGCTGAAATCCCCACATGGGTTTATTTGTTGAGGAATTTACGGGATCTTAATTTAGTAGGGAATTTGAGCTCCGAAAATAACAAAATGATAGGACTAGAGTCCATGCGAGATTTGAAACATCTAAAGAAACTGTACCTAAAGAGTAACCTCACCAAGATCCCCTCAAACCTCACTGAATTGGCCCCACACCTGATCAAACTGGCAGTGCACAATGATGGTACCAAACTCTTGGTACTGAACAGCCTTAAGAAGATGACAAACCTTTCCGATCTGGAGTTGCACAACTGTGAGCTAGAGAGGATCCCCCATGCTATTTTCAGCCTAACCAACCTTCAAGAGCTGGACCTTAAATCAAACAACATTCGGACCATCGAAGAAGTCATCAGCTTTCAACACCTCAAGAGGTTGACCTGCCTCAAACTCTGGCACAACAAAATTATCACAATTCCAACCTCCATTAGCCAGGTCAAGAGTTTGGAGTCGCTTTTCCTTTCACACAACAAACTGGAGACCCTCCCACCGGTGCTTTTCCACCTCCCCAAGCTGAGGCACCTGGACGTCAGCCACAACTCAATCACGGTGATCCCGCCAGACGTGGGTGTCCTCCAGAATCTCCAACACTTTGCAGTCAATTCTAACAAGGTGGAGGTGTTACCCAAACAGCTGTTCAAGTGCACCAGGCTGAAGGTCCTGTGTCTGAGCAACAATGGCCTCACCAACCTACCTGATTCGGTCGGTCAATTGGTGCAGCTCACTCAGCTGGAGCTGAGAGGGAACTGTTTGGACAGGCTTCCAATGCTACTGGGAAACTGCCGCCTTCTACGTAAAAATTGCCTCATTGTTGAGGACCACCTTTTTGATACTTTACCTGTAGAAGTAAAGAGGAGCATCAGTCGGGAGACTAATGTCTCCTTTACAAGTGGTTTATAGTTTATCACCACTGATATCTTAAACCTTCTATATTAAATAAAATGGATATTGGGGCAATACAATATAAAAGTGACAAGTTATTTACCAGAAAGTAGCCTTGTAGTCTTCTTACTTCTGTGTCTTAAAAATCGTAGCAAAATTAACTTTAGGCCAAATCCTTAATAAAGACAGAAATAAATTTCAAAAATAAATCCCTCCAGAAACACAAATATTCGGAATACACACACACACAATAATAATGTTCCCACAAATTGTATTTGCAGACAATGCACTGACTAGCAATGAACGTCATCTACTGATTTATAGCTTTTATCCTTTCAGTTTTCAAGCCTTTATAGACTCTGTGTACCAGCGTAGTGACGAACTTCCGCTTTTGTCTAGAAGTCGGTATTGCAGTTTCCGGTTTACTTACTAATACTCATCCGCATTAGTAAACACCTAAACTCACAACAAGATGAGTGATGCTGTTGTACGGAAAAAAAAGAAATATAATGTAAGTAACTCATTTAAGTTTCAAGGTACAAGTGGGGCATCATTTTAATCAGGAAAATGTCCTCTTTTTAATAAAATATGGTTTGCGCTATTCAATGACTTCAAACACTAGACTAGAAATAGTCAGAAAAGGCGATTTTAAATTTTTTAAATTTTATTTTTTGATATACTTCCACGTAACGCAGGTTTAAGCGCAATTAATACCATATAGGACCAGATGTTTACTTCCTATGCCAGTTGTTATTTTTCAGTTTCGTTGTGAAATGAGGTTACAGTAGTAAAATAAAAGAGGAGACCTGTTTTGGTGCTTTTTTAAGGCTATGGAATTTTAGGTTAGAAGAGACTGAACAAAGGTTTGTTTCAATTCACTTGCTATGGGGACGCGCTAGCGTTCCAGCTAAGCCAGCGTTCTTATGCCGTTTTTGAGGCTAGGGTGAATTTTTATGCGTTCTATTGTCCTGCCTAATACAACACTAAAAAGGAACACGTTGCTAACTAGTTTAGCAGATAGCAGGCCGGCACACCACAGTAAACTACTTACCCTCGTAGTTGTGCATACGTAGAGTTTGAATCCCTTGTTCCGCTTGCTTGTTGGAGCAGGGGACCAGACATCAACAATTCGATGGACATCACTAATGCTTATTTTAGGCAGGTCTTGGAGACATCTACTAAAAACTGAAATTTTGGGCGACGCGGGTGATCGCCTTAAGTAAACCGGAAAATGATATGCCGACATATGGCTAAAGCGGAAATTCGTCCATACGCTTATGCACAGAGCCTATTCAAGCCTGAATATGTAGTACAAAAAAGATTTTAATTGCTTCACTGGATATTATCACAGTATGTTTTTATGGGGAAAATATATTTTGACTTATTCACAACTATTGTATTTGCTACTCAGGTATAGGGGGACAGATTTTCAACTGAACTGCTGCTATTTCTCAGTGAGGGCTTTCGTAACAAAAGCTAAAACAGAGGAGAACTCATGATGGTTTATATAGTCATTATCCACATCCCCATTCAGTTAGTGAACAGATGCTGTCTTTTTAATCAGTCATTTTTGCTCTAATTGGATTTCATCAATTTGCTTTAATGACATCCTGGAGCCACAACATGGTCTGATTTGTGTGTTGATAAAAGGGGTTTCTCTGTCCAGTCAGGTGGGAACTGTTTGGAATAGTTTCGTGATGTTCCTGCCTATATAATCATACTAAAGTTCACTGGAGAATAAAATAGAAGTGCTCAGCTTTTTTACACTGTTGAACTAATATTTGATTTGCTTTTTAATTTTGTTGAATGTCCATGTATGCTTTACAGTCCCCCATTACAGAAGATACTAATTCTAATATTTAACAGTGCCGTACAGATACTGTTAAATACAGAAATTTGATTTTATATTTTCACACTATGAGGTCTAAATAACACATTGTATTTTTGAGTTGTTTTGAAAAAAAGGCCTGGAATTTCAGCCTGTTAAGGTGGGATAGCACTTGGCCCACTTCATAACACATGATCTGATTAAAACAGACCACTAGCTGTTCATCTATGGCCAGGGGAGGGCTTTATACCATTCTATAGCCAATGGAGGCAATGTATGTAAATAGCTTCACATTTGCTTTCTAACGCCTACACGATCAAACAAAGCATTTCAAGGGCCAAAGGTGGTTCATGGAAATAAATGTTAACAAATACATTTTTGGAGTTGTTTTAAATAAAAACACGCATAGATTTTTTTAGACATACAGTGATGATTACAAAGACTTCATGTGTAGATGATGTGAAATGGCTAGCTAGTTAGCAGTGTGTGCTAGAAGCATTTCAATTGGTGATGTCAATGCTCAGTGAAAGCAGAGCAAGGGAAACTTAGATCTTGAAGTGTTTGCTTTCCTTGCTTGGCCTTAATGGGGTGATAGGGAATACCGATCAATATTATTACACATGGGGGCTTTAAGATGTGTAATTTAGAAGAGATGAGGTTTGACAAAAGGGAGAGAGCTGTTTTACTATACCTAAGAAAATAGGCAACAATAGCATAAATAAACTACGCACAAAGATTGTTATATTTCCTTTTCCAGCTTATTTCTGTACTGTTCATAAACTGCTCACATTTGCAAACATACCAAACTACTACTAAATCTAGATTTTTAAATAGTTTTGTTACTTTCTCTATTTCACTGCTTGACTTTGACTGAAATCGATTATTTTGGGTGCCAGTACTGTTTATATTCACGTGCTGAGGCTCCACATACTCTTTTTTCCCCATTACCGAAATAGGAGCTCAAGCAATGGAACATTGAAATCTCCAGGACAACGCTTCAGCTTCTGCCTAAATTAAGCATTGTGAAACAATTGGTCATTATACTCTATGAGGTGCTTGTGTGGCACTTAAACTCCGCTATATCTTTTCAGAGATTCAGATAAATGGGTAAGGTGCTTTATACAAATGTTTTTTTTAAGGAGTTATAACCTGTGCTTTAACTGAGGGCAATGATCGAACCATGTACAACTTACACAAAGACTTTAAGGTAGTATGGCTAAGACCAGTTTTTGCTTGATTTGTAATCATGTGGCGTCTGTCAGAATTTCTTTAAGGATTCAGAGAACTCATGCCATAACATTAAGGTGATCCTCAGATCAGATATAGTCAATACCTATAAGTTACCTGAATGTTCCAGGCTGTAACTTTGACACCAGGCCAGGTGGTATCAATTTGTCAATATAATTTTATGCTTTAAATATGTAGTTTTTTGTATTTATTTTCAAGGAGGGTGTTGGCATACATTCCTGTACTTTGAGCATGTTGTAGCTTGCTCTACTTTGTTTTTAGTAAATTACATAGTGTGCTTTGGCAATTAGAGCTTTTTTCTTATCCCAGGGGTAGGGTTTTAAAGAAAAAAGTTATTATGTGGATGTGTTCATTTTACTTTGTTATGTTGATATTACAATAATGTCACACTTTGTTCATTTTTCCAATACAGTCGGGTTTTTTTGTTTTGAAAGAAAGCAATTGCCCCACTCATTGACTCATGCTCATCCACTATCTATTTAAAAATGTTGATAATTGGAAAAGGATTAAAGCACCTGGTTAGAAAAAGACCTAAGTACATGTATGCTAGATAATTTTTTTGTGCATGAGCCCTAAACACACAATATGATTTTCTACATTATAAAGTTTGACCAAGTAAACCTGATTGCTTATAAAAGACTTTGAATCATTTGTCCTTGTATGTTTGAATTATCAACCCTGTCGGTCATTACTGACACAACAGTTTTCATGTGATCAACATTACACAGCAGTAGTATTAAAGGGGTATTCCCTAATAGATGTCTTTGTGTTCCAGTAATGATACATTTCACAGCTTAGGAGCAGCTCTTACCAAAGGTAGAGAAAACAAGCATCCCCACTTACATTGTGTTAAGTCAGAAAACATGACGCCACCTGTCGGAAGACAATGACCCAACTCCCAAATTATTTCTACTCGGGCATGGCAGCTCATGTAAGCTGACTGTCCCACCCAGGGGAGGCAGTGCCCCAGAGGCAGTACAGAAAGAAAGGAAACTCACTGGCTGATTTTTTTTAATGGTTGGGGCGAGAGGGTGAAGGGACATAATGTAGACCAGATCCAACTGTTCTCTTGCGTGAGAATGCCAGACATGCAATAACCATGAGCTCTGGTGGGAAAGCATCCTCCTAGGAGAGAACTGTAAGAGGCACAGGCAGCAACTGTGACCGTTTTTTTTAAATGGCCTAAGTAAACTAATTTAATTTGTGACGATAGAGGCACCACGTGTGCATTAAAAAAATACTTCTTCCCAGGATAGAACAAAGGACGAGTTCTCAGATTCCTGCAGTTTCACATTCATGAAATGGATGGTTGTCAAACAAAACTTCAGATTCCATCCTTTGTTATCACAGTGTTACTCTGTCTTTAGATTTGTTTGCTAGAGCTTTATTAGCACCACAAGGGACACTGGAGTGCCTCTGTTATGTTTGAATGGCCGACTGGCTTTTAAATGTGTGATCATGTTTTTCGGACATGATCTCCAGTCTCATGAACATTAAGAAACTGCCTTAATGTGGTTCTCCTTTCAAGGGGAGGGTGCTGAAAACAAGGTAACAAAAAATATTGACACTTCATTGTCTTTTTTTTGGTTGATGTATTTGAATCATTAATCAAATTAGTTAAATAAATACAGCTCATTTCCTGTGTTCATTTCATACAGACTTTTCCCCTCATGATTAAACCAAGGCTGCCAATTCTGGATGAGACTGGATGTACTCTTAACATCTCCACTACTTTATGCAAAGTTTCATATGTATACATCCTTCAACTGCCATACCCCTATTCTATTTGACTTGTAAAGGGTTTCTAACCACACAGGGCTGCAATATTGCTTTCAATCTGACAAGTTGACTACTTTCTGCTCAACACGAACCATGAGACATTAGCAAAGATGCACTGAATTCTGGTGTAGTGACTCACAGAAAACCCCCAGGGACCACACATTGTACAGTGGGGAGAACATTTGATACACTGCCGATTTTGCAGGTTTTCCAACTTAAAAAGCATGTAGAGGTCTGTACTTTTTATCATAGGTACTCTTCAACTGTGAGTGACGGAATCAAAAAAATAAAATCCAGAAAATCACATTGTATGATTTTTAAGTAATTAATTTGCTTTTTATTGCATGGCATAAGTATTTCATACATCAGAAAAGCAGAAATTAATATTTGGTACAGAAACCTTTGTTTGCAGTTACAGAGATCATACATTTCCTGTAGTTCTTGAACAGGTTTGCACACACTGCAGCAGGGATTTTGGCCCACTCCTCCCTACAGACCTTCTCCAAATCCTTCAGGTTTCGGGTCTGTCGCTGGGCAATATGGACTTTCAGCTCCCTCCGAAGATTTTCTATTGGGTTCAGGTCTGGAGACTGGCTAGGCCACTCCAGGACCTTGAGATGCTTCTTACGGAGCCACTCCTTAGTTGCCCTGGCTGTGTCTTTCGGGTCATTGTCATGCTGGAAGACCCAGCCACGACCCATCTTCAATGCTCTTACTGAGGGAAGGAGGTTGTTGGCCAAGATCTCGCGATTTATGGCACCATCCATCCTCCCCTCAATACGGTGCAGTTGTCCTGTCCCCTATGCAGAAAAGCATCCCCAAAGAATGTTGTTTCCACCTCCATGCTTCACGGTTGGGATGTTGTTCATGGGGTTGTACTCATCCTTCTTCTTCCTCCAAACACGTCAAGTGGAGTTTAGACCAAAAAGCTCTATTTTTGTCTCATCAGATCACATGACCTTCTCCCATTCCTCCTCTGGATCATTCAGATGGTCATTGGCAAACTTCAGACGGGCCTGGACATGCACTGGCTTGAGCAAGGGGACCTTGCGTGCGCTGCAGGATTTTAATTCATGACAGCGTAATGTGTTACTAATGGTTTTCTTTGAGACTGTGGTCCCAGCTCTCTTCAGGTCATTGACCAGGTCCTGCCGTGTATTTCTGGGCTGATCCCTCACCTTCCTCATGATCATTGATGCCCCACGAGGTGAGATCTTGAATGGAGCCCCAGACTGAGGGAGACTGACCGTCATCTTGAACTTCTTCCATTTTCCATCAGTTGTTGCCTTCTCACCAAGCTGCTTGCCTATTGTCCTGTAGCCCATCCCAGCCTTGTGCTTGTCTACAATTTTATCCCTGATAAGCTCTCTGGTCTTGGCCATTGTGGAGAGGTTGGAGTCTGTTTGATTGAGTATGTGGACAGATGAACTCAGAGTTCAAACAGGTGCAGTTAATACAGGTAATGAGTGGAGAACAGGAGGGCTTCTTAAAGAAAAACTAACAGGTCTATGTGAGACGGTATTCTTACTGGTTGGTAGGTGATCAAATTCTTATGTCATGCAATAAAATGCAAAACAATTTTTTTTAAATCATACAATGTGATTTTCTGGATTTTTGTTTTAGATTCCGTCTCTCACAGTTGAAGTGTACCTATGATAAAAATGACAGACCTATGCTTACATGCTTTGTAAGTAGGAAAACCTGCAAAATCGGCAATGTATCAAATACTTGTTCTCCCCACTGTACCTGCTGGGGTTTGAGCACTGGCTCAGCTGATTGTTTATGCCCCTCCTTTCTGTCTCTCTGGCCTTTCCTCCTTATTGTCATGTCATTAAAAATCATAAAGTAGCATGAGCTAATAAGCCCTACATAACCTTTACTCCATGGGTTAATTATTAGGCAAGCTGTGCGACGGATCTTTTCATTGTGACTAACCTATTTCGTCTATGGCCAGGGCCAAGGCTATTTCTTGATTTGTTTTTTAAGGAGTCCTTTTTTAACTCTTTCACTGACAGTAGTTGTCAGAGGGACAGATGTTGAGGAGACATAGGTGAAGGTTGGAGACGCTAGGGTGAGTTCATTGATGTGCCATTTTGTTATTTGGGTGAACTATCCCTTTAATAAAAGACACCTGCGTTTCCCTGTCTCTAATTGCTTATCACATGTGAATGTCTTATACGAATACGCAATGCTTTACTATAAATGTCATCATCCCCCTCAGCAACTCCCGCCTCCTGTTGCCTAATTTAACCCTTTTGCGAAGATTGATTTTGTGCCATTTATTATGCGTATTGTTAATTGACACTGCTCAAAAGAACAATAAATCCAAGAAGCCGGACACAGTTCCGTCTGCAGCTGTTAGATTTTGAGGTATCAAGGAATTCACAGCTGAAACATTGCAAAGAATACTGACTGAAGAGGTCTTCCACTTCCCAGGTTTCTGAGCCTGTGTAAGGATATGATTTACACCGTGAGAGAAGCTGGGTGGGTAGTATTGTGAGTGGATATGGAATGGGAGGATAAATGGGAATAATTAATTGTTAATAATTAATTCACTAGGATAAGTTAGAGGTATATTAGGGTAAGCGCATAGGCCTCACTCCTGCACAGTGTAGGTGGCAGCCAATGAGGTTACAAATGAACTGGAGACAGCCTCCAAGATGGCGTCTGATTATTTTCAACGTATTCTTTTTATTTTTTTATTTTTTTTTATTGAAAATATCAAAATTCACAAACAAACATGGCTGCATAAATTCGGTTTTTCAGAATAGGAAACAGAGCAGATATAGCCATAGGGAACAGCTCTTAATACAAACAGTAAAAATATAGTAGTCTTAGTAACAAAAATAGAGAATGGTTTATAAAAGGCAAAAAAAAAAAAAATATATATATATATATAAATAATAATACCATAACACAAGGGGATAATACATACATTGTTCAACTATTTACTTCCGTTGGGAAGTGTTTTAGGGTATCATATATGTTTTGTGCTTTAGGACCTTTCAGAGTTTTTAAGGACTTCATATACAGTTTAAATTCATTTAAAAAAACAATAAATTTGGGAGATGATTTCACTGTTCTACATTTATGAATAAAAAATGTAGCTAGACATACAATTGTATTAGAACAGAGCTCATCACCCTTATTTTGCAACACTAATCCGAATGTTATGTCGTCACAGGAAATAGTGCTTGGGAATGAAGTTATCTGTTGCTTAATCCATTTACGTATATCACACCAAAATGTCTGTATCACATTACATGAGAAAAACACATGGTCCGTAGTTTCGACATCATTTTCACAGAATGTACACGTATTAACATCTATACCAAAGCGAAGTCTCAGTAATTCTTTAGAGGGGTAAATGTTGTTCATTACCTTAAAATGTGTTTCTTTCACTTTAGGAGGTATAGGGAGTGTTAGATACATTGTTCTAAGTTTAGTGACTGAAACTTTATCACATTTTTGTAAAATGTTATTTTTATTTTGGCTGTTAGGGTAAAGATATTCAATAAAACAATTCCAAATATAGTGGTTAGTGCATTTTTTATCCAAAACAGAGATTCCTTGAATTGAAAGTGGGGCTGATTGTGGATGAATCGGATAATATTCCAAAATGTTTCTTGTTAGAGAAACAAAACCTTGGGGTAGTGCTCTATGTAATTTAGAAAAGTCAGATTTTAAGGGTTTGAAATTATGTTTGATGCAAAATTGTTCAAAATTAAAAAAATGTCCATCGGTATCCATTAAGTCGGCCATGGACCATATGTTTTCCCCATACTAATCTTCAAAGAAGAGAGATCTGTTGCGGTGCAAAATATATCGGTTGTTCCAGAGTATTGATGTGTGGGGTGAGAAGTTATGCACGTATAACATTTTCCAATACAAGAGTATTTGTTTGTGAAACTCTGACAATGATATAGGTAAATTGTTAACATTAAAGTCCGCTCTAAGAAGAAATTCTAATCCTCCAATGTTCTTAAACAAGGTCTTTGGAATACAATACCAGAAGGAGTTGCTGTGTTTGATCCAAGATTTTCAACGTATTCTACTCACTGCTGCGTATGCAGATTAAGGGATGCTACCATTAAACCAGTTCCGGTTTCACAAGCCCATTTCCACCATAAATTATTCAATGTGCAATTGTACTGTAGCTCAGCATGACCGGCGTAAGCCAAACCTGCCTGAGCGAGGACTTGCATTCCAGTGCAAGCTACTGGGACCATGCACCTTCATTAGTGGGGAGGGGAAATCCGAAGAAAACATGCCTGAACATGCCTCCAATACTCAACCACTGGAAAAAATCAATTGTAGGTGTATGCAGGTAGAACTAAGAATTATTAGGACTCAGAGGTTTTAGCAATACCTTGAACTGTACGCCATCATTTTACAATCGTTTTGGCCGGACTTGTTTTATGTTACAATATTTGAAACATCTTCAAAAGGCCTTGATGTAATCTTCGTGACCGAATTGAGGCCGCGTTATGCCCATTAGTTGTCTTTTGACGTGAGCGTTCTCGTTATTCCCATGCTCCAGGAGGATAGCCTTATGTTCTAGTGGGTCCTGGATGTGCACGTCTATCTCGTTCACCAAAATCCACTCACCGACCGCTCATTAGCAGATCAGTGACCTTTTAGTGAAAGTTGGAGCAGACACATGATATTTAGTGCAAAACACAATAAAAGATTCAAACAAAAACTCAAATATAGAGGATAAAATTACATTTAGCTGACTACATGATTATCTGCACTGTCTACATCTGATCCTCTCTGCTCATCAAATGAGGGATCTTTTCTGGGTGACGTCAGCAATCTTAAGCTATAGTAAGCAATGCAAAGTTCCTGGAGCTCTGGTGACTGAAGCACACAAGTGGAATAGGATCAAGGCCGTTTGGTTAATAATGTTCGCATTCACACACTAAGTTGGGAATTTGTGTGGCTGAATAGAATAAAAGGTTCTCTCTCATGAAGCTTATCGTGACGCAGAAGCTATAACTCTGCTTTGCAGTTGAGTTGAGAAGGGGGAAACGATGGTCACAGCTGCTGCGTAAGGTTGACGCCTTTAGTATCACAGCGAAAAAACGCTCATCTTCAAAGTGGTGTGCATAATGTTGAGTTTCCCATCTTATTCTCTAGAGATTTGCTACCATCTGCTGCAGCCTGGGCCTATCATGAAACTGAAACTTGCGAAAAAAGATTATATATTTCATAGTATTTAATAAACCAAAAAAAGCCCACAACCCACGTTAAAACTAAGTTTCTGATTTGTGTTAAATCATGTTGGTTTCAGGCAAGGTGGACAATAAACAGTGAGTAGACATTCTGATCTCTTTTTAAAACCTCCTACATGGCTAGATGTCATGATATTTATCTAGCCAGCTAAGCGATTGATTGAAAGCCATGGATATTTATCTAATGCAAATTTGAAGCTGGCAAACGTTAACTTACAAAGCAAACATTTTGTAACTTGCCATTCTCAATTACATATCCTTATTGAGATTAATATGTGCCAACGAAGTTAATTACAAGTCACAAGGCAAAATTACAACATAACCGATTTCCTTTTAAGGGCAAAGCAAGATGATTATCTCATTCTCCACCGTAATCATGGCCCCTTGGTGGCAGTATATCTCCGACACGATCGTTTGTAGACCGCCATGAGTGATACCAAAGAAGAAAAACATGTTATTGCTAGCTTTAGGTAGCGTGGCTGCAGTCATATCAAGGAGTGTATAGTTAAAGACCTGTGTATTACAACTAAAATGTCAGTGGTCAATAGCTAATTAACAGGGGACGAGAATGAATCGACAACATGATTCGTGTTATGATTATGGTCACGGAAGGTAAGCTCGCCAACGTTAGCTTAATAACATGTAGTTAATATCACCGCCTGGTTTCTTGCACTGGTGTAGAGTTGTTGCTAATTGACGTATGTATACGTTTTATAAAGATTAACCTACAGGCCAGCAGAATGATGAATGCAGAAGTCAAAGGTGTGCAATCTAATTAATCCTATTATCTGATGTTTATTCGGTTACAGCTTCATACCAACCCTGCGAAGTACAGGTAGGTCCTCCATACCCTAACCGTTCCATTGCTAATTTCTGTCTGATATAGATAGAAAACCCATTCCCTAATTATTATATTATTATCTTGTTTTTCTTTTCAATGTACAAGCTTTATTTTCCCCCACAGAAACCGTCCAAGGTCTCACACAACACACAAAACTCCCAACTGTAAGCCCATCATCTTACAACTCCCAGCAAACACGCAACTCTGAAAAGTATGATTTGCTTGTAATTTATCCAAACTAAGCCAATTTGCTTATTATTTAAACAATTCAAATGTATTAGGCATTTTCCTGGAAAAAGTGATTATACTCATTTGGAATGTTTATTTATGTATGTAGACATGGTCTACTCCTAGTGCTCGCACCATTTTTAAGGGGAAATTGCACAAGACCTAAGATGCATTTATGTTTGTTTTTCCTCTCCAGAACTGAGCTCTACGATCCATGTGACCCCGGCTCTTCATCGGACTCATCGGAGGTTGAGGTAAAAGTTTGCTGCTTCAGTGATCAAACCTGGCTCGCCGATCAGCCCTGGGGTCCTGTGAAGGGCGATGCAATTAGCCAGCACAGTGCTGATTTAGGGAGTAATCGAGTATGGTTGCCTTGCATCGTCTGTGAGTGTAATTGAGGCCCAAAGCCGGAGAAAGTGTTACTTGTAGTGCTGAAAAGCTTCCTGGTTGAGCAAGCAGTGTAATAATTGATGTCAACCGTCCTGAGACCCCTGGGAGTTGGTGTGCTGCCAGGCCTTAATTAAAATTGGGGGACAAAAATTTAAGAGGATGATGAGGATTGCTCTGGTGCAGTGATGTAATTGTACATTTCTCTGTTTACAGCTGACTAGAAGTCCACCAAGGTTTACCCTGTCTAACTGGGTTACATATCCTAACAATGGTGAATCAGAATGTAGCGGAAGAGGTAAGATTGTCAAACAAATATTTAATCTGATAGTTGTGAATGGATAAAGTAATTGATAGTTAAATGTTCTTTTTTGGTATGGAGACAAATCCAAGTCTCCATCAGAAGTCCCAAGGAAGAGAAGCAGAAGCCCAAATGACGACATAGCCAGGTGAATAACTCGTTTTGATTAGAGGAACCACAATTTGACTTGACTTGTTTTGACTTGCAAGGACCTCCTTGCAGTAATCCATAATAATATTGTTGCAAATCTTACTTATTGGTATCTTTTAGGGATTCTTTCACCTGTGACATGTGTAACTTGGAATTCCCTAAAGCAACCAGCCTTGGGTTGCATTTGAAGTGCAGTGGTCACTGGGAGATCATGGAACATGTCCAGAATCTAAGCGACTACGATGACACCACAGTTGCCTTTTTACATGTGGGTGGAGCAAATGCATTTTCTTTCTGTAACGAAATGTAAGGTCATGAACCTGTGTGAGTCATATAAAAGCTTATTGATTAATGCAAATTATTATAATTTTTTCATTACAGGAGGCTATGTTAGCCAAAGTCCGGCAAGGTGATAAACCTCAGATAAACAAAGAAGCTGTTAGAGGTATCTTAATTTCATTTGAAGGTGTATCCAACCTTCCTACTGTTGTCTCATATGCCTGGCAACCCCGGTTTGGGCCAAATAAGCAACAGTATTATTGACAAAAACCACATTCTCATTTCACAGCAACAACCTTAGACTAATGCCCAGGGACAAAATTACTTTCTGAAGGCTCTGGGATTCAATCTGGAAAACTCATCATTACTGGTTAAATACTCTTAACCCTAAGCAACCTGCTGCTGTCAAAACTGTATACTGTAGTTGCTTATTCTTTCTGCCAAAACCGTGACTCGTGAATTTTAAATGTACTTGTATAAACCACTTACTGCACTTGCACACTTAGCTACATCACACCACTGTCTTTTGCAGCGTTGCAGGACAAGGAATACATAACAGTGGTGGAGATGTTACACTGCGCCCCGTGCCAAGTTTCCCTCTCCATGCATCCTTCGGCTCTGCAGGATCACCTGAGCTCCAAAGACCACCTGAGAAAGAAAATGGTAAGCTGCTGCAGCAGGTGCCACTTGTCAGATCATCAGTTGCCACTTGTCAGATCATCAGTTAATAACTGAAGACATGTTACGAAGAACCGTTCGCTGATATTGTTAGAGAAATCGTGTATGATTAGCTTGGATCTTAGTTAAATCGAGAATGGCTGGTTTTGTTTTTTCAAAGAACCTAAGATTTTAAAGCAAAATACAGTACATGCTAAATCTTTCATGATTGTTCCAATTTTTGTTGTGCGAAAGATTTGGGTTCACTAACTATTGTTTCTTTAATTGACTGTTTATCACTGAAGGAACATAGAGCTAAACAGTTACGGGACAGTGTGAACTTTGCAAAGGCCACCATAAATCAAATGAAGGCTGAGTATGCAAGTTTCCTTGAGGTAAAGTCTTAACAGCCATATACACTTTTACACCAGTGCTATGTGCGATTGTCTGTTTGTTCCATGAATTGTACAAAAATAGTTTTATTTGAATGGAAATGAAGACTTGTTGTATTTCAGGGCAAGGATCCTTTTCAACAGACAACAGAGGGCCTTCAGAAGCAGTAGATTATGTTAGCCAACTGCTAGTATTTACTATGGACAGCCAACAACCACTCATCAAAAACAACTGTAGAAAAAGACCAAATGGACTAACTGACCTGAGCATTGATATGCAGTTTCATTTACCTGTGACACCAATACTGGTACCGAATACCAGTAACTGAATTACATGTAGAGGATGAATCTTAGTTTATTATTTTGTTTAATGTAGAAATTGTTTCATGTAATAACACAGCTAAATGTTACTGAAAAGTAGTTTTTTTTGAACATTTTATTTTTAAACATTTTATTAAAGAATACTTGCAATGTCTTTCCACAATAGGTTTTTGACCCTGAAATAACTTGAAGACCGAAACGCACTCAATTCAGACACTTTCACTTTCCCCACATTGTAATAGACTTAAATTATAATTGATTCAATTTAAAACAAAATTGCCATCAATCAGGCACACATGACCAACTGATGTTGAAGCAGAAACATCGAAACTTGTGCCAATTTATGACCCATCCAATGTACAATGTCTTTTTCCATGACACTCCAAATTTAACTCTGATGCCTCCTGTGCCCTTTGAACCTCCTTGGCAAGGAGATACTCGGGTCAGGGATGTGACCAAGAACCCAGGGGCCAGTCTAATGGCTTCAGACTTTCTCTGCAGAGATCGAAACAACGTATGACATGCCACTTGAGGGACCCTTGGAGTATGAGGGGGGGGGGGGAATCCCAAGTCTGGCAGAAAACTAGGTACCGTTCATCACTGAAAGCCATCTTTACAGTGAAGCATGGTGGTGGGTGCACACAGCCAAAACAATGCTGAACTGGCTTTGGGACTAGACTGAGTGTCCTTGAATGGGCCAGTCAAACCCACGCTTGGAACCACAGAAATCGGTGGAAAGACCTGAAGATTTATTTACAGACGCTCCCATTCAACAAGGCTTGAGGATTTACATGGAAGAATGGGAGACACTGGCCGACTAGATGGATGCTCAAGAAACTGGGATTTCTTGCTGAAGGCAACTGTACTAAATAAAGGGTATGAAAGATTCCAGTTTGTCATTTTCATTAAATTGGCACAGATTTCTGACAGTGTTTTAGCGCTGTCATTATGGGGTATTGTGTGCTCTATGTACTGAGTGTTTGTGTGACTAATATCCACTTTAATATTCTGCAACAGAGATGGTTGAACTGGTTTTACATACTGGTCACGGTGACCACTGTCACTGACAACCTATGTGCCACCACTGATTTAAGGTGTTCTTGTGAGATACACGAGTGAATCCCAGGTTAAACTAGCTGAGATTTCATTACATAGTAAGGTGTCGAGTTTTAGACAACCATTGTACCATTGCAGTGTTCCTCTGTATTCACTAGCTGAGGTATGAATGCATTAAAGAATGCATTACAATGCCAGCATTTGTCCACTGTTATAGGAAACACCCATATGTCAATCCTGATGACTAAACCATACTTTTTTTATTTTATTTATAACATCGCAAAAATGGTTTCAGCGTCATATCCGTATGATATACATTTAAACATAAATTATTTAAAAACACAAAACAGCATTATTTTTGAAACAGTTAAAAAACATTAAATATAGATGACCGTTATTCATGAAGCAACACGCTGTGACCCCAGCATAAAGAACACAATGTGACTGATAAAATCCTTTTCATTTTGGAGTTGGAGCTAATATGCAAATAACTGCAGTATGTTAAAACCCCTGACATCCATTATAAAGGACAAAATATCGTGTTCCACACGCGTACAAGTGTTCTAAAAGTGTGTTGGTGAGAAATAGACATTTTTTCTGCATATCCCACTATCCCTGAAATACCCATGGGGAGTGGGGTCACAACCAGGGATCGGCCATTATTGACAGTGACCCTTGAGCAATTACAGTTAAGTGCCTTGCTCAAGGGCAGATTGAGAGATCACCACGTGGGCTCCGAGAGTCTAACCAGAAATATTTTGGTTACCGGTCCAATGATCTAATGGCTAATTGCTGCCCTCAATGTTTCCAACATCTTGTTCTGTAATTAGCTCACACACCAAACTTAACCATATTGATAGTCATCAACTAATCCTAACCCTTCAGGTAGATTCCCCATCAAAGTACTTCCTTACCCAGAAACCCCTCCCCATAAACAAATGGTAGCAATATGATCATGATTTGAATACATGTTAAAATACAGAAAGAGGATTGTACTTGTCCCGTTTTCATGTTTTCATGTCTAGTATAAATGTAAATATATCAATGTACAGAGAAAAGGTGCTCCCGAACTGGACCAAATGGACAGAGATTTTAGGAATCTGAGGTAAGAGTTGTCTCCGTTGAAAATGAGTTCCACACTACGTTACTGCTAGACTCGCGAGGTAGCTCGCTCTCGCTAACCTGCATAAATAATATGTATCCCTGTCATTTGAATGGGTAAGTGTCCAAACTTTTGACTGGAACTGTATATCATTTATGTAAGCTTCTGAGATCCGGCTGGCTCACTGCATAAACACCAGAAATGAGTCAGACAAAATGGAGTCATATTCCAAACAAGGGACATTTTAAAATGCTGATAAAAACGTAACAATATCCAAAAAAACAGAACGTTTTAAGAGATTGGGTAGTCAAACTACCAAAAGCATTTTTCAATTGCCAATTATGATTATTAAAAAACTGTGAAGGAACATCCAATGTACAAACACATACACGCAACTGAAGGAAAATTTAGATTTTTTTTTGTTGTTTTTTTTAAACTAGGTCCCCTTGGCTTAGGAGGCAGTGTTAGTTGCCAGTGATGAAGTCTGTCTTTCAGTGGGGGAGGAGGGGTTCTTGGGCATTGAGGTGATCTCCCTCATGCCTGCCCCAGTGTGGGGCACACTGGTGTTCATTATGTGCCTTTGTAGGTGCTTTATCCAGTCCTCCTGCACCGACAAGGGACCCTGGAAGACTAGGTCACAGAATCTGCAAACAGAATTTGAACAATCTAAGAACCCTGTAAAGACTTGGCACTGACTGTAAAGTGTGGTTCTTAACCCATTATCTTAGAACTAATATATTGGATAAAGCTTCGCCCCACCTTAACATCTGAGTACTGTTTATTCACGCTTTAAGTTATTTAAGCATTTTATCCTCACTTGGACAGGAAACTAGTCAAATATCTTCAATTTTACCCCCTTTTTCGCAAGTATCCAATTCTAATGTACAACCTTGTGTCACTGCTACAACAGTCCTGCGGGTTTGGGAGTCACCGATCACCACAGGCTTCCTCTGAGACCTGTCCGAACAGCCGTTCTGCTACTTTACACCCCCTCCCGTAACCAGGAAGTCAATCTGAGCCAACACGTCCAAGGAAACGCTCACTCACATTGCCTTATTCATAGCCAGGTTAGAGGTGCTCGCCAGAGATGTTGCTAGAATGCAGCGGCACAAGGAAATCCCCTATGACGGCTCTTGCCCAATATACGCTGCCCAATGGGACCCCCCCCCCCCCCCGGCCACAATCGACAATGGTGTGACCGGGGTCTGAACCCGCGCCATAGCAACGTGATTACACTTGCAAGGCAAGTGCGTAGACCAGTGAGCCACTCGGGAGTACGGTTATAGAGTTTTTGCTGAAAGAGCAGTAGGTAGGATATGGACCCATGCTGCAGCAGTACATGTTCATGGAGGCAGCTGCTTAGACCGCTGGACGGCCCTAGACCAGAATATCCGAGTACCGTTTAACCTTGTAGCAGAAATGTCAAGGAACAGTTTTAACCATGGATATACACTATGGTATGTGCTCAAACATTGTGACTCGATGATGAGGAAAAATTTCATACCTGCAGGTTAGTCTATACATCTCCTCTGGTGCGTGGGGCGTAGTGAGGGACAACTTCTTCTTGGAACCAGGCCTCGACCTCTGCCTCCTCTGTTTACAGTCATATGCTGAAACAACAGGAACAGGTCAATTTGGTCGCGTGAACTCACCACGCTGTGATCTTACTACGTGCCACTGACGACGAGGAGACCCTTACTTGTTCCCTCCAGCAAGGCAGTCCTCTTTCGTTTTGCATATGCCCGCAGGTGATTGGACAGACTAACCCCGCTGTGGAAGGTTGCATTGCAATGGACACACACCTTCCTGTTGAATTCCCCCTTTTCTGTTAAAACAACATTCAGTCACACTGTGTCAGCTGTGGGCATGCAGACATACACTGTAAAAATTAATGTGTCCTTCATATCATTAAACACTAACATAGAAATGTAACCGATAGAATGGTTGTACTCATTAAAGTGCAATGAGTGGACTGGGATAGAGGTGCCAGGGCCATTCTATTGATCATTTCTCTATGGGTTAACATCCCTCATCCGCCTCACCTGATGTGGAGTTTGGCAGTGATGAGTTGACTTGTGCTCCTCTACTGTGCTCGCTGGTCGGGGGACCGGCCAGGGCATTTCTTGCCGTTACAGAGGAAGTCCTAAATTTTGAGTCCTCCTGACACTTCCTCTTCTTCAGAATTCCTATCAAGGCACTCGAGAGTGATCCTTTCATCTCCATCTTAGTCTCTCCTTGCTTCTTTTCCAGTGTCTTCCCTGGTAGAGAGTACGTGGGCTCCGGCTGTTTGGCATCGTTGTAGAGGTTCTGGATGATATTCTGTTTAGGCGGTGTCAGGTGATTGGAGGCGGCCTGCTTTGAGGGGATTCTGGAATGGGAAAAGTTCCTTTTCTTGCCTAGGATCTGCAGAGCTCTCTGGAACTCCCTCTTGTCACGCATCAGTTCCCGCAGCAGCAACATTGGGGACTTGGACTTCGTGGCGATGGTTTTGCCAAGCCGTTTTAGGTGGCCCCGAATGTGGTTAGACAGCCCAGTCTTATTATCGAAAGAGTCTCCACATAATGGGCAGGAGTGCCCTCGGACCAGAGGTTCCTCAGAGCCCAACTTGTGCGCTGAAATATAGTAGATACAGAAATACCTGGTCACCATTTCATTGGGTGCAGAGGACATTAACATCCATTCTTGTTCAAAATTAAAAACATTTATGGAATACATGCGTTAGCGGTGTGCTCAATCCTGTCAAATGTGGCATGTTGGGGCTGCTAAAGTAATTATTTTCAAGGTGTGATAATTCAGGTACCAGTATGACACAAAAATACATCGTAATGAGACAACCAACAGATATCAAATGACTCATGATTTTGACAATGACACTTAAGATCTCAAATTCTGCAAACCTGGTGTCCTCTTTTCCCTTATATATTTTCCCTAATATTTTGTTTCTTTCAATGAGCTAACAACAACCATACCAATCTCTTCTCGCTCATATGGAAAGAGATTCCACACAAAACCAAGACCAAAGAAATACTTTCACAAAATGAAATACCTAGAATGGTGCTTTGGAGGAGGAGTTGTTGAAATGTTTGACATTTGTAATGGAAAACACAAGATAAATATTTGTTTGAAGGTCACATGACATTTTGGGCATACCCAGGCTAGAAACTCCATAATGTTATATGTGTGCTGTCATTTAAAAAAATAACTGTTCTGTTGTATGGGTAGTACTGTATGTAATCTTTAAATAAAAAAATCATGATCATAAAGGAAACGGCCAACTTAACTAGCAAATAATTGAATATAGTAAGCATAATATTCTGCAAGCTCACAAAGAGTGGGATCTCTGCTAGTTTGAAAGTTGTGGCTTATTTTATTCATAGAATGTAGCATAGTAGGCAATGTTATTTATCATAGCCTTTATTTGACTGCATATCATTGCATATCCTGCAAATCTCCAGCAGAGAGCAACTGAATTTTGAATATATTTTTTAATCACTGTTTAATGTTTCTAAATTGGATCCAACAGGAGACCGGTAGTGTCAGGCATGGATTAATTCACACACAGCTGCTCATGATTGTGATAAAGGTACAATGTTATTGGTCAGTACACTTCAAACTGTCTGTATATTCAGAATATTCATGTCCTGGCACACAGGACACCGGTCACAATGAAAAACAAAATTGGCAAAACCTTATTAGAAGCGTTGCACAGTTCTCCACAACCAGCTTTTTCACAAAAGCAGAATGTTAGAAATTTTGGCTAATAATATGTATTATTTTATTAGTCTTTTTAACAGAAATGACAGGACCCTCCCCTCTGACCGTTTACTCCACTATATTCTGAGAAGCAGGAGTGTGAGAATGTGAGCAGAAAGATAAGGGAAACAACTGTAAATTATTTGGCAAGACTCAGTGTACAATAGGAGAAAATAAAAAAGGGGTTTGTTTCCTGTCCTATAATTCCCCCCCCCCCCTAACCCACACTGGCATGCTATGCTTAACCTGCAAAAATACTGAAATTGCTGATGAATTTTAATGATTTATAAATGAAAATGTTGCATTGTTTGATATTTTATTTCAAAACAATGATATTCAAAATTAATTATTGTGAGATGACATTGGTTTTATGAAATATTTGTCAGAAAAATGCAAAACAGCTTGCACATGTATTCAACCACTTGTGTAAACTCCCAGTTTACACAGATTAAATACACTGCTAAAAAGAATGAAGGGAATGCGTAATCATCACAGTATAACACCAAGTCTATTAAACTTCAGGGATATTAATCTGTCCAGTTAGGAAGCATAATCGATTGTGAAGCAATGTCACTTGTTTTGGTGCAAATTAAAATGACAACAGGTGCACTGGAGAGGAAGACAAACAGCAAGACAACCCCCAAAAGGGAATGGTTTAGCAGGTGGTGGCCACAGACAATTGCTCTCTCTTTATCCTTCCTGGCTGACTCTTCTCTAGTTTAGCATTTTGCCAGTGTCCTTGTCACTACTGGTAGCATGAGGTGGTACCTGCAGCCCATTCAGGTAGCACAGTTAGTCCAGCTTTTCCAGGATGGCACATCCATACGTGCCGTCGCAAGAAGGTTTGCTGTGTCTCCCAGTACAGTCTCAAGAGCATGGAGGAGACGCCAGGAGATGGACCGTTACACAAGGAGAGCAGGACAGGGCAGCAGAAGGGCATCAACCCAGCAGCAGGACCTGTATCTGCACCTTTGGTCCCACCTGTAGTGGGACTTGCGCTCACACCCCAGCACCGTGCAGCTCGATTGGCATTCGCCAGAGAACACCAGAATTTTCAGGTCTGCCATTGGCACCCCGTTCTCTTCACAGATGAGAGCATGTTCAGACTGAGCACATGTGACAGACATTAAAGAGTCAGGAGACTCCGGGATGAAATCCTCAGACCCATCGTCAGACTTTACGCTGGTGCTGTGGGCCGTGGATTGCTCCTGGTGCCGGACAATGCCCGGGCCTCATGTGGCCAGAGTGTGTAGGCAGTTCCTGGATGACGAAGGCATTAATGCCACTGACTGGCCCTTATGTTCCCCAGACCTGAATTCAGCTGACAACCTTGGCGACGTTATGTATTGGTGCATCCACCGCCACCAAGTAGCACCACTGACTGCCCAGGAGATCACGATGATCCCTGTTCCAAATCTGGGAAGAGATCCCCCAGGACACCATCCGCTGTCTCATCAGGAGCATGTCCAGACGCTGTCGGTATTGCATACAGGCCCGTTGGCTCCACACAACACATTACTGAGTCACATTATGCGTTGCTGTGATGAAATTCAGTTGGAACAGCCTGTGAGGTCAACTGTTTACTTAGATTTTTGGTGTGAGTTTGAATCCAGCCCTGCATCGGACGTCATTTTGTTCTCAACAAATTGCACAATGTACAGTAAAGATTTTGATTTTTAAAATATTTAGTTCATCGAGACCCAATGTGTTCCCTTAAGTTTTTTGAGCAGTGTATATTACCCTAACAAAGGTAGATGCTTTGGCATTGGCCTCCCCATGTGAACCGCTAAACTTGCTGTCACATTACTGAAAAAAACTTTTGAAGGATCATTCGTCAGGCTATGAATCTAAAGAAAAAATAAGAAAAAATAGCATTCTAGAGAATGGTGAGATCATGTAATAGGTGTTATAGAAATACTAAGTGTTTACATATTCTAGTGAGCACAGTTGGATCAATAATTAGGAAGTGGAAGCTGCATCACACCACCCAGGCATTGCAACAAACAGTTCTTTACAACTCAGCACTTACACAAGAAGTAGATTTGTAACAGAAGCCTCATAGAGGCCAAAAATCACTTTGAAGGAGGTACAGTGGTTGGGAGTGGAATAATGGCGCACCGGTCAACCAGTTGCAAGAAAGAAGCTGTTACAAAAGTACTATCTGAAAGCCTGAGAGTGACCCAGCTGCAATGTGCAAAAGGTTTTCTGGTCAGATAAAACCAAAATAATATACATACGCTATAAGTACGCAAACCTAACACTGCCCATGCCTCAACAAAAAACATTACTAGAGTGAAGTATGTTGGTGGCAGCAACATGCTGTGGGGATGCTTCTCATCAGCAGGTAATTGGCATCTTGTTAAAACTAAAGTATGGACGAAGCAAAATATAGGGAAATACTGCAGATAAGTGTGGGAGGAAATACACCTTTCCCAAGCACATTTCCTAAGCAATGTTGAAGTGGCTCGAGATAAAATAGATAAATGTCCTACAATGGCCAAGTGAAAGTCCTTATCTCAATCCATTTGAGAATCTGTAGCACTATTAGAAAATTGCAGTCCACAAGTGTTGTCCAACCACAGTGATGTAGTGTGCAGGATTTGGTTTTCACCTAACATAGCGCTCTGCATTGACGATTAAAAACCTGTTTTTTGATCTCATCAGATAATATAATCTTCTTGCACTTGGTCTGAGTCTCCCACATACTTGGCAAACTCTAGCTAAGATCTCGTGTGAGCGGTTTTCTTTTTCCCACATTTGTAAAGCACCTGCTACTGTTGCACGGTGTCTCCCAGCTCAGCCGCGGAAGACTTTAACTCCTTTGTGGATGCCATGTGCTCCTGGTGGCCAGCCTGACTAGTGCCTTTCTTGCCCTGATACTGAGTTTTGGAAAATGGAAGATCCTTATTCCGGATTTGCTTTGAATGTTCCTTTGTCTTCATGATAATTGTTGTTTGGAATTGTACTAACCAACTGTGGGACCTCTCAGAAAGAGGTACACAACTTGAAATAATGTAAAACATGATTGCACACAGGTGGATTCCATTCAAATAATTGTGTGATTAAAGACAATTAGTTGAACCATAGCTCATTCAGGTGTCATAGCAAAGGGAAAGATTACTAATGCAATGATTTCATATTTGTCATGCTGTAACATAAAACAACAAAGTCCAAGAGGGCTGAATACTTTTGAGAACCACTGTATTTATGCATGCGTGTGTATATGATACTTTATCCTTTCAAACGTCCTAAGATCCTGGTATTCAACCATGAATGTTGTAAAACAGTGATCTGGGAAAGTATGTTCAGATTCAGGCTGTGGCGTTCAGGAATTGCTCATGCAATCTCCCAAGGAAACCATTCCCCACATTACACCATTGCCAACTGGCAAGGTGTGATGCAACCGGAACCAGAATCCACTGGATTGGACAATGGTTTTCCACTCCTGACTTGTTCAGTGTTAATAACTCTGCTAGAGCAGCTTGTCCTGGTTTTCAGCTGACAAGAATGGAGCCTACTGTGGTTGCCTGCCGCAATAGTCTGGCTGTGACAAGGACTGATGAGTTGTGCGATCCGAGATGCCGCTCCTCATGCCACTGTGTTACTGCACCAGTTTCTGGCCTGCCTGTTACCTTATGCCTCTCATCATCACCAAGCCGTTTGCCACCTGCAAGAATTCCACTAACTGGGTGTTCTACGTTTGTTGCACCATTCTCAGTAAACCATAGACTAGGGCTGCCCAAACAAGTTACTGTAAAGCTACCACGCTTGAGGTTCTCTCCAAACCCAAATTTAGTGTACCTGATTGTAATAATTATCTTGGCAAAATGCTAAATTGGGTTAGTCACAACAGCGGTTGGAGAGAACCTACAGCATAGTTACTGCCTTGGCCCAGTTGTATGTTGAAAGCCTAGAAGGGGATCCATTTGTAATATACAAGAACTGGTGCGTCTAGCACAGATGATCCTACTACGCTCAAGGTAAAATAAGCAACTGAGTCCCATTCTAACGTTCAATCAAACAGTAACTAAAAGACTAGATGCCTGTGTGCTTGCTATATATAGTAGGTAACGGTCACTCAATGTCAACAGAAGCAATCAATTTGTGGAACTTGGTGTACTTTATAAATTGGCTACCTCAGTGTAGTATATGAATAGGTCATTATTTTTGACAAAGTAAAAAATGATTTACTTCTCATTAAGTATTTCACCTTAAAGTGTTGAATCCCAAAATGTCCCCTTGGATTTTTGCTGGGGAGACAACTTATTTTCCTGTTATTTTTCCAATCAGGGCTGGGTTTTATTAAAAGGGGATATTTAACTGAAACCATGTTTTTCTGTCTGTTAGGTGTGCTAGGTTTCCTTTGATGATTCATCAAAACACTTACTTGGGCTAGCTATCTATGCCAAACTGCACTGCCCTATGCTGGACTCCCGGGCACTGTCATTATGCCGCAACCAGGATTCAAACACCTGCCAGAAATTTTGCAGATGTAGATTAAATCAATTGAATACACTGTCAAGTTTAATTTACTACTTTACGTTGATAATTTTCTATTTAGATAGCGTTGATGCAGCTATAGCCTACGTAATTGCAAACCGAGAGAAAGAATAATAGGCTATTGCATAGGCGAATGTCTTTTTCAGTGTTAATATTAATGATGCCTGGAATCCAACAGTTCCAGTTAAATTTTCTAACAGCCAGAACCAATCCTAAACAGCTGAGATGCGTTTCAGCAAGTGAATGTTTGTTAATTATCACGTACACGTCAAGGCGCTTAAGCGGGCCTCGTTCACAGAGGTTTGCATAGGTGAATGCTTTGGTTTTCTGTCAGTTTAATAGCGGATAACCTTTCGCGATGTGTTATCATTCCGTGTACCACCGATATTTACTGCTCGTACAATCAGCGTTTGTTTGACGCACAGCGTCACACAAAACACACAACGCGTTGTTAAGAATTGGGAGGTGCGCACGAAAGCTCCTACGCCAGCCTCTGCGGGCTGCGGTTATCCAAAACCACTTTCTCTGCGGCGCATTGCAGAGCCGTCTACAGAGAAGCACAAACGAAGCTTCGGCAAATAAAACATTACCAGCCCAATTTATCAATCTGTATTAACAACCTGCATTAGTCTTTGGATATGCAAGCTAAACAATAACTGCTGGTCTAGAACAGGAATTAAGACAACTAAGCTCCCCTGTTGCACCATGGTTAGTGGTCATGGTTTTGACTATTAATGTTTTGATGATTTTGCATTGCCCCAGGCAAGCACTGTTTGCTTTTAACTCTTCTAATGTATTTGTCCTGAAGTTACTACGTGGCAAAATGTAATTTTCAAATGCTTTAAAACAGTCCCTACAATTTAGATAGTGTTGATACAGCCGGCTACTGTGTATCTCAGCAGGTAACATTGTTGTTATTTATCCCATCCACTTTAATATAACTTCCCCACCTCAATCCATTAATAAATTTTAGCAACGTGCATCTGTTTTTGGATTTGAAATCTAAACAAGAATTTACAAATTTAAGAATTATGATAAATTAGGAAATAAAAATGTTGATGAATCAGAACATTATCATGAATCAAATTAAATATATGATAATACATGATAAATAAACCAAATAAATGTTTACCTTTTTTCAATCGTCGCATTGCTACCATCTTTCGGCGAATGCGAGGTTTCCTGTCTTGAGAAGCCACCTGCTCCCGAGACACCACATGACGTGCATTGTAGCTCAGTCCAACCCTATGCAGATGCCCTCTCACATGATTGGATAACCCTACACCTGACTCAAACACAGCAGGACAGTAAGGACAGGTCTTCCGCTCTGCACCCCCTTCTGAATCAGGATCTGAAAAAGATTTGCCTAATGGAACAGAACTGGACTCCATGGTCTCTCCAAAGATCTGTGTTTCAATGGACTCCTCTTTGACAACAGTCTTCTGCAAGAGTCTTTCGTGGCCTCTCTCAAAAAGGTCTTCAGATGTTCCAGGGACTCCCCTTATGGACATTCTTTTGTTAAAGGAATGAATGTTACCAATGTAGAGCTTTTCCTGCTTTATTTCACTTTCATCAAGACATTTAGTGTCAGTATCTGTGTCATAGTCACTATATTGGAAGCCTTCCTTATCATCGTGGTCTTCCATCTCCTCTGCGATATTTTGCATCTTTGGACTTTGCAAGTTTTTTGGTAAAATGAAGCAAGAGTCCTGGTCAACAGTATTGCGATAAGGGGTAGACATTTTTCTTTTGGAAGGAGACTTTTTCATCACTGGCTTTTCAACAACAAGTTTAGAAACATTCTTGCTGTTGAGGTTTGCACTAATATTGCCACTTAAACTGGAATCATGGCTGGAATTGAAGATATTATTCTCCAACTTAGATGCCAACAAATGTTTGCGGCTTTTTGAGGGAGAATTGGTATTTTCTGAAATTCCTGACAGTGTTCGTCCAAAATCACTATTGTCCCCATTTGTCTTCTCAACAAAAGAAAAGCCAGCAGTGACATCCATTTTGTCATTCCTCTGCTTGTCATGTCTTTGCCGAGACAATAGATTATTTATTGACTTGTCAAGTTTTGACTCTGTGGGTTGAGTTTTGAAGCCTCTGTTTACTCTGTGAACAATCTTATCCTTTTTGAAAAGATCAGAAATGTCATTTGAATCAGAGGGCAAATCGGTTCTTTTTCTAAAAGCCTGTTTTTTCACAGAGAATTTTGATGTCAACTCTGAAGAAATGGGATCTACTTTCTGGGATTTTCTAATGGGAAAATGCTTCTCAGGACGTGGTTGTTCACACTCATTTTTTTCATATTCCTCGAATGTCTGATTATGACGAATCTCAAGATGATTTTTAAAGACCCTTTTGCTTGAGGTGCCATAAGAACAAATATTACATGAGTACGAATGAGGTGTTTCATTGTCTTCCTTTGACTTACATTCCTCTGTGGACTCTTCTCTCTTTTTACACAGCCTATGCTCTTTGTTTACATGCCTCTCAAGTTCAAACACTGTCACAGCCATGTAATTACACTTCTTACAGTCGTAGTACCGCTTATCCTTCTCATGAGTCTTGGCATGTTGAACAAAAGTGTTCGGACAATTTGTTCCAAAAGTGCACTGGGGGCACTGTAGTCTTGCATCCGTGCCCTCGTCCTTCAATTCATTCATGCCCTTGATCTCCTCCATGAGTCTCTCTCTCCTTTCCTGGTGAGTGGTCATGTGTCGAAGAAGGGAATTGCGAAAACGGAAAGACTGTCCACACTCCCTGCATATGAAAGGCTTTGGCATGTTGATCGGACTGGGCTGATCTGTGTGAGTCCTCATGTGCCGGTGCAAATGATTCTTCTCCTTGAAATTGATGGTACATTTTGTGCAGGGATAAAACAATGGCTCCTTCTCCGAAGAAGAGGCTGTCCTTTTCTGTGGCGTAAGGCTGTGAGCCACGCTTGTCTCACACGAACTTCTGGTTGGGGCGCTGAAAATAATTTGCTTTATGGCCTCTACAGTTCCATTGGGATATGATGCCTTCTTTGCTGCGGGAGACCGAGGTTTGGAGTGTTTTCGTAATGAGCGGACTTTGTTGATGGGAACAGGGTCTTCGTGATCATCCTCTTCAAATAAGTCATTTGTTGACTTGAGGCTTGAATCAGAGTAAAGCTCCTCTGAGGGATCTACCATGACTACCATGTCCATTTTGCGTTTTCTTCTCCTTTGGTTATTTGGGGGAGGATCTGCCTTTGGTTGCTCCTCCACAGGAGAATCATCATGGTTGTCCCACAGAAATTGCATGAATTCTCTCTGAGGGTCCCAGTTCAGTGGACCTTCATAATTATCAATTGAATTCTCAGAAGATTCCACATCGAAACCCCATATCCCTGTAGTGTCAATGTCTTGCACAGTCTTCAATTGAGTAATACTCTTTTCTTCTTTGTCTGTCGACGAGCTGTTGAGCTCATCTGATTCGAAGGCTTGGTGCGAAGAAGGTCCATTCACAGACAAGACATTTGAGTTTGAGAGAACATCAAGGACACTGCTATTTTCTCTCAGGGGAGAAGTCTGAGGCCTGTCCAGTGTTTCCACAAACAAGGGCAGCTGATTTTTCACTGGATCCTGAAGAAGACATAGAGTGTCGATCACAGGATCAGGATCTTTCTCCTCCTCATCCATGTCAGTCAGAGCAGACATGTCTGTGGCTGAACTCTAGGAAAGAAAATTAAACAGATCAGGAAGACGTTCCCTCTCCCCATCAGTCATCTGAGTGGTGCACTTTAGCTTAATATGGTGTTGCTCCTTTAAGAACTCTCTAGCACCACCACTAGTGCTTATTGGGGCATAGCCAAAAGAACCCAGTGCAACTTGCTTTCTAAAAGGTGCTGCAAAATATAATCTGTTCTACTACAGCAATTTGAGTAAAATTTGTATATACAATTATTCTGCTATCATTTGTTGACCTTTTTAAGATATGGTAGTTGTCTTCTGTAACCTACAAATAAAATGACAACTTTGCAGAAATTGACTGTCCATTTTGTATAATATATATATAAAAATAGTTTTTATCTTAATTCATACTATCCTCACCAATGTCTGGTTAGCATTCCAAATATGACTTTCAACTCTCCAAGTTTTCAGCTAAACACTGATGAAAGAATGGAGATGAGGAAAAGGATACACTGTAGATTTACCCCTGAGACTTTAAAACTAGTATTTAAAATCAAGTTAAAACACATTTTTTGACAATAACAGAGAGGTGAGCTTGGGCTACTATGAGCATATACCCATTTGAAGGCAATTGTAAAGGCTGCCATAATGTAAGCATCTCGTATCGGAATATGCTTTATATTAAAATGCTAGACGATCACCCCTTATTCAAGACCGATAGGTAACGTTATGACTGTTGATAAGCAGTAGACAGTTCTGCATTCTATGGTTCAAACTTTCTTGCTATGTGTTGCAGCACTGTCACCAACCTATGCAAAGCCAAAACAAACGCAACCCCTTCTTTCAAGAGCACAAACATAGCAAGCTAGTCGGAGTCATAATGGGGGTAAATGGAGCTACAAATGTGCTTTACTTCTCGTTAAATCGTCCTGTTGTTGGATGCTTGCAATACATACCCCGTCCATAATGTTCCATACCAAAACCAAAACCTCAACCAAGACCATACAAAAATTGCCGGATATGTTTGAGCAATACCAAAAGATAAAAATAGTGTTACAGAAGACTTTAAACATTACCTTTAAACGGTGTGAATGCTAACGATATGCACTTTAATCGTTGCATTGAATTATTGCTCACTTTCGTCTTCCATCCATTCCACAGTCGCCATTTTCCTTGATGGGTCTACGTAGGTTAAACCATTTTTGTGAGGGAATAAAATAACTATAAGGAATCAATGTAACTGCTTGTATTAATTGCACAACACTAATTTAGTGTATGACTAGAAATACAATACACCATTTAAAGTGTTAGTAATAATTTAACTGTATTCTCATTAACTTTCATTTACTTTGTTTCACCGTGATAAGTTTCCCCCGCAATAAAACGTGGTTTGTTCCAGAGAGGCGGCATGAAAAATCCGAGTTGATGATCATCTACCTAGTTATCCGTAGATTGGGTGGATGATACCGATAGCAGGTTGTAAATTATTTTAATAAAATCGAACAAATGACCAAGTCAAATTGCCATTTCCATTCGATATGTATATCTCCTCTCTCTAGTTCCTTCTCCGGATCACCTTGGGGTTTGTTGGCAACACCTTTCTTGGAGATACAGTTACTCCTCAAAATAATATCACAACCAACGAGCAATCAAATCACGACTAAAGGTCTTAGATTTTTTTGATTAAGCAACTTCATAATGCGTACAATATGACTGTTATAGTTGGAGATGCCATTCAAGTAATTCAACCACTAGCTTGCGATGGTAGCCTACATAAATGTTTAGACAAAAAGCAGGACTGTAACAATGCTCATGAGTTTGGTCCAACTGTCGTGATACCAAAGATACCAAAATAAATATCTACTCCATTGTCTGTCAACAATATAATAACTAAAAAATGCTTTAGTTCTCAAAACATCGTTAGAGCTGAATCGTTACTGAAACAACAACAAAGCCGACATACCGCCTGTTTTGGAAAAAGCTGAGCTAGATCTGCATCCTGAAACAATATGCTGTACTGTAACTACTCGGTCTCAAATACACTGACCACCCATGACATCAAAATAAACCATGCTGATGCAGGGATAGTTTGTCCTCACGTACAGCGTTTTCTTATACTTGTTAAACATTTTATATTTTCCCCCTCTCTATTTACCCCCCCCCCACCCACACACACACACACACACACCATTTTAAAGGGTATTCAAAATACCGTAACGAATCTTAATGTAGTCTTTTCAGATACCGAATATTTAGGAGTATAACTATGACTGCATTTATGAAACTTCGGTCGTTTTTGACAGGAGACAGCCAGCAGAAGATCGCAGCAGATGCGCGAGCGCAAACTGCCCTTGAGCGTAAATTTGCCTAGCTTAGCTCACTACTTGTAAATGTGAAATATACTAAAAGTCCTGACTTTTTGTTTGTCTAGCTTGCTAGCTGTCGTACATGATCGAGCCGCTTGATTCGAAATTCTTACTACATGAATTATAATCACAGGTTTGTGTTGAAACGAAAGAAGCACTACAGTAACATCGTTTGAAGCTAGCCCATTAACCTATTAGCTTCTCGCAACTCGCTGAAGATCAGGAACGGGGTTCATACTGTCTGTAGCCACTGACTACTAGTCTTGCCTACACATTCCCACTAACTGTACGTAACAGGTAGGCAGTAAACTATAGCTGAATTGTCTATTTCCACACCACGTCTCAGTTTTAAATATAATGACGTTAACACTTATTTTGAATATTATTTTACTGGCATGAAGCGAGTTGAGTTAGTTAATATGACTAGCTAGTTAACTCGCTAATAATAACTAAATAACCGGAGTGTATCTGTTGCTGTTAGCTAAACATTAACGTTACAGTACGAATGCCACCTAGCGTAGAATTTTCTTCACCTTTTCAAAGAAAACATCAGAGGCCTTAAAAAGTCCAAACCTCTGCGATTTGGTCTTTAATAATATTACAATTATTACGAGAAATTTTTACTGGAAAACAGGCTACAGATTGTTTTTACTTAAAATAAGAAGCATGCTGCTGCGGATTTAAGTCGAACCATCCAAGGCGCTGCAAATTGGGAAAAACTACTACTTTACTGTAGTGGGAACATCATGTCTGTTTTCCTTGATGCAATGAAATGTCATGTGTCTGTTGCATAATATGATTACATCTAGGATAACCTTCTGCAGGTAATATTTGCATAGCCTAAATTATCTAACAAGATGTTGGACTCTGAAGACTGTACTTTGTCCCTGGATAACCTGTTCTTTGAGAGGCCAGTCGTCCATAAAGTGTGGGTAGTGAGAATACATCCCACAGTCACGTTCCCATTCATTTTTATTTTACTTATTCTGGGGGGGTAGTTTGTGTAAAAGTATTACAGCCTTGGTCCTCTCTCCAGAAAGCCACTTTGCCACGATCAGAGTTCTTGGCAGTTGGAAGCCGCTCCGTCCCTCTCCCAGATCCCAACCACCCAGGACATCCAGAAAGAGGCAGAGGGTCTTTCATCATTTAGTAAGTTACACTTGCAGGTTTTTTTTTCAAGACCGGGTGCAATTCCATTTCAATTTACTCAACATTGTAATAATCAGGATTAAGTCAAATCCCTGTTAACCAGTACATCACAATGATTCATGGCTGTTTTCTATCAAATGCCTTATGGAAATTATCCAATCCAGGTTTCTGTCAGAAGTCCAAGAAATTCTTGCCACCTTTGAAAAGAGTAGTGAGCAGTGATAGTTTCACAGCCAAGAATACTAATTTACATCAGAATATCATTGATGGAGGAAAGGGACCTGATGACCTGAGCAGGTGTGCCATCTGGGCTCAGGAAGACATCACAAATAATTTGTTGGATTCCACTAAAGTCAGCAGAGGTCAAACTGAAACTCCACCAGAGAAAGTCCCTCTGGACTTTAGCCAAAGACCAAATCTGCGTAGAAGGTAAGACATTAAAATAATACTAATGAGAATCACCTTTATTAGAAATAAATCTATATATACAGTGGATATAAAAAGTCTACACACCGCTGTTAAAATGCAATGTTCTTGTGTTCTAAAAGAATGAGACAAAGATAAATCATGTCAGAACTTTTTCCACCTTTAATGTGACCTATAATGTGAACAATTCATTTGAAAAACAAACTGAAATCTTTGAGGGGGAAAAATAAAAAACTCACAATAACCTGGTTGTATAAGTGTGCACACCCTTAAACTAATACTTTGTTGAAGCACCTTTTGATTTTATTACAGCACTCAGTCTTTTTGGATAGGAGTCTAATAGTATTTCACATCTTGAAGTGGCAATATTTGCCCACTCTTCTTTGCAAAAGCGCTCCAAATCTGTCAGATTGCAAGGACATCTCTTGTGCACAGCCTTCTTCAGATCACCCCACAGATGTTCAATTGGATTCAGATTTGGGCTCAGGCTGGGCCATTCCAAAATGTGAATCTTCTTCTGGTGAAGCCATGCTTTTGTGGATTTGGATGTGTGCTTTGGGTCGTTGTCATGCGGAAAGTTAAACTTCCTCTTCATGTTCAGCTTTCTAACAGACGCCTGAATGTTTTGTGCCAAAATTGCCTGGTATTTGGAACTGTTCATAATTCCCTCCAACCTGACTAATGCCCTGGCTCCAGCTGAAGAAAAACAGCCCCAAAGCATGATGCTGCCACCACCATGCTTCACTGTGGGTATGGTGTTCTTTGGGTGATGCGCAGTGTTGTTTTTGCGCCAAACATACCTTTAGGAATTATGGCCAAAAAGCTCAACCTTGGTTTCATCAGACCATAACACATTTTCCCACATGCTTTTAGGGACTTGATGTTTGTTTTTGCAAACTTCATCCGGGCTTGGATGTTTTTCTTTGTAAGAAAAGGCTTCTGTCTTGCCACCATACCCCAAAGCCCATTCATATGAAGAATACAGATTATTGTCACATGTAGCACACAGCCAGTACTTGCCAGAAATTCCTACAGTTCCTTTAATGTTGCTGTAGGCCTCTTGGAAGCCTCCCTGACCAGTTTTCATCTCGTCTTTTCATCAATTTTGGAGGGACGTCCAGTTCTTGGTAATGTCTCTGTTGTGTCATATTTTCTCCACTTGATGATGACTGTCTTCACTGTGTTCCATCGTATATCTAATGCTTTGGAAATTATTTTGTATCCTTCTCCTGACTGATATCTTTCAACAATGAGATCCCTCTGATGCGTTGGAAGCTCTCTGTGGACCATGGCTTTTGCTCTGAGATGCAACTAAGAAAGTGTGAGGAATATCCTACTAGAACAGCTGAACATTATTTGTGATTAATCACAGAATTTGAACATTTGTGGGCAGACCTGAAGATTAAAGTTCACTGATGCATGTTTTAAATTAAGTCTATAACACAAAAAAGATTGAGAGAAAATAGAGGGATCTGAATTTAATACTTTCCACTTCTGGTGTTTGTGGCCAAAAGACTATAGACCATGGGTATTCAAATCTTACCCTATGAGGTCCGGTGCCTGCAGTTTCTTTGTTCTACCTAACCATTAATTGCTCACCACTTGGTGTCCAAGGTAAAAATAAGTGCCTTATTAGAAGGCTGCAATCAAAAAATGGAGTGGAGCTGTTTTCGAGGTCCAGATTTGAATACTACTGCTATAGAATAATTCTGCAGGACATTTTTAATATACTGGACCGATTGAATGGAGTGAATGCGAGGCAAAATTACAGTCACGGCTACTTTGGCTTAAATGTTTATATCCGGGAACATTTCAAATAAACAAATGCGACGGTCGGCAGCTGTAACCGCTGAACTTACACAACCCACGATAGGTGGGATTTTACTGAAAACACTCTGATGATCATTGTGCTCAATAGTGAAGTAATCTCTTTCTCATTACAGTTTATTCAAACCCCCCAGCGGACTGGTGCCGAACAGCGATGCCAACGTGTACAGCGGCCACGGTCAGCCAAGACCCGGACCACAGCAAACCCCCAATCAGGTTACCATGGCGACGGAGCCTTGGACAGTGGGCCAGTCGGCAGCGGTACTGAGACCCATCACTGGCCTGGGCCACCCTGCACCCCTGGGATCCACACAGGAGCCACCGGACCTAGGGACAAAGGGGGCTCACGTCCTCCCCATGACGCCGCGGCCCCTTCACATACAAGGTAGAACCGCAGAGACTTACCCGAGCGCCTTGCCTGTTGGGATTGATCTAAATCGTATACACGCTGAGGTGGTGTTCTCACTGACTGGCAATGGCAGCAGTTGTCACCAGTTGTTAGGGCATTATGAGGTGAAATGAGAAGAGGGCCACCCAGTGCCCTCTCAAATGCAGTGGCCAAAAATGACCACTTTCTGGATTTCAGACTTGCTGTCGGTGTGGATATTGTTGTGTGAACACATTCATCCGGATTTATTGTTTTCCAATCAGGTACTTCTGGGTCCGGAATTCTCAGACCAGTCTTGGAAATCCGTATCCTTTCTCATCCTTAATCCCAAGTAGTTATTGCAAAACATATTTTTTTTAACTCAAGTCATAAAATGCCACTAAATGAGATCACAAAGCAGCTGTGACTGGAATATTTATGTATCCTTAATCAAAGTGATATAGCTGCAAAATTCCGATCCGTCTTCAAAGAGTTCCCTTACTTCAACTATGTCCAGTCCAAAGCCTTGGACGATGTAAGTGCACACGTGCAGAGTACATTTCATCCAAACATTGAACCTCATTACCAAAACAATATCGGTGGAGCCCCTGAGTGGCACAGTCGTTGTGAGTCGCTGACCCCCCAGTCACTGCCTACAGCTGCACCCTGGTCGCAGCATAACAACGGTGGCCGGGTGTCTGTCCGGGGGCGGCACAATTTGGCTCGTCACTGCCCAGGTGGATGTTGGACAGGGCTATCTTGTCCCGTTGTGCTCCAGCTTCTCCTTGTGGTAGGTCAGGTGCCTGCAACTTGGACCTTGTTGTTGGCCGTGGAAGGCGTTCACCTCCAGCGCGTGTGTTCTGGCGAGAACGTCCAGTTTGATCTAGCGGTGTGATGAGGAGAACGGCTTGGTGGGACGTGCTTCGGAGGACACGTCGCAATCTTCAAACCAACCACTCTTACTGTGGAGTTTTTACAACAGGGCCAGTCCATGACGGTGACAATAGGAAATTAGAAGGACAGAAATAATCTGGTTAAAATAAAATAACATCTCTTATACGTTACTGTGGACTAAATGCTTTTGCAGGTTCTTTACACGAGTAAGAACTTTGTGGCATGTGCTCCTACTGGCTCCGGTAAGACCGTGCTCTTTGAGTTGGCCATCATTCGCCTGCTGATGGAGACCACAGAGCCCTGGAGAAATGTCAAAGCTGTGTACAGTAAGGACACATTTTCTGTTATGGATTTGGAAAAAATGAATCTGATGAGATGATGGATTTATAAGATGGATTAATAATAATGGCTTCTGTCGTCTATAGTGGCCCCCATCAAAGCCCTATGCAGCCAGCGCTTTGAGGACTGGAAGAAGAAATTTGGGCCTCTGGGCCTGATCTGCATGGAGCTGACCGGCGACACAGAAATTGATGACTTCTTTGAGATTCAGGATGCCCATATCATCATGACCACACCGGTGAGACACACTTAACTCCAGTCTATAGCATACATTGTCACACAACATTTTGTTTAAGTATTCACCTTAATACACACCTTAATACACCCTGTATTGGGTGCAGGGCCTGGATGCGGGGCCGGGTGCTGGGCCCAGGTATGGGGCTGGGCCCGGGTTTGGGGCTGGGTGCTGGGCCCGGATATGGGGCTGGTGATGGGCCTGGGTTTGGGGCTGGGTGCAGAGCTGGCTTCAGAGCTGGGTGCTGGGGCCGGGTGCGGGACCGGGTATGGGGCCGGGTGCGGGTACGGTTATGGGGCTGGGTATGGGGAGGGGGCGGGTATGGGGCTGGGTGCGGGTACAGGTGTGCGGGGGGTCACTTAGTGTTGTGGGGAACGTTCATTAAAATCTCACGATAACTGGCCCACTGTGTACTTCAGCAGTCATTTGTGATGATTAAGCACCGTCGAATATTTATGTTCCTGGCAGGAAAAATGGGATAGCATGACCAGGAAGTGGAGGGATAACTGCCTGCTGCAGTTAGTGCGTCTCCTTCTTATTGACGAGGTCAGTTGATTTGGCCAAGTCAGTTCTGTTTAAAGTCTCTCAGGTGTGACTGCAACCAATGACCAAATAATCAAGCCACTGTGACCTTGTGATGTTATTAAGTTCAGTAGCGCACATCTGTTTATTATAATGTCCTCTTAAAAGGCACAGACGATTAATATCCTGCGTCTTGCCTTTTGGTCTTTCAAGGTCCATGTGGTGAAGGACAAGATGCGCGGAGCGACTCTAGAGGTGGTGGTGAGCAGAATGAAGGCTGTCCGTGCCTGCCATGCCTCAGAGCACCACGGGGAGGACCTCCCCATGAGATTTGTGGCCGTCTCTGCCACCATACCCAATATCAAGGATGTAAGTGGTCGAGAGGCCAAGAAGGGTGACACCACACATTGGCACTTTGAAAATACTCCTAACATAACTCCCTTCTCTCCTAGTCCTTACCCCCCTTTGGTTCATCACTGCTAATCCTTTAACCTGTTGCGTTTCAAATGTCTTCGTCATTTTCACTTTCAGAAGTTGTGTGGAAATAAGGAAGTCGAGGAGGAGATACCACTTGAAAGTATTACAATTGACTAGGCACCGTGTTTCTTTGAAGACGCTCGCTGTCCTCACCGGTGTCTGATGTTTTGACGTGACAGATAGCGGACTGGCTGTGTGACGGCAAAGGTCCCGCTACCAGTCTTGAGATGGATGAGAGTCACAGACCAGTGAAGCTGAGGAAGGTTGTCCTGGGCTTCCCCTGCAGCAGCAACCAGACAGAGTTTAAGTTTGACCTGTCGCTCAACTACAAGATGGCCAACATCATTCAGACCTACTCGGAGCAAAAACCAACACTTGTTGTGAGGGAGTCTCTTGACGTCTCTCAGACATCATCGTGACCGGTACCATGTTTCTACTCGTCAGAACGTGACGCTATATTTGACGGTTGGTATGTTTTCTTTGCAGTTTTGCTCAACGAGGAAAGGAGTCCAGCAGTCTGCTGCTGTTTTAGCCAAAGATGCCAAGTTCATAATGAGCCTTGAGCACAAGCAAAGGTTTGTGCCGCTACTTTGCTGTTCATTCTACAGATCAGTTCAGGTACACATTGCAAATGTTCTGGTGCTAAAAGCTGTTTTAATCAATGTAATCCTGTTTTGCAGGTTGGTGAAGTATGCAAATTCTCTCCTGGACTTCAAACTCAGAGGTGGGTATCACATATTCCTTTTCATCTGCACCGTGTGGACAAACGTCGCTTATTGAATTGAACTGGTGGTTTTTGATTGTAATACTGCTAGTCCACTGGTTCTGTTTCAGACCTGGTGACGTTTGGGGTTGGGTTCCACCACGCTGGGGTCGACGTGTCTGACAGGAAGGTGATTGAGGAGGCCTTCATCCTGGGAGACCTCCCTGTACTCTGTGAGCATCCATCCTCCATGACACGCCCGATTTAAGAGTTACCCCAGCCATTTGTTAAGAGGATCACCAGGTTTTTAGGACGGCTGCCACGTTAACGCTTTTAATCCTGAAACGTGTCACTATATGAACGCAGCCTGTCAACAGTTCCCTATGGAATGACCTGCTGTAAACAGGCAAAACAGAGCTGTGAAGTAAGCAGACCTTTTAACTGGTTAGCCTTAGGCGTAATGTGTATCCATGTCTGTGGCGTGTTGTGAAATTGGTATTTAAGATTGGTATTTGAAATGTTCAGAAATAAACTGCAGAAGTGTGAATAACCACTTTGCAATGGCTATGGAGTTGATATTGGTGCCTTCAGAATATTCAGGGACATTGGCCAAACCTACATACATTATAACACTCTGTGTGGTACCGGTCAATTAGCCGGTCAAATTCACATATTTGCTATTTTGACCCCTCCCAAGTATTTTGATTTAAAAAAGTTTACTTATTGAAAACAAATGGGGTGATGATTTATAAAATCATCTTAACTAAACATTCTACATATAAACCAAAAGTCCTCTGGAGTTTCCCAGAGTTTCCCGATCCACCTTGTTATTGACACTTTTTGAGAACAACGTTTTCTCTTGCTAGCAGTCTAATGATTTTGAGCTTATTTGGACATAGAAATGTTGATTTCATAAGTGTATTACGATTAAGAAAAGTATTATGTTAACTTACTGTCACTGAATTTTTTTATGTGCTAATATGTGTTACATCAATGTGTAGTATAGACCATTCATTGCAGTGTTTTTTATATACTGGCTTTTCAACTCGGAACAAATTTTACCCGATGCTAAACCTAGTTGTCAAACCTGCTGTAGAACCAGGATATAGATGAACATGGAAAAGCCTTTCAACATACAAACCTATAGAATGTTAATGCAGAGAAAAGAAATGCTTACGTTTAGCGCACCTTTTAGAGACAATCTTGCCCCCCCTACTTAAAAAAAAAATGTACGTGCACATTTTCATGGCACATGTTCATATGAAGTACTGAGAAAACCTTGTGTGAAGTTGTTGGCGCGATGTCTCAGTTACGACCAGCACTCTGGCAATGGGGGTGAACCTTCCGGCTCACCTGGTGGTGATCAAGTCCACGGCGCACTACGCCGGGGGAGCTTGCCAGGAGTACAGCGAGGCCGACATGCTGCAGATGATTGGCCGAGCGGGCCGGCCGCAGGTACAGTGCACAGACACGGCCTCTAGTCCCAGACCCCCCCCCCCTCGCTGTGCCCAACGCCTTTTAGTGTACTGCAGCTCTGCCTTTGGTGCCCCCCTGTCTAGTTTGACACCTCAGCGACCGCAGTGATCATGACCAAGACTCAAACCAGGGACAAGTACATGCAGTTCATGAACGGCGCGGAGGTCATTGAGAGCAGGTATGGTGGTGACACTAGCGAGACCCTGTCAGCCTAATCCGACTACATTTGGTGTTACGTTTGGTTATTCAGACACTTGTGATGATGAGGATGTCCTGTTGTCGGACCACACAGCCTGCACACCCATCTCGTGGAGCACCTGAACGCTGAGATTGTCCTCCACACCATCTCGGATGTCAACATGGCCCTGGACTGGATCCGGTCCACATTCCTCTACATCCGAGCTCTGAAGAACCCCAAACACTATGGTCAGGGGAGGAAATACAGGGGATGGGCCAGAGTCTTTGTTAGCATTACCCTGTCAATGTACAGCACTGATGCAGGGTTAGAATGGATGCTAATCTATTACAGTTCGCTATTTGGACTGCATATACATCTCACAACGTAGTTTCAAGAGTTGTTCAAAAGACGTGAGGATATACTTCAGAAAACAACTTGCTCTCTGTACTTCTGTTGAAGGTTTTTCCACTGGCTTGGACCGATGTGGAATCGAAGCCAAGTTGCAAGGTATGATATTTTTATTTTATTTGTCAAATATCTGAAACAGAATATTTCCATAATGCGTTTGTGTAGTAACTGTAGAATCCTTCCCTGCCTTGGTCCAGAGCTTTGTCTAAAGAACCTGAACTCCCTGGCCTCCATTGGTCTGATCTCCATGGACGAGGACATCAACATAAAAGCCACAGGTTAAGAGAGAGCCTGACGACATAGAATGCATATTGGTTGTTACTCAGTAATACAGATGGAAATCTCCTACATGTGCTTTCCAGCATCTCTAAGCCATTCAGCTCAAAGTCTGTTCTCTTCTAGAATACTGTCATTGTGTTCCCTCACAACAGAGGCTGGCCGGCTAATGGCAAGGTACTGTGTGGCGTTTGACACCATGAAACAGTTCAACACGGTGTCTGGCACAGAGACCTTACCTGAACTGGTAGGTGTTGCCCCCTTTGACACACTTATGTATTCCCATTATATTTCAGGGCAGCGTTGTTTGTGGAGTTGTAGGCTATGTAGGAAATTAGAATTGAGCGGATATTCAGGGTGACTTTGAGAAGAACATAAACATGGAAGCTGGCTCCTCCTAAAACAGATAGAGTTGATGGCGAAGGGCAGGGAGTTTGCTGATGTGCAACTGAGAGTTAACGAGAAGAGAACCCTGAACACGCTGAACAAGGACAAGAACCGGGTCACCATCAGGTGTGAGTAGAATCCAGTTAGTGACAGATTATACAGTGAAATGCCACGCAACAAACTTAATTGTTCATAAAGCATCTTGGCTTCTGTTGATTCAGGTATCCCATGGAGGGGAAGGTTAAAAACAACGAGATGAAGGTGAATTGGTAAGTCGAGGAGAGGCCTGTGCCATGTACCAGCCTGAGCGGATGGCGGACACTGAACCTAGAACCCGGGGCTTTTCCTCCCATGCGAGGAATGAAGGAGCCGAGGAATCAAGGAAAGTGGAGATTCACCTGCTCTTTTCTGCCCCCCCCCCCACCCCCCCCTCAGTTTGATTCAGGCCCAGTTTGGCTCCATTCCTATCCAGGAGTTTGGACTCACACAGGACACAGGGAGAATCTTCCGGAATGGAGTCCGAATCAGCAGATGTAAGTTTTCAGTGTTGACAGATTATTCACATGATCCTTCTCTTTCTTAACATCTTTCCTGGGAAAATAAGGTCCTGTTTTAAAATACTTTAGGCTTGGCAGAATTTCTAAACCAGCGGTCCAAGACAGGTTTCACTGCTCTGCTCAACTCTGTGATACTGGCCAAGTGCTTCAGAGCCAAGCTGTGGGAGAACTCCCCATATGTCTCAAAACAACTGGAGAAAATAGGTAAATTAAGAGTTATTCAAATGCATTAAAAATGTGTTTATGCGAAGTAATTGTAATGCATGTAGAACATTTGCGGTTAATGTTTTTCCCTTCTTTAGAAATCCACTGACCATGAATTATTCCCACACAAATTAAGTAATACAGCTGCTGTAACCATATAATTATAATCACTGACAGAGATTTTAATTATGAGTGAGATTCTGTCCATGCAAAGGTTTCTCGTGGCTGTAACACACATAACTGCCTGTGTTCCAGGGTTAACACTGTCCACAGCCATGGTGAATGCCGGACTCACAACATTTAATCGGATAGAGCAGTCCAACGCCAGAGAACTGGAGCTGGTAGCTGTGCTGTCATAGACACCACTATTGTTTAAATGTCTCCTAAACATTTTATTGAAATGTCCGCCGAAAGAAAACCTAGTATCAAATCAGTTGTCGCTAAGTGCCTTCGTGTACAATAAAAATATTTGTTGTCCATATGTGTTCTGTAGATCATCAACAGACACCCTCCATTTGGAAACCAAATCAGAGAGGCTGTCATGAATCTACCCAAATATGAAGTTAGTTTGGAACAGGTAAAATCCATATTTTCTTTAGTTGTAGTTGGAACAGACATAATTAAGTGTATTAAAATTAGCAACAGGAATATTTATTGTACGAATATTTGGCAATAGAACGTGGTAGGTTATTTATAACTTATAACTGTGTTATTTATCATTGCGGCGGGGAATCATTCAATTAATGATACATTTTCCACTCTCAAGCTTCCGAGATACAACACAGACACCGCAGAGGTTGTTGTGACCGTGAATATGAAGAACCATGAACAGCTGCTGTCAAAGAGAACCACTCCTGATCACCACTATGTCACCATGATCATCGGGGACTGTGACAACAACGTGGTGTTCCTGCAAAAACTCACGTAAGATTAGGAGGACTGACAGTCAGAGAAACGTAATTACATGCGTTTCTCTGACTGCCTGATACACACACGCTTAGAGGCACTCTTGGAAGTCAAACAGGAAACACATAAGACATATCACCATAGACTCAAGTCATTGCAATTGTAGTATCCTTTCCTTGTACTTTGTATTGTCCCTCATGGGAGTCGAACCCAAGGCCACAACAAACACAATTGTCTTACCAAGTGAGATACAAGGGAATCGTACGTGCTTAAAACAAGTAATGAAGCATTATCTCTGCACACTTTGAGTAAAGGTCCTACAATTTACAGAAGAAAAAAAACAGGAGAGTGCAAAAACAAGAGATGGGTAGAAAGATGTAGGGGATCAATTCTGTATTGTCTGTTCATCCAGAGACTTGATGCTGTTGAAGACCGGAAGCTGGTCAAAGAAGATCGACGTGGCGAAAGCTTCAAACGGAGAAGAGATCAGCGTAAATCTCATCAGCTCAGAATATGGTCAGGCAGCTAACCAAGTCATAGTCAAGTTATTTCAGTGAGAAGTAAACACACCTCACTCACTCTACATTTAGTGGAATAAATACATTGAGATCTTCTCTGCAGTGGGATTGGACATTCAGCAGAGGTTTAGCGCCTTCTATTCTGGACCAAAGAGGTACGGAGCTGAATCCCTCACCACAGAGCAACACAGCATCATGCAGCGAGAACAGGGCGGAACACAGAGAGCACAGCTCACATCTCGGGAAAAACAGGCTGCGCCACATAAGAGAAAGCTCATATTCACCTGCGCCACAGAAACCGGTAGGCTGAATGAATACCCTACATTAGCATGTCTTACATTTACCTACAGTTGTACACAGATATACTTGCAGACACATTTATTTTTTGTGCATATGTTGTGGTGGCTGTCACCTATTCTAACTAAACTTTTTCATTGTCTTTGGATTGATGGATCCTCACAACCAGATTCAGGCAAAAGACAATGTAACCACTTCTGCAAAAACAAGGACCAGTGTGGCCATGAATGCTGTGAGACAAACCTTCAAAAACGGTCTATTCCATCCCTCAAATGTAATGTTGGTTCAGCAGTTTAAGGGTGTATTTCAGTTGTTTTCCCATCTATGTCTCCCAGGTAAAAGTGGCGTGCCGGTGCTTCTGAAAAGGCCTGGGAATCAGCACTCTAGTTTCTCCTCCCATCTCCATGACTTGAAAATCAGGAGTGACTCCCTGAAAGAGACACCAGTCAAACGCCTCAAGGTGAGAGAACCACTGACCGTGACGGTGGCAGTCCTTTCAAATTGAAAACTTTTGGCCTGAATTCACCTGAACCAGAACCTTTTTAAGATGCATGTTTTACCTGAATTTGTGTTTCATCTGCCCATTCCTTGTTCTTTCAGATTAAAATAGGTGGTGGCAGTGAGGCTGGGAAAATGCAGCAATTCTCTTACACAGCAAAGCCAAAATTACCTGCTGCTCCCAGGTACATATTCCCATCCCATTCACCACACACAGTTACTAATGGAAACCGTGCCTCACACAGACCTTATCTTTTTTCAACTACTTTTTGAAGGTATGAAGGGAATCAGTTTGTTGTTTCCACAAGACCACGGAGTGTGGAATCAGCTGAGGACTTAGCAAGCCCCCATGAGATGGCATGTCTGGAGACCAGTGGCGGTGGTATGCTTATTGTCTGAATGCTTCTTGAGTGTTTCAACTCTGTTCACCTTCAACACAGCAGTGTGTAATAATGATGGAATGGAATAATGTAATGAAGGAATGATGATTCATGTTTACTTGAAAGTAGTAAAATACTTTTTTCTGCAGAACATAATGACTCACTGGAAAACATGTATCAGAAAATGGGAGAACAACCTCCACCAGTTCAAAGCCCTACAGAGTCACCAAGTAGGTCTTCTCAGTTACCACAACCCTTGGCCTGCTGTTATTTTTCATTTTGTTGAAACAGTTTTATCCCGTGTTTACACAATATGTCTTTAGATTTAGAACAATTTACACACAATATTTTCCAATAGACTTCTCACTTAAAATCCTCTTTGTTTTAAGACACTACCTTCTCAGCAAAACCCTGTGGTTATAATGGAGGACCTCTTAGCCACAACATTCCTCAAAGAGTTCAGCAAACCCAGAACACAGGTTACCATCAGAGCCCCCACCAGAGCCGAGGTTACCATCAGAGCCCCCGCCAGAGCCGAGGTTACCATCAGAGCCCCCACCAGAGCCGAGGTTACCATCAGAGCCCCCACCAGAGCCGAGGTTACCATCAGAGCCCCCACCAGAGCCGAGGTTACCATCAGAGCCCCCACCAGAGCCAAGGTTACCATCAGAGCCCTCTCCAGAGCCGAGGTTACCCTCAGAGCACCCCCCAGAGCCGAGGTTACCATCAGAGCCCCCACCAGAACAGAGGTTACCATCAGAGCACACCCCAGAACAGAGGTTACCATCAGAGCACCCCCCAGAACAGAGGTTACCATCAGAGCCCCCCCCAGAACATGCCCTACTCTCTGAGTGCCGTCATAGACTTAACTGATGACAGTGGCTTTGTCTCATCGACCTTTGACCTGGGAGACGAATGGGACAACTGGGATGATTTTGACGACGACAACTTGGTGCGCGCCAGTGAGATGTCTTGCACGACTGTAGCGAACTCTGAGGGGGTGGACCTGGACCAAGACAGGCCAAAAGGTACTGACCGTTGAAAGTATTGGAACACGCTGGTGTTCAAATTGGGGTTGTAAGTGCATTATAGCTCATGGAAATAATAGTGAAGTACATTGATGTTTTCAGGTCACTCAGCACTACTTCTGTCAACTGGTGTACAACCCAAACCCCATTTATCGTTGTCCTCTACCCCACTCCGGTGAGCTCAATTTGTAACGAATTTCTACCAGTGTTAATGTGTGTGTGTGTGTGTGTGTGTATATATATGTATATGTATATGTATATGTATATATATATGTGTGTGTGTGTGTGTGTGTGTGTGTGTGTGTGTGTGTGTGTGTGTGTGTGTGTGTGTATATATGTATATGTATATGTGTGTGTGTGTGTGTGTATATATATATATATGTATTCTGATTTATAATAAACAAATCCTGTATAAACATTTTAAAATATCCTTATTTTTTGTGCCTCAGGTCAACATCACCAGTTGTCCCTCTGATAGCAAAAGACAAACACTCCAATATCCAACATCCCAACCTCTGGCCTTCTGCACCCTGGAATCCCTTTGGCAACAAGGCACCAGTGAGTTATTCCATGGCAACCTCATGTTAAAATGCACACGTTTAAATGTACATGAGAAGGCGTATGCTGAAAGACACATCCTCTGGCCCCTTTTGCAGAGGTCCTTCATCGAACCCCCGGTGAAAGCACCACCACCATCGTTCCAAAAACGGACTGACACAAGCTTGGCTCCACTGGTCAGGCAATTTGATTTCTTTACAAAGCCAACCACCCTGAACAATGACAATGGAAGAAGGTAGGGAGGCACAACACACAGCAGTTTGATTTATGCTAGCTAAAACTAGACTTCAAATGTATCATTAATGGCTATTGAATAATTGATGATGATTGCATTAACCCTCACTGTTGCAGGTTTGGAGAAGAGGACAACTGCAAAGAAGTGGAGACATTCCTTGGGATATTTGATGGAATATTCTAATGTTTTTTTTTTAAGGAGTGGGGCAGATACAGGGTTGGAAAGACAGGCGAGGAGGGGTTTTGAACCCATGCTGAGGCAACTTATGCTCTTCATGGGTTGTAAACACTAGATCACACAGACCACTGATAGGATGTTTTAACTGTGTTTACAGATGTTGTATAAATTGGTTCCATGGTCATATTTAATGTTTTGATGTGATTTGTGTTGTTATGTGTCATGTTTATATTCAGTTACGTTTAATCTTTATTACTTGAAATGTGCTGTTTGCCCATTGCCATTATCAGTACAGGTGCATTCCCGCTAAGTGCTCAAACAATGTAATATATAGTAATATCCAATTTAATTGGATACATTTAATATACACTATCTATTGAAATTAAGTAATATGAGTGTATAACTCGGTGTAACGTGGTGTTATAATAAAGGAAAAAGAAAGTCAACCTACGTGTTTGCGTGTCACGTCAAACGTAGTTGTACGTCAGTTTTAGCGCGCAGTTTGTTGGCGGAAAATGAGTTAGGGAAGAAGTCTTCTGGATTTGTGTGTTTTTTGCGGAATGTAAGACTTTCTTTTGTTATGAAACTATCTCTGAGGGGCTTGCATTCGTCTCATCAGCACTCGTTTATACAATAAAGGTACGTTTGTTTACTATTCAGCTAGCTAGCGTTACAGTATGTTAGTTCTCCAAAGTTGCTGGGTCGTTGCTAAACAAGCAAATGCTAGTAGCTAACGTAAATACAGCAATATTTACAGCAATCCCCACGATAACTAGCTGTTGTAGATTGTAGCTGTACAAGCTGGAAACCTGCTCACTTTCAGTTGTTAAAGTGTATTTTGAGTAATGGTTTTGAGTTTCTCATTGTTCTAGTCCCTTTTGTTCTATACCCTTTTGGACTGGAACTCAGTCTTGAACAACTTGAATTATTTGATTAGTAAAAACATTATCAAAACCTATGATTGTATATAAAATGCTTTGACCGAACATGTCTTTACATTTCTAATTAGTTAGCCCAGAGTACAGGTGTATTAAAGGAAATTATACATCCATGTTGACCTCCATGGTTTAGCACAGCATATGTCTACATGAGTAAAGGATTTCAGGGTGTAGTAACAATAGGACTACCTTGCAACATGTTTAACTGCTTGTTTTTCCTTGTTCGTTTAATAATCATTTTTATTAACTTGCTTTTCCTTATACATTTTTTTCCTGCCTAGCTAGTGAGTATAATAGTATCCAGGGTTGTTCCAGCTGTAGACAGTACATTGGCAGGCAGGTTTCTGGTATTTAGCCCTCCAGAATTTACTTCCCATGAATGTCATCATGTGTGTCATAATTATCACATGTTTGAATATTCACCTGTCATTCCAGCTAGATCCACACACCTCTAATCAAATGGATGTAATTCCCTCAGTCTGCAAGAACAATGGGAGGAGAAAAGTATCCAGTGAGTGTCAAGCATCAGTTCTTTCAAGATTAGTGAAAAATGTCTTTCATCAGCTGCATCTTCTCCATTTTCTATCTATACCGTACTTTATGGTTTCTCTTGTTCTCCAGAGGATGTGGAGATGGACATTGAGTACCTGTATGAAGCGGTTCCTCAGCTTTCGACAGTGTTCCACATCAGAGACAAAATTGGTGAAGGTGCAAACCTTTTTCTTTATTTTTAAATGCATTTACCATTGTGTCTGTTAGCGGAAGCTTTTATCTCGTGCGGCTCACAATTACAGCTGTTGTGTTTCTGATTTTTTCTGAAAACGGTGTGTGTGTGTGTGTGTGTGTGTGTGTGTGTGTGTGTGTGTGTGTGTGTGTGTGTGTGTGTGTGTGTGTGTGTGTGTGTGTGTGTGTGTGTGTGTGTGTGTGTGTGTGTGTGTGTGTGTGTGTGTGTGTGTGTGTGTGTGTGTGTGTGTGTGTGTGTGTGTGTGTGTGTGTGTGTGTGTGTGTTGAGTAATTTGCATAGCAATGATTGAAGAGAGCATGTGAGTATATGACTGAACAATGTCACTGGGTGTAGAGATGAGGTGGTGGCCTGGAACCAACTGCAATGGTGAAAAGTAGTATTTACACGCAAACCACAATCCACTCTGTACTTAGCGACGACCAAAACAAACGTTATTCTGTGTATGTTTTTGTAGCTTCAATCTCAAGCTGTTTTTCCCTCAGGCACATTCAGTTCAGTGTACCTTGGCGAGGCCCTGATGGCCGATGGGAGAAAGGAGAAGTTTGCCCTGAAACACCTCATCCCGACCAGTCACCCTGTGAGGATCGCTGCCGAACTCCAGTGTCTCACAGTGGCCGGGTACGATCCACACCGCCTGCCCTGTTTACGTTTCTCTTTCATGTCTGTCTTGTTTCCTTTACCTGAGTCCAGCAGCCGTTTTGTTTTCCATTCGTAACGGTCAGTTTCTTAGCTTTTAATGAAACATTTCAAACGGGTTCTTAGGCGTAGTTGTTTGCACCCGCACTGGTGTATAACGCTGACCGTTGCGACCTTTTGACCTGTAGCGGTTGAAACGGATTGTGCCGTGTTCGTTGAGTTCTGACGCTACGCTGTTCTCAACGTGTGTTTGTTTCCTCTTGAAGCGGGCGAGAAAACGTAATGGGTGTGACCTACTGCTTCAGGCAGAATGACCACTGTGTGATCGTTATGCCTTACATGGAACACCAAACCTTTGTGGTGAGTCAACATTGTAGTTCCAGGATTGGCTGTTTGGATGGGAATGGGGGGACGGGCCTCACAGGTCTGCGTACCCACACACATACTCTGTCACAGCCAAAACAAGCATACTTTGGCTCGTACCTGCTGTCGTTATGGTACCTCGCTGTGTTTGTTGCTGCCTTGTTTCTCTGTAGAGTTTCTTCTTCTTCTATGCAGCAACAATGGGATGTAAATGTCTCTCCCCACAGGAGGTCATTGGCCTGCTAAGTTTTGAGGACGTGCGTCAGTACATCTACCACCTGTTGAAGGCTCTACGACACATCCACCAGTTTGGCATCATCCACCGTGACATTAAGCCCACTAACTTCCTATACAACCACCTGGAGAAGAAGTAAGGCCTGAATACTTCTCTATCACCCAATGGAGTCTCTCTCTTATATATACATACTGGAGGGTTGGTCAAAGGTTTGGACACATCTACTAATTTGAGGTTATTTCTTTAGTTTTAATATTTTCCACATTGTTGAACAAAAGTGAAGACATCAAAACTATGAAATGACACATGGAATCATGCAGCAACCAAAGAAAGTGTTAAACAGATCAAATTACAAGAAATATCCTTGAATGAGTAGGTGTCTAAACATTTGACTGGGTTAGGGTTAATATATACTGTATATACACTAATACACATACAGTACAGGCCAAAAGTTTGGACACCTCATTCAATGTGTTTCCTTTATTTTCATGACTATTTACATTGTAGATTCTCACTGAAGGCATCAAACTATGAATGAACACGTGGAATTATGTACTTAACAAAAAAGTGTGAAATAACTGAAAATGTCTTATATTCTAGTTTCTTCAAAGTAGCCACCCTTTGCCCTGATTACTGCTTTGCACACTCTTGGCATTCTCTTGATGAGCTTCAAGAGGTAGTCACCTGAAATGGTTTTCCAACAGTCTTGAAGGAGTTCCCAGAGATGCTTAGCACTTGTTGGCCCTTTTGCCTTCACTCTGCGGTCCAGCTCACTCCAAACCATCTCGATTGGGTTCAGGTCCGGTGAATGTGGAGGCCAGGTCATCTGGCGCAGCACTCCATCACTCCCCTTCTTGGTCAAATAGTCCTTACACAGCCTGGAGGTGTGTTTGGGGTCATTGTCCTGTTGAAAAATAATGGTCCAACTAAACGCAAACCGGATGGGATGGCATGTCGCTGCAGGATGCTGTGGAAGCCATGTTGGTTCAGCATGAGGTGACTCTTGGTCTTCCTTTCCTGGGGCGGTCCTCATGTGTGCAATTTTTCCGGACTGACTGACCTTCATTTGTTAAAGTAATGGTGGCCACTCGTTTCTCTTTACTTAGCTGATTGGTTCTTGCCATAATATGAACAGTTGTCCAATAGGGCTGTCGGCTGTGTATCAACCTGACTTCTGCACAACACAACTGATGGTCCCAACCATAGACTGTATATATAATGGACGACGCCCTTTCGCTCTTTTCCATTGGTGAAAAATGAAGCCACCAGTGTCCTGATACGGCGCTGACATCTTGGACTTGCGTCTGCGCAGATAGCGATCTTGGGACCAGTTCTGCGCAGTAGTTATGCGCAGTAGCGAGAAGGAAGTAAAGCCGCGAAATCAACGGCGCCACCCCTGTGCCCCGCCCTCACTCTCCCTCGCAGAATGCGCATACCGTAATCAATCGCAAGTCCAAGTACAGTACAACCTTTGCTTGTTAAACCTAGACGATATGTTATAGCCTAACTTACATCATGTTTAACCTTAATTTAGAATAGGTCTAATACAAAAATAATTGGTAACTTCTAGCTAACGATCACCTGCTAGCTATTAACATGGCTATTAAAGAGGCTTGTTGTCTTTTAGCTAACGTTATCTAGCCCATTACATTTATTTACTAATTAAATAGCTTATAAATGTAACTTACCGAAAAAAATTCAAAGATCGATTGGAAATGCCAGATCGGTTAGCACAATGTACTGCAGAACAACCCATTATGTCCGTGTGAAATTATATCAATTATAGAAATTTAGAGATTAAATGTAAAGTTCCAATCTCCTCAGTCCTCCGAAGATTCAGTGGCTCCTCGGCTCAGATTGCTGTCAATCACAGCTGTGAATCACGACGTCACACCACCGTTTTTAGAGCATTAAATAACTAACTAAAAACAAACTTATTTTAAAAACAAACTCTTGAATTTACATTAGTGTGATACAAACTACAGTAAATGACAGAAACCAGCTTTGGAAAAAATATATTTGAAGGGTAATTTAATTGTTTAGTTGATCTCGCGTCCCATTGAATAACATGGGGAGGGCGGGGTTTATGACCTATACTGGGACCACTCACCAGGGGGCGATCGAGACGTTTTGGCTTCACTTTTCAGGGCTTGTGCGGCACGCTTGGTCCCAACCCCATTAATAAGGGAAATAAATTCCACTAATTAACCTTGACAAGGCACACCTGTGAAGTGAAAACCATTTCAGGTGACTACCTCATGAAGCCCATTGAGAGAACACCAAGGGTTTGCAGCACTCTCAAAAAAGCAAAGGGTGATTACTTTGAGAAATCAAAAATATAAGACATGTTTTCAGTTATTTCACACTTTTGTTAAGTACATAATTCCATTTGTGTTCATTCATAGTTTGATGCCTTCAGTGAGAATCTACAATGTAAATAGTCATGAAAATAAAGGAAACGCATTGAATGAGGTGTCCAAACTTTTGGCCTGTACTGTATGTGTATTAGTGTATATACAGTATATATTAACCCTAACCCAGTCAAATGTTTAGACACCTACTCATTCAAGGATATTTCTTGTAATTTGATCTGTAATTTGATCTGTTTAACACTTTCTTTGGTTGCTGCATGATTCCATGTGTCATTTCATAGTTTTGATGTCTTCACTTTTGTTCAACAATGTGGAAAATATTAAAAATAAAAAAATAAAGAAAACACATTGAATGAGAAGATGTGTCCAAACTTTCGGCCTGTACTGTATACACAATATACTGGAATAATTAGCTCAATCAGGTCTTGGACCCCAGGAAGACTAGCAGCATTAAAAGTAGATGAGAATTTCCTTTTAAGCAGGTGTACTGTACCTTTCGGTCTGACATTCACATTGATCTTCTGTCTTGAATGGTCGTCATTCCCGAAGTCAAACCTTTGTCTCTTAATGACTGACTTCCCCTTGTTAAATAGCATAATGGTTAGAGATGCAGATTCCCACGCAAGGGATCCATTTCGAGCCTCGTCGATATCAGAACTAATCCAGTGATGGCAACCACATTCAACCTTTCTAATCCCGGCCTGGCCAAACTAGGCTTGCTTCTTTCCTTTTCTAGTTTTCCCAACAGCAACACTCTCCTCAAACAAAAAAAAAAAAAAAGCTTTTTTTTACACATTGCAAAAATACTGTTCTTGTGGTGGTTTGCAGGTTTGCCCTTGTGGACTTTGGTTTGGCGCAGGGCACGGCCGACACCCAGATGGAGCTGCTGAAGGTGGTGAAACAAAAGACCCAGAAGGGTGGGGGTTCCGTGGGGAAACCAGAGACCTCAAATAGGAAACGGGCACCACCAGACCTCACCTCCCTCGTCCCACCTCCACAGACACACTCACACCCAAAGACCTCGGCACCTCACTCTTCCTCCTCCACCTCGTCTTCCTCCTCCACCAAACCAACGGCTAAGAGGGTCTTGGCTTCCCCAGTAACTTCCACCAGCCGCACTAAAAACACCAAGGTGTCTGCACCAGGTCTACCTCCTGCGCTGTTTATCCATTAGCGGACATTCTGTGTTTGTAGAGCAAAGGCGCTTACAACACCAGGGTTGTGGGTTCCGCGTTCACCAGGATGCCCCCGAATTAAGAGCCTCTGCTAAATGACTTGGATGTACAAAAAGAAAAACAATATTGGCCTGTCATTGTGCTGAGTTGTGATACTCCTGAGATATGAAATACTGAAAATACTTAAGGTTGAGGAATCACGCCTGACACTCAGGCGTTTATACTGACATAATGTGGTTTTTCTGCTCTCTGTGTTTATTACTGTGGGATTTTATGTTGGTGACGTGTAGCCCCTTTCTTTGGCCAGGACCTGTCAGGCCTGTGTAGAACACCTCGGGCTGTGTTTGGAGAGAGGAACCTGAACAGCTGTGCCCCCGCCAGAACCATCGACCCGACAGTAGAGGTAGGAACCTGCTGTCCCGTTCCGTTATGACGGGAACACATTTGATTGACAACCGTATTACCATTCACCTTTAAATTCCCACAGACAAACAGGGGCTTTCTGGATTTGGAAGATGCCCGCTGCAGAACTTGGTCGTTAAAAACATTCCTTCCTGTGTTTTGTTGCAGCTGGTGAAACCCTCCAAAACGGAGGATCCTGCCAATCGCAGGTTCATCTCTATCCCCCGGCGCCCCCTACCCGTCAGGACTCCTGTCAACAACAAGAGGACGAACCCCACTGTCAACCTGGGCCTCACCTGCAGCTGCCACACCACGGACCGCGTCTGTAACGTCTGCATGTCCAGAAAACAGCAGGTGGCCCCTCGGGCCGGTACCCCGGGGTTCAGAGCCCCAGAGGTCCTGACCAAGTGTCCCAACCAGGGAACAGGTAAGGGCGACTCAGAAACGTCCCCGTTCCAGGAGGCACCGCATGTTGGACCCTGCCGGCAGATTGCCTAGCTGAGCGGTAATCCGAAAGGTTGCTAGTTCGAATCCCTAAGCGACTAATTGCACCCTGCCGCTCATCATCGCAAATCAGAACAGTTGGGTTAAATGCAGTCAAATCCCGATGTGTGCATGCTGGCATATATCCTGCCCCCCCCCCCTTCAGCTGATACACCTGTCGTTGCAGAATCGCATTTCAGTATAGAATCTGATCACGTGTTTGCACTCATCTTGTTAACGTCATGTCTCTCCATTTTCCCTGCAGCCATAGACATCTGGTCTGCTGGGGTGATCCTGCTATCCCTTCTGAGCGGCAGGTACCCCTTCTTCAAAGCCAGCGACGACCTCATTGCCCTCACTCAGATCATGACCATCCGAGGCTCCAAAGAAACCATCCAGGCTGCTGGAACGTTTGGTGTGTAGCCATGTCCATAACCTTCAACTCGCTAGGCTGCTGCTGAAAACAGGGCAGATTAAGGGTGCTTGAATTTGGAGGTCAGAAAATCAAGTGCTGGAATACCTTAAATAAGCACTTTTCCCCAACTTGATCCCCAAAAAGTACTTGACATTTTCTTAGCATATTTATAAGGTTTCCTGCTCCCGTACATTTATATCTATGCCACATAGGCAGTCCTTATCACCCAATATCCAGTCTGTCCACGGTAGCCCTCGCCCAGGATGAAGCCGCTAACAAACTGTGCTTTGGCTGTTTACCAAATGTGTCTCCCTAGCTCTGTTCAGCGAGGGCGTGATCGAGATCAGGGCTGGTTACCGCCAGCCACCATGCGGACCATTATCAGGCTCAAACCTGAACCAGTAGTACTGACCCCGTCACTTGACATTATTCAACCACAGGTAAATCAGTGGTGTGTAGCCGCGAGCTCCCCCGCCAGGACCTGAGGACCCTGTGCGAAACCCTGAGAGGGAGGAGGCCGTCGCCAGACGACGAGGCCACGCCCCAAGACTACAGGGACAGCCCAGTGTCCGCTGGTCCCGCCGACGAGCCATCCGGACGGGGCGGCTCCGAAGACGACCGGGGCCTAGCGGAGGTCGGGGTCCAGGATGAGAGGGGTTGGAACCAGGTGCCAGACGAGGCCTATGACCTGCTGGACAGGCTTCTGGACCTGAACCCGGCTACACGCATCACAGCTAAACAGGCACTGGAACATCCGCTATTCGCTGGCCTCTGAGGCAGCTCTACTGATGGGTGTGTGGACTCTGTTTCTCTCCATGGATGTTTTAACTGCTGTCTACCACTACTGGCATAGTCCCCATTCCAGGCCAAGGATTGTGGTTTGTCGTGCACATTTTGTGTAAATTGTCTTGTAACCCTTTATTTTATGATTTTCCTGTAATATGTGGTGTATAGTACTTGCATTATAGCCTCCTTTTGTAAAATTACATTTCTATAATAAATGGTGTATTAAAGCACTCTTGGGAGCTGTTCAAGATATCTATGAAATGTGTTTAGGAATGCTTGAGTTTATTAACCGAACGTCTTTAATATCCATCAACATGATCTAACTCTCTGGGTTTTCCAGTGTGCCGATTTTACTCCAATATGCTCCTAAGTATTTAGCTGTGTGACCTGGAATTTTTGGTGCTTTGGCGCACCTTAGGAAAACTGGTTTACTCAGGTTCACAGTGAAAAATGCCAGCTATTATGACTATCTTTCAACCTAAGCGCACTTGTTTTGTGTAAATAAAGGTCAATGTAAAACGCATCAGTGGCATTTCACTGAGGCCTATACAAGACATTTTGAAATGAACCAAAACAAGGAAATGCAAAAACTGATGGCAAATGCCTTCGACATTAAAATCAACTGTAAACGGTCTCTTTTAGTATAAAAACACCCAACATACAACATAGTTAAATCACTTATTTGAGAGACTGGTCTTGGTGGATTGACATAATTACATGATGTCAAACTAAAATATCGCCTCCTCCTTATCATCTTCAAAGATCATCAGAAACACCAGACTACCCAAAGTGCTTTTGACACCCCCGTCCCGTCACCCCCAGTGGCTTTCTTCCCTCTTACAACTATTCCCATACTGAACCAATTCATTGCCTTTTGACTGGAGCTGGGAAGGGAACCGTTTCAGTTATTCTAGAATGGTCAATGGAATCCTCAATGGAGAAGAACCAAGGTGGTTTTTAATGCTGCTGGGACTCAGGGTTTGTCTTTTGATTCAATGATCTCTTCAATTCTTGCCAAGACACTCTCGATCATGTCAAACGTATGTAAGGCCGAGTGGAGAACCTGCAATGCAGAACAAAAGATATATAGGAATCTTGATTATTCACTAAAATGATCATATCATGTGTGCATTTGTATCCATAATTTTTTATGTTTTACCTGAAGCTGCATCTCTGGTGTCATATCTGGCATCTTCTCGTTTCCAACTGTCAAGGAGCACACAGACTCCTGGGCCTGGGAGTCTGCAAATACAAACAGACCAGGGAGTTACCAGACGTGACCATCACACGGACAAAAAAAACTGACTGAAAGCAGATCACTTAAAGTCGAGTCCGAGAGCTGGACGAGCTGGTGTGGATTGTGTCCCACCTTTAGTGTTGGCCAGCTTGCTGTTCTCTTTGGTGTTGCTGAGCTCAGCCTCGTAGTGGGCTTTGGACATGTTCAGTCCAATGCGTAGTGGCTTCATATAGTTGTCCTCAATTTTATACAGCTCAGTCCAGATCCCTGTCTGGAAATGTTTAACAGTTTAGCACATGCTCTTTCTCAGAGCAACCTGCAGTTAATGAGTGGCTCCTTTTCTAGTGGACCCCCCTGTGGGAATCGGACCCAAGCACCATGCTTATACCAACTGAGTATATGAGTCGAAATACTAACACGCAGCCACATACTATTAACCCCCATGAAATCCCTGGCAATGGTGTAAACGATGTCAGTCATATCGGTCAAGATGAGACCCTGGAGGTCATTAAACATGCATTCATCCTTTCGGTAGCTCACGTCGTGTGGTTGTGAGGCGCTACCTACCTGGTTTTCCCACTCTTTGTCTCTGAGAAGTAGATAGCGCAGGAGGCTCAGAGACTCCATGATCCTGTGAAGCACAAACGGGTAGTGAGCGTGTCGCAACACGATAAACAATACTGCAATACAGCCCGTGTTCACAGCCAGCCCGGATTTCCTTTTAATCGGTATGTTGACCAATCACATCAGATCTAAATCAGATGGGTCAAATGGCCCAGATCCTTTACAAATGATCATAACCGGTCTGCCTGTCAAAAAAAAAAATAAGACTGGGCTACGTAAATCAGTAAATGAGTGTAGTGGCTAGAGCCTGGTTGGTGCAGTGGACTAACCGGTCCAGGTTCTGTAGAAGGTCAGTCTCAGGACCCTGGGGCAGACACAGCACCTGACGCAGAAGAGGAAGCAGGTGCGCCCCAAGGAACCACTTGTTACCCTTCTCTGGCTGAGGAGAGACACGTACATGTCAATAGGAACACGGCACAATTTTAAAAAGGGACACTTTTTTCTTGCATTAGAAATTGAAAAACCGTTTCAATGTTTGTCGGCCGCATAACGCTGCCACAACCCATGGGAGCCTTACCTTTAAAGCAAGGTCAATCTGGTTTCTGATGTTCTTGACAATGTAGCCCTCTACTCCTGCATGGTGACTAGTCCTCAGCATGCACCTGAAATACAGAGTTATGACAAGAACTTGACCATCTTGCAGGTTGTTGTTGGGACAGGAGTGACCATGTTGTTTTACCGGGGGTGAACTTACTGGAAGAACTTGTATTTGGCTTCTGTGTCAAATTTATCGACGCTCAACTGCAATACTTTAAGTCCTTTTGTTCTCTGTGAACAGAACATTTCAGATGTTCCATAACTAAAATATACATGTTACAAGCACAAGCCCCTAGATGACACAGCTATCACGACATAAATGTAATATTTACCTACCAAATGCTGAACTGGACACATGGTCATGACTTTCACCAGGTTCTAAAATGTTTAGGAAAGAAAAAAAAAGAACAATTGGAATTCACAGGGCCAGATGAGACTTGTCTTGTTTTACCTGAGGGACACTGAGGGATCTACTGATATCAGTTGTTCTGGTTAAATGGACAAGGGTTTGCCATGGCATTTTGTATAGAATGTCTTGTTTTACCTGAGGGACACTAAAAAAGGATTTGAGCTCCAGCAGCTGCACTGGGAGACTGTTGTCCACAACCCTCACCAGAGTCTTCTCATACAGGTCCTGATGACAAGAAATCACGCCCAAAACAGTCAATCCAGATCAGCTTTTATACAGCGTCCATCCTACACTGAGTACAGTTCTAGGTATTCGTAAACATACTTGAACAGCTGTGAACAGCTGTGCTTCTGATCACTGGCACTCTTCCCAATCTTAAAAGAGAGGATCCTTACCAATCCCTTCTGTATCCGGGTTTCTTCCGTTCTGTGAACAAAATATATCATTTAGGTTGAGACCATCAAAATGCACATCTTCAGGACTTTGTGCACGCCATTTTATTAGGTACATCTCCATCTTCTGTACTCACAGTGAGTATCATGGGCACGGGTTAATATATAAAGTTAACCCCAATTGCACCAGGGTCACAGTAAAAAAAACATCTAACCCCAATTGAAGCAGGGTCACAGTAAAAAAAAACACCTAACCCCAATTGAAGCAGGGTCACAGTAAAAAAACACCTAACCCCAATTGAAGCAGGGCCACAGTAAAAAAACATCTAACCCCAATTGCACCAGGGTAACCCCTGAGAGTGACCCCAGACAAATTAGGTTTCAAAGACAAATTGTTCTGGATACAAATTAGGTTTTGAAACAATACCAGATATATTCAATAAGGAAGTTAAATTAATTAAGTTAATTTACCTGCTCAAGAAGAGGTTGATGTGTTCCATATTACACTGAAGAACAAACACTGGGCTGTGTGAAGATGAGAGTGACAGAACCATTTAAATAGAATCAATAGAACAGGCTTGGAATACGTAACCCTGGCAACATCGTAGTTAAACTATTCATTATATTAATATGGTTAGGACAATCAACACTTTCAGCACTTACCGTGAGAGCCAACTATTGTATGCAGAGGCATACAATATTAATTTAAACTTGTGTGCCAAGTGCAATTGTGCTTTCAGAGCATTGTAAACTGAACCCACATTGTATTTATTCCTTACCTGAAGACCGTGGGAAAACTATCTATGGCAATGTGATGGACAAACAGCAGGTAGGCCAGGCTGGCTAGAGACTCTTTGGGGTAGCACACCTCTTCTTCCAGGAAACCAGGGACCTCTTTCTTGTTCAGAAGGCCATGACACAGCAGGTCAGAGAGGGTCTCCCCGATGCCTGACAAGATGCCCTGCACAACACACACACACACTTTATTAGTAAGGCCACCACCTATACAGTATTAACCCTAGTTTTATTATGTTTAAATCCAACTTTTCAAGAACAGTGTAAAAAGACATAGCCTGTTTACAAAGCGGTCTTTGCTTTATTGACACATTTAACCAGCTCAATTGTTGTTGTTTTTTATATGACACTGAACAGACCTGGAACCAGGCAATGATAGGCGCAATCTAAGCTGGCATTTATTACCAGAATCTCTGTGGCAAAGTTTCTGAGGGGAGAGTCTTCTAGGGTTTCGGGATCCTTCAGCTGCACGTCAAGGAGAGGCTCATGGAGACTCTTCATACAGCTTGGAACACACACAGACACACTTTAGACCTAGTCATAAAACATAATGCACAGGCAGCAATGCACTGTACTCGAATGCTAATCTGCAAATCTATGGTAGCATAGTGTATTCTATATATATATATATATATATATATCGTCACAAGATGTTAACAAAGCTAAACGTACAACTTCAGCAGCTCCGTTCTCAGCTCATCGTCTTCGGGCGTGACCGTCCCGTTGGTGAATCCGTCCCGTCGGCCCCGCCTGGCCTCCTCCGCGAAGGGCCTGACGAAGTCGAGCAGGGCGGAGCAGCAGCGGCACAGATGGAACACGTCGTCCTCCTCCTGCTCCTTGGTTTGTGGCACTGGCAGCCTGGCCATCTGTCCCAGCAGGCTGGAGAGAGCCATGCCGACGGAGGAGGCCTTCCGACCGCCCAGCCGCAACAACACTTGATGGGCAGGACAGAGAGGAGGACACTACATAAACCGAGGAAGGTGTCGTAGGGCCCGGGGTGCCCATTCAGACGCCACATCCTGTTCCTCACCTTTCTGTAGTGGCTGCAGCAGGAGGATGACGGTCTCTGCGATGGCATCCTGGTGGGCCTCCTCCACCTGCTCCAGCAGGCCAATCAGCAGCTCTTTGGGACTGCACACCTGACCAATTACCGAGACAAATTCAGTGGTCATTCTGAAGGGGGGCTTTAAGTACATCAAAACATCCTAAAACAGGTCGGCGGCTAGGCAAACAAACAATTGCCTCGTATAATCAAAATAACAGTATTAGACAGACAGGTATAGAGAGTGTTAACCAACCTCCAGTAGGTGATTAAGGATGGCGAGGCAGTGAGGAAGATTCTTATCCTCCTTCTTTAAGAGAACCTTAACCAGAGGTCCCAAAAGGTTCCACCCCATACATCTTACTATGTTCTAGTTAAAAAGAAAGACATGAGAAGTAATGAAACTGGACTGTACTACGTAATAACTAACACATACTATAAATCATGGCCTAGAGTTTTTTTTTTTTTTACTGGATAAATCCTTTAGGTCAGGAGAACCTCAGGGACCCGGTCATTCATTGGCATAGGATACCTTTCACCTGCTCCACAATCCAATGACACAACACGCTACATACAAATGAATACAACTGAATGAGCATGTGTACACAAGGTATTAATATTTGGCTCAGTTGACAGCTCACCTTATTTTCCTCATCTACAACGATACTCAGAACATGAGCACTCTCTCCTTCCTCTATACAGGAACGTCCAGCTATCTGGAACATATCATAATCCTCAGTCCTGTAGTTGTCATCTCCGATGGCTTGCTGTTTATGACAGAGGGGTAGAGAGAGAGGGACATAAAAATAGGGAGAGAACTGTAAAGGGGGTTGGGTTGGTCTTGAAAATAAAAACCCCAACGTATTGCGCACAGCGTTAAACATGGAGAGGACGCACGGTGCCATCATCTAGCAATTTACACAACGCTCTAATGAAATCAATTCCCCGAGGGGGGCATTTATGACTTACACATCTCTGGACGACATCGCTGAGTTGTTCTAGGGCCATCCCTGCGGTCTCGAAGGTGGTGTTACAAAGGGGAACCTTTACCAATCACTCCTGTGAGGGAAACATAATTATTTGTTAATACGAGTTATTTAACAACATGTTCACATGTGAATCAAAATGATATATTATTCGTAGAACTAAGGGATTGTGACTCAAGGCGAAGTCATCTGCAACCTTCAGCTGATTTTGATGGAGTGATCAAACGAACAAGCTTTGTTGTGGTTTTGGTGGCACAAAAAAATATATGCTATATCATGATTTTCTCTTGGTGTTACTCCATGAATAGTCATTTTACCTTAAACTGATTTTGTTCGTTTACAGTAACTTCATCGCCTAGCTAGTCTAGCCTACAATCCATGTATACAATGCACAAAATTAGCACATTTGCAAGGAAGGAATGTACTAATTTCACATAATTGTTGTGGCAGCCTTAGGGCGAAAAGTTAAGATAACTAGCGATACCGACACCCAATGACGGCATGTATGTCTTTATATTTAAGACAAATGAAAATGTAATAGATCGTTAAATTATTAATCGGTTTAATTTATTGGTGGAATTACTACTTACATGTTAAATACCGGAGGTTGTCGCGTGGGTTTCGGAAGTGTTTGGACTGCGTTGACCCTGAGCACTTGCCGTAGATTTAATACGTCACAAGTCAAAGTTGAAATTACTACAAAACAGTGGTCCAGCATGGAGTCACGAAAAAGAGTTGCTCGTTCTTCAAAAGCAAGCAAAAAGGGTTTGTTTCATAAAAACCGTAATTCAACTATTTGCTTGGATATTATTAGGTCTCAGTGGGTCCTCAAAAAGTGATAAAAACGGAGTTGTCTTTATTCCGGATAGCTATATGTTTATGTATACTGGCTGTTATCTAACTTGCATAGCTAGCAACAACTGCTAGGTCCGTTCTCAACTGCTGTACTGCGAGTAGTATACATAGTGGTTGGATATTTACTAGTTGACAACCTGGGCTCAAACACATTTTCCGTCAACAAAGGTTGTACCAGTCAAATTTGTCCTAATTCAGTTTCTCGATGTTTTGTGATAAGTTTATTGATAAAGGATACATTCGAATAGGTTTGTTTCCTTTAACTATGTAACGTTGCTCAAATTAGGATGTCGTCAGGTAGATATACGATAACTAATAAGGATACAATTCCGCTCTTAGTAACGAACCTACATAGCTAGAATGATTTTTTTTATATCGTACCTAGCTAGCTACCTCTCTATAGTCAATTACATCTAAACTCCTTACTGTTTTGTCATCAACAATGACAATTCTCACCTCCGACAGATGGGAAAAGTGTCAAAGCACAGACCGCTGCAGAGTTAGCAAGAAGGTATTTTAAACCAAAAATATTTTGATCTGGGGGTGGACAATATTTGGATGAATATGATTAACAATGATGTAGTTGTTGGTCCTATGGATTTGTGGCAATTATTCTTCGCCCACGTGTGACTGGTGCTGACGCTTGTTTACAACTGTCTGTTAGGACCGAGGCCACAAGGGTGACCTTCCGGGAGAGGGTGCAACTGGAGAAGAGGGCGGTACAGGTGGTGGAACGTCTCCTGGACAACAATGTAAATGAGGACCTGCTGGTTGAATGTGTGAGTACTGCAGACACTGTCTCAATTGCCTGTCAAAGTGCAGTGGTGACGTATACAGTTTCGCAAGCGTGGAGCCTGTTGACGATAACTGAAATATTTTTTACTTTACGAAGTATAGCAGGGGGATATTCTTTCTTTTTAGTCTGTGTTTTGTGGGGAAGGTGGTGACTATAATACATTGATGCGTGGAGATTTGGAGCGTTTCCACTTAGCATTAGCAGTGGCACATACACTTCATGGAAAGATGTACCGTCACTGTGTGTATAGATGTCAGGTGATGAGGCGGCAGATCCTTCTAACTCCAGGTAGTGTGGTTGATCTGTCATGTGTTCACGTTTTTTAATCCAGTGCCATTATTTGCAGGCAAGGTTGATCACTCCTACGCACTATAAAGACGTAGTTGAGGAGAGGTCTATCGTGAAGCTCTGTGGTTATCCTATCTGTTCAAATAGACTGGGCAAGGTAACATTTACTTTACTTCAAAAAGGCCTCCGTTTTTTTTGTTTTCCTTACAGTTTATTGTGTTTTGTGATAACTAACGTATTCTGGTAATTGGTTTCATAGGTGCCCACTCAACAGTTTAAAATATCCACCAAAACCAATAAAGTCTATGACATAACAGAACGCAAGGTAAGTGCAAAAGCGTTATGATCAGCGCTGTGGAACAACGTGACTGCTACGTCTGAAACCACGTTACTGCTATGTCTGAAACAATGTCCTTTCTCTCTATGGCCCAGTGCTTCTGCAGTAACTACTGCTACAAAGCCTCCAAGTCGTTTGAGCTCCAGATACCAAAGAGCCCTCTATGGTTGAGAGAGCACGACAGGTAGTTATGCACCGTTTTAACTCACATTTGCTGATAGCTGATATGATGTATACGCCCTTGCTTTATTCTTAAAAAATAAAAAAACACAGTTGACATTTGAAATTGAGAAATATTTTTGTTCCACAAACGTTGGACTTGATTTTACTTACAAGTTTGTTCTCTAATATTGCAAAGGCAATATTATAATGGTCATCAATGACTTCCTTAGAATTTCAGTTTATTTTGGGGGGAATTATTAAGTGCTTGGGTGTCTGTGTATTAGTTCTGAGGTATGCAACAATGAAAGGTTTTCCCCAAAGGTCCTGATTTCTACTAAATGTTGAAAATTTTTCCTCATTTCAAATGCAGCATCCCAGAAATAAAATTAATGAAACATGGCGATGGGTATGTACAGTTATTCATTAAACACTCTTCTTCAGTATGGTTTAATTGAGCTGTCATATGATTTATAAGGTTAGGGGGGATGGATTATCAAATCCATTCATCAGTCATGAATGGCACATTGATTAAATTATTCCCAGACGGTGTCCATCAAATTGTATCATAGATTAATTGACTGAATCCTATTGGTCTAGCGGTAGCAGTGGAGAGGCGTTGACGCTTGCTGAGAGGCGTCTTCGAGAAGAGGATGTGGAGAACCCCCTCCCCCTTGGTCCTGTAGCCTCCGAGGACCCGTCGGGGGCCAGGCCCTCCCCTATTGCCACACGGAGTGACGACAGTGAAACGGAACAGGACTTTGTCTCCAGCATGGTCTCCCAGCGACAGAGACCCAGGGTGCACTGGGGCGACATCGACAAGGTGGACGCGGGAGAACCCGGTGAGGGGGAGGAGATGGAGAGGCGTCCCGCACGGAGGGGCACAACGGAGGAGGACAGGGAGGGCGACGATACAGCGGAAACCCAGACGGAGGGGAGCGATCACGTGAGAGAGAAAGGTTCGCCAGAGGGCCAGTCTGTGGAGGAGGTCGTGGAGCTGCTGAACCATGTCACAGTACAGGATAGAGACTCAGCCGCCGCACAAAGCGGTGTACCAGACCATGGTCCCACCCCCAGCCCGCAGGGGGACTCTGGACCGCCCGCCCAGCCTGGCCTCAGCATCACCCAGGTGGGCATGAGCAGGAGAGGAGCCCGGGGCCTCCGGGGGCTTCTCACGGGCCTGGAGGCACCACGGAAGCCTGTCTCTGTCCGGTTGAAACGTCTGGAAGATCTAAGGAGGACTTTTAAGGAATGGCGTACTGACGAAACTTTGGAGTTCCTATATGGCCCGGACCACTTTAGTAAAGTGCCTATGGAAACAAGGAACAAGATGGAGGAGCATGTGGAGCTAGATGAAGATGACCTGGAAGACATTGTAGCAGGTGGAGACACGTTCCCAGGGTGTCCTGGGAGGCCCTCCGCTACGGCCCCTGACTATGAAACCCTATGCAGGGAGACCGAGGAGCTGGGCCTAAGAGTCAGGGAGTTCTACAAAGGGACTTTTATTCTACCTGAAGAAGCCCAGCAGCTGGAAGAGAAACAGGCCCGAGACTTGGAGGTGAGAACAGGCAGTGTCCAGGTGGGGGCGCTGTGTAGAAGCTTTGGAGAGAGGTGTCGTAAGACATCATAACGATGAATGTCTTGTTTCGGACTTATCAATTAAATTAACTTAAATAATGTAAATACAATGTAATGTAAATATTTTAGATGTTTTTTTAAAATGTAACTATCTGTTAAGATAAGGAAGGAAAGGCTAGAAGGGTGTTGGGTCAGAAGGGCACGGGGTCAGATTAATACCCGTCCTGATACCTCAACCTTCCTTCCCCCGTCTCTCGTCCACCACCTCCTTCCCCCGTCTCTCGTCCACCACCTCCTTCCCCTGTCTCTCGTCCACCATCTCTTTCCCTCGTCCCCATCTCTCATCCGCCATCTCCTTCCCCCGTCTCTCGTCCACCATCTCTTTCCCTCGTCCCCCGTCTCTCATCCACCATCTCTTTCCCTCATCCACCGTCTCTCGTCCACCATCTCCTTCCCCCGTCTCTCGTCCACCCCCTCCTTCCCCCGTCTCTCGTCCGCCCCCTCCTTCCCCCGTCTCTCGTCGTCCGCCCCCTCCTTTCCCCGTCTCTCGTCGTCCGCCCCCTCCTTCCCCCGTCTCTCGTCGTCCGCCCCCTCCTTTCCCCGTCTCTCGTCGTCCGCCCCCTCCTTCCCCCGTCTCTCGTCGTCTGCCACCTCCTTCCCCCGTCTCTCGTCGTCTGCCACCTCCTTCCCCCGTCTCTCGTCGTCCGCCACCTCCTTCCCCCGTCTCTCGTCGTCCGCCACCTCCTTCCCCCGTCTCTCATGCCGTGTTCCTCACGTTTCTCTGGTGTCTTAGGACCAGGACGTAAAGGTGCCTTCATTCCCGCTCATTGACTCCCGTGCCCAGCGGCTCATCCAGAAACGCATTGCAGTGGAGAAGATCAGTAGAAGGTGGGCATGTTATTAAAACACACCAAACAACTGATTTTCCACAGCAAACGCTCTGCCGATATTGATGGAAATTGATAAAGAAGTGGAATGGTCTCGTAGCTTGGTAAACGTTGAGCATATGACAAGGTTAAACCGTGTTGGTCTGTGTGTGTGTGTGTGTTTTCATATACTCTGTTTGTGTGCTGTTTGTCTGCGGTCTGAAGCCTGAGAGATGTTCTGGGCCCTCTGCGTCTGACCATGGCTGATATCTTCAGCGACCTCAACAACCTGGTCAGGACCTTGAGGTCAGTCCCGATGTCAACTCTGACGCTCCGCTCAACGTAAACCGCCGGACTACAAGTGCTGTTTGGAGAAGAGATCTGCTGTTTAGAGCACAATTGAACAAAATTACAAGGACCAGATTCTAGATCCAGATACACAGGTTGCCAGTGGCTGAATTAGTATTTTGACCAGGCTAGTTCACATTTGAAAATATATGATGTTATTGGAAGAATTGTCTGTGTAAAAACTCAGCCAACCAATACGTGTCGGGATTTATGGACAAGATGTGGCAACAAGGCTTCCACAAAGCCATTTTATGTCCAAACTGTCCTGATGGTGATCCTGGTCTTCCTGTCCTGGGCTCTAACTGGGCTGATAGAAGTGCCGTCAACAGGAAATAGTGATTGGCAGAGTACTTTAACTTCCTGTAGCTCAGATTTATTAGTGAGATTGAGTCACACCTCCAGTTAGTGGCCTGTTTCCAGGAATTCTTTGGTTGCTGCTGAAGCCTGCTGGAACCTCCCCCTGAGCCTGAACAACCAACTGTCAAATGAACGCCAAATGAACACCTTGTTTATATATATATATAATGTATGTGTGTATTTGTATATGAATATATATGTATATATTTATATATATGTATATAAACAAGGTGTTATATATATATATATATATATTTTTTTTTTTTTTTTTTTTGTAACGTTTTTTTATGTACCAAATAGAAATCTAAAATTAACTTGCAAATGTACAATTTTGAGCGGACAACCCAGATCTGGCTTCGGAAAATGGACTTTAACAAAACGTTTTCAGTGCAGACAAGAGCCAGATTATTTCTTTTTTTGTATTCATCACCAGAGTAACAGTAATTAGACTGCCTGTCTTTTTCTGGCAGGCTCACAAACACCAACATCATCCACAAAGCCCCAGAGTGGACCCTGATTACTGTGGTGCTCCTCCATGTGTAAGTAAACCGTGTCTGTGTGTGTGTCTGTGTGTGTGTCTGTGTGTGTGTCTGTGTGTGTGTCTGTGTGTGTGTCTGTGTGTGCTGTTGCAGGAACAGCTGGAGAGCCTGTGTCTCACTAGGGCCTGTCTAAAGGCAATAGAGAAGACATCAGGGAACACCCTCTCAGCAAACTCAACCTGTTCTCCAGAACGCTCCAGTTGGGAGGCCGCATCCCAAACATCCCAAAGTGAATTCCAAGCCGCTAAAACGCATGATTTTACTCAGCAACACGTGCATGTCATTTGAGTAGTAACTGTAGCGATGGCATGGACACACCGAGTTTAGCATTGCGACGGTGCAGGTCTGTGTTTATGGTGGGTGTGCATGCCCTTACATTGTTTGCCCTGTGCCAGATGGTGTGTGTGTGAATGTGAGGGCAACTTCCCCAGATCAGTATGGTAGGGCGTGAGCTGCTGTCCGGGGCCGCTCTGTGTTGCTCCTGTCTGTGTACACAGACTACTCTCAGTTTTATCGCATCCACCTGTTTACAACACACACACACACACACACACACACACACACAGGGCCTGGGAAACATTCCACCTGACCCCCTAACTGATCCGTTTAAAACAGCCCTGAGAGGACAGAGACACAGCCTCAGCTCTGATTTGTAGTCGTTGAGGTGAATGCAGGATGGGGCAATCTAGAGATAATCACAACCTCGTCTAGGGCCGCTGATGTGGCCTTCATCCGCTGACCAAAACACGGCCTCTTTAGTTGGAGGGCTGACCCGACATTCCTGTGACACGGCAGAATAATGAATGTAAAGGGGTAATACTTTAGGCTATCCATTGTAATTCAGGCAGTTAAGTACACCATGGTCTCCATAGCCAAACCTGAAACAAATAAATTAAAGACCAATATTGTTACTAGCTGACGGTATTTGCATGCTCACAGTATACTTTCCCCCCTAACACGCACGCACTTAATTCCCCCCTCCTTCTTGTCCCTCTATCTCATTAATCATTTGGAGTCTGAGCCTGTTTATATATTAATATGCTCCCAGGCAGCTGGGTAGTTGGCTTGGCCTGTGTTGTGGTGGCCTGGTGAATCAGGTGAATAATGGATGGCTGGGCCTTCTGCAACACTATACCCAGGATGAAACAGGGCAAATGCAGCACCTCCCAGGTGGAGACGGGCTTGTTGGGCGGAGACTACCCATTCCAACTATGCCTTTATCAACCCTGGACTGCTGATGTTATGTATTGTCTAATTAGGGGGTTTGAAGCAACCAGCCGGCATGTTTTACAGTATTTTAATTAAAGGGGTCGCAATTTGGTAATGGAAAAACTCCTGCTGTGGGGCCTCAATCCAGCGATCCCTGTCAGTCAACTAGAGTTTTTATACATGATTCATAAGATCCCCTCCCAAATCCTAGTCAGTTCAAATAGTGTGCCCTTTAAACACACGTCTTTGTTGATCTTTTGAACAGGTGCATTGCGCTGCTGATAAGAGAGGTATCAAAGTTATTTCTGACCGGGTTTCAGACTTATGTCAAAATATGTCTAATGTCATGGTCAGGGAGTAGAATTTAACACACGCAAAATTCTGGTAAATTTAGATAGTGCTAGGTAAATAGGTTAATTTTACCAGCCACTATGGCAGGTAGCCAACGAATGTACACTTTTCTTTTCGTCCCCAAAATGTTTTTTTATCATTGTAAATCTATTTGCATACACATCAAATTTTCGCAATTTGCAATGCGTAATATTCAACAGAAGAGAGACACCTGCTCAAAAAGAGTACCCAGGCAATTGTCAATTCACCTGGTAGATCACTGAACACAAGCCAGCGGTGTGGGCCTTGGCTGTTTTTCCGCTTCTAATTCCCAGCGTAGCTCAACCACATGATTGTAGTCCAGTCAGGCACTTATTGACACAGATTTGCACTCGTTTTGTATAATTACATTGCAGGAGCTGATAGCACAGCTTTTTGTGTAATTACATTACTGGAGCTGATGGCACAGCTGGACTAATCCATCAGTTGGTGCGCAAGAGAAAATGATGGGTCGAAACAGACACTCCAGAACATTATCTATGTACACTGTGGCTACATTTTAAATGAATGAGATACATGTCAACCTGGGCTCTGGTAAGTGCGTGTGCGTGTGAGAGAGAAAGGAAGAGAGGGCTGCATTTGCGAGAAAGTGGTTTGTGTATGATTTGATGTTGACTCTCGTGTGTGTGTGAGACTGAGGGAGTAGGTAAGAGGGTGTCTGAGGCAGGTAGTGGGTGTCAAGTCCTATGAAAAATAAAGTTTGTGGGTTTTCATTAGTAATATGTTTACCGTGACAAAAATGCCCTGAAAATAAGAACCTATTTTGTGCTTAAGCACGCAAATGCATTTTCTGTGATTCACTGGGTAATTTTTTAGGAAAACTTTCTCTGGTAAAACAAATCCAAGTGCCTGGTTATTTTTTACAACTTTTATTCACTAGTGACATTTGCTCATGGCCAAAATGTTACATTTGTACACTGATCATGACCCCTTGAATATTTGCTGTTCCTTAGCAGCCACGTGATTTGAGAGACCGGCCTACAAGATAATGTCAATGTGTACCAAACTCATGTACCAAATGTCATGACTCTAGGTAAAACAAGTTGGCACGGCTGACCTTTTTAAAGCAATGATGTGTTCATATCAAAAGTAGATGTCAACTGGAGCACTTAGGCATGATAGGACAGTCAATGCCTCTCTGGACTATGAGCCAGGAGGGAGTTGTAATATTATCAACATTTTGACGCCATATTTATAATGACATAAAAGATATTTAACACTTTTTTTCAACTGAAAGGGTTTCTGTATAGTTGCACCTCTTTTTTAATCTTCTTGTCTCACCTTCACCATTCTCTTTGTCGACGATTAAAATTATTTAAGGTTTGTGATTAAGTTTTATTGTGTGATTAAAGGACAACATAGACAGTTAACTGTTAGACTCTAAAATACATAAACCTATGGTGTAGTGGGTGGATGGAATAGTATAGTGGAATAATGGGGTTAGCAAAACAACTTGTTAGTTGCACAAAAATGAGGACCTGCGGCTAAAAAGTACAAATGGCAAAATCAGCAAAATGGCCAAATCAAGCAGGTGGGGGGAATGCACCACCCTCCCCCAACCTGGAACAGCCTTGCCACCCCAGTAAGACTGGAACAGTCCTGACCATCTTGGGTTTGTGTGTTGCAGGTTATCAGAGTTGTCCCCGGTGGTGAGGCAAGCCCTGGAGAGCCCGGCTTCAGTGGAGTACCTCTCGGCTCTTATGCAGGAGCTCCAGCTGCAGGACCTGGACTTCCAAAGCCTAGTGCGGCTATTCAAAACCCCAGACCACTGATATGAGCGCTTGAACAACATAAAGGTGGATTGGTGGATCTGCTTGTTTTTTAACTGCAAGCCTTTTTCTCAACAACAACCCTACAATCGTTCCTATCATAATGTTTTTGTTTTTATTGGAACAATAGCTGAGAATTAAGAGTAAAATAATATTTACGTCTCCAGGACATGGCTTGCAATGCTTAGACAGTGCCTTAAGGATGTATTCAGACCCCATTCACATTTTCTTGGGTGATTGACTGTATTCATGATAGACTAAATAAAAAGGTTGCCATTAATCTACACACAATATCTGATAATGATGGAGCAATAACATGTTTTAGAAATTGGTGCCAATTTATTGAGAATAAAACAAACAAATAAAATCTCATGTACATAAGTATTCAGACTCTATTAACTACTTTCACAGCTGGGAGTCTTCTTGAGTATTCTCTACCAGATTTGCACTCCTGGATTTTGGCAGTTTCTTCCATTCTTCCACGAAGGTCCTCTTTGGATGTTCTCCTCCTCCTCACCATTAGATGGTTGTATTGCTGGCATGTTTTCCCGTCTCTGCTGTGAAACTCTAAAAAGCACTGTTAGTGGCAATTGGTTTCTTGATCAACTCCCTTTCTAAAGCCCTTTTTGCCTGGTTACTTCATTTTGGCAGATGATCAGCTCTAGGCAGAGTCTTGGTGTATCCAAACGTTTTCCATTTGTCAATTATAAAGCCCACAGCTACTGTAAACTTTCAAAGCTATTGCGATTGTTTTATAACCTTGCCCAGATCTTTGGCTCTGCAAAATTCCATCTAGGAGGTCTACAGAGTTCCTTGGACTTGAGTTCATGGCTTGTTTGTGCTATTTTGCCACATATTCATAACATTTTCTCTTTCTCGGTATGGGAAACTTTGTGCAAATAATGGCGAACAAATTAAGTCTATAACAATGTGGAGAAAGTCTGAAATCTTCCAAAAGGCACTGTTTATAATGCTGTGTAGGTAGACACTTTCATCGAATAGCCCTGTTATAAAAAATATATGAACCGGTTGGTTTGGGGCTGTGGTGCATTGATATTATACATATGGCTAATTTCTGTGTCCAGACACTCCACAATGCGTGGTACCTAAGAACAGCACTTATCCATGGTGTATATATATACCACCGCCTCTTGCCTCATTGCTTAAATATTACAAGTTGCATTGTTTACAGATTATGCCAACTTCATGGATGCAGTGTTTCTATGTCTATCATAATGTTCAAGCACAAATTAACCCTACAGTGAATCTGTTGATAATGTAAAGGCCAAAATCATATCTTCAAAGATACAAGCCTCTAATATTTCACCTCAATTGCTTTGTTCAATCATCATATTTTGGTTTTCTGTGGTGTATCAAAGTAATGTGTTGTGAGTACTGGAACATAGAGTGCTGGCAATAAAAGTGATGCTGTTTCCTTCAACTTCCTTCACATTACGTTTATGGTGTTGTAATCTCATTTTTTACCAAGTGTGTTAACAAAGCGTGTCTGAAAATATTTGGTTTGCACCAGGTGGCTCGCGCAACTGGAAATACTATCGGAGGAAAAAGAGTTAGGATTTTATGTATTTGACTTGTCATTATGCGGGTTGAGGGTTGAGATTTACTGTCTTTATCAATGTTTTGTGTGTTTTTTTGTTTTGTTTAGATGACCGCAACGCTGGTCAGTAATATATTACCTCGCATTTCATTGGAGCCCACACGTAACATAATATAAAATGTATTTGGTTGGTGGGAGTTTCATTATTGCTTTGTGTTTTGTACAGTCTTTCGAAAAATATTGAAAATGTGTACGTGACTCCACTGACAACAGTTTGGGATTTATGGTTACAATTATTTGTTAATATTTTTCTCTTGTCGTTATTTGAAATATATATTTTAACATATTTAGTGATGCCTTTTTTCGTACTTATAAGACTTTCATTGTATTACAAAAGAGGGACCATTAAAAATGCATATTGAGACAAAGCTGTATAGGCTTCCCATACCATGGATTCTGTTACAGAAAATATTATAAAGTGACCTTGTTGGATAATTCAAGCTGGAATAGAATACTTTAAGCATTGATTAATATTTAAAGGTACATGGCTTACTAGGCATTACAGTGCCTAGTATTGACTTTAATCGCTTTAAAGAAAACATTAAAACGATTAGTGCAAAAAATACAAACAAAATAGTCTAGACATACAACCACTAAATTGTTTGATTATGTTGAGTAAAACGTCATTCTGAAATAGGTTACCTAATAATAGCCAACTTAAATTAATGTTTCACGTTCGAAAAGAGAACAAGTATGCGTCTAACTTAAAAATGGCAGTCTATGATTGCATACAATTCCTTTTAAATGTACACGATTGCATATCCGACGTTCGTTCATCTTACAATTGCTTTCATGTTTCATGCTTCAATCCTCTAGCACAGTTTTTCCATTTTCGAAGTATTTCATTTTAATCCGTGTTGAGTTTCCTTGTGCCGCCTCAAATCCACTTTTCTTTGGAATCCCTTGACACAGATCTCGCAGCTAAACGGTTTGAAGCCGGTGTGCTTGCGGCTGTGTGTGATGAGGTTGGAGCTTTGACTGAAGGCCTTCCCGCATACCTGGCACTTGTGCGGTTTCTCACCTGATAATGAAATCAAACAAGTTGCATTATGAAAGTTTCCATTTCAGTTTTGTGATTGAGAGTGGGTCATTTTAATTGTCCTGTTTGAGCACTGCGTAAATGATAGAACTGTTCTCGTGCATAGTTGTCTTACTTTTCAAAATCTTTAAAGGCCTACTTTTCGTTTGGTTACATCTTTTGAATTCCAGTCTAATACAAGAGTGGGCCTGTATTCTATAATTAAGTCTAATTTATCTTTTCTGGTAGTGCATTAATTATCTTTTACCTGTATGGATAAATGTATGTTTCTTCATGTCGGACTTCTGATGGAATCTTTTCCCGCAGTACTGGCACGGGTATGGCCGCGTGTCCGAGTGGATAAGCAGGTGCGTGGAGAGCGTGGACGAGCGTTTAAAGCTTTTACCGCATATTTTGCAATTGAAGCTCCTCTCCTGTGAAACAGGTAAAATGTTAGTATCATTCCTTTCATGTGTTGGTTTCTCATACCTAACCCATGGTATTTCTTGGCAATAGGCACAGACACCAGGCCTATTTTGGCTAGAAAAAATATTTGGCACGTTGGCCTTACCTGTGAGTGAACAGCCTTGTGTTGCTCGAGGCTCACTGCATGCCCGAACGTTTTCCCACACAATCCACACGCGAACGGTCGCGTTCCACTATGCGACCGTCGAACATGAACTTCCAACCCATGCGACGTCGAGAAAACCTTTTGCAGAGGATTTAAAAAAAAACGTTATTAGATCTATAGCAGATGTACTTTTATGTTTAAGAACACTGAATTGAAATTGAAGCATTGATTATCGTTGCCATAAGCCTCGGTTTTTCTGAGGTGTGTGGCAAAGCCTACCTTGCAGCACTTGACGCACTTGTACGATCCGACTGGTTCTACTCGGGAACAAATGAAATCAGGTTCTGACTTGATTTCGGATGCGTTGTTCTTCATCTTGTGGGCTGGGTATAACTGGTCGACGTTACGCATTTCATAGGTAGGGAACACCGAGGATCCAAAGTCCTGGTAAAAGCCTTTGTGCGGGCCCCGCTGTTGTAAAATAGGGGGGCTGGTGGCACTGCTCTCGGATCCATAGATGCCCGTTTGTGTGTCAGGATCCAGAGTTGTCGGTTGGTTTTGTTGGTATGTTCGCCGGGCAAGGTGCTTGAGCTCGGAGCTAGAGTAGGTAGTCCATTCATAAGGGCGAAATGGAATGGTGAAAATCTGACGGTGGTCTGTAGACGGAGTGAAATATTGCTCCGAATCTGGGGAAAAAAAACGTTCAATCATTCGTTTCCAGACAATGTTTTACAAAGCGTATCATTGTTAAATTACCGATCGCGTGAATACAACCAAGGGCTACCATTGAGGAAAAATATGAATAATGCTAAAATATCAAAACAACAGTTTTATAAAGATTCGAACCCACAGACCTGGTGAAGCAGAGGGTGACGGAGGGCGCCAGTAGTCCTCGTAGTCCGAGAAGCGGTCGCACACACTCTCCTCGCAACTCAGAGGAGAGCCGGAAAAGAAGTCTGCCGTGCGCACTAGACCGGACTCTGTGGAGACCCTGTCGTGGTCCTGCTGAGTGTTACGGCTCCCCTCAAACTCAACATGCGGTTGGCTTTCTATAGCCATAGGGGATAAAAACGACAAGCACTTAACCCAAGCTCTAATCGTTCTTTACAGTTATTTGTTGCATTTGTGAATTCTAAAGTTAAGCACAAAACATTTAAAGCAAATTTAGGGAAACGTCAATCATTCAAATCCAAACACAAACTTGTGTGCGTAATTTATTACAATTGGGCCTGAGCATGACCTGTTGAGCAGGACCAGTCACTTCAGAGATACATACTTGCGCATATGTGGGCTAAAATAGCATCCAGTCTTATGTAGTCATCATCCAGGTATCGGGGTTGGTGGTAGCTATGTGCCCGTTTACTCTTCACCAAAAATGACCTCGGCATGGTTGCGTGACTCTCAAGATCCCTGGTCACTAGTGAGGAAATCCTCTCCCTCCACACAGCCCTATTTTATCTCTGGAAAGATTTAAAGACCATTGGTTGACAGGTTCATCCAGCGTTGGGATTTTTTTGGCTCAAGAGGAAGCATGCGCATTGGGCAAAGCCACCTGCACGTTTACCAGGTGTTGTAAAGCAGGTGGCCAAAGGGACCACTGCCCTTCGCGGCCAACGGAGTGTTTGACTGGATACCCAACTTTTTCTATTTTAAAAAGGTCATTAAGAGGCCATAGTAAGTTATTATTTCCTTTCATGACAGGCGTCGATTGCGTGGGTTTTGAGTCAGATCACAGAATTAGATTACATTATGGGGATTGTTTGATGCGGGTGGCCAATTATACAATTTAAATGAACAGGAATTATTTGGATTTTAATTTGGAATGTTTCGAATATTTGTGAATCTAAAGCAATCATGTATATCCGTGAATGTCCTTGACCCGTGTCATGTAAACGGATCCGGCGGTACCTTCTCAAAGCTCACCAGCGACGATATCCCATCCATGACGCACCCACGGGACGTATAATTGGCCGGCATGCAACAGGCTGCAAGTGCCGACCGTAAAGGTATCCCTTTCAAAACCCCTGTGCAGTGTGCAGATAATATTCTGGCAAATTCATCCAGATAAATCCATTAACTTCACCTTTTGCTGGTGTTACTGTTGAAGATAAGAATTGGTTCTCAACTGATTTCACTAGTCAAATATATTCTCAACTAGTTAAATATGTAAATAAATACAGTACCAGTCAAAAGTTTGGACTCACCTACTCATTCAAGGGTATTTCTTTAGTTTTACTATTTTCCACATTGTAGAATAATAGCGAAGCCATTAAATCTTTGAAATGACTCATATGGAATCATGTAGTAACCAAAAAAGTGTTGAACAAATCAGAATACTTCAAAGTAGCCACCCTTTGCCATGATGACAGCTTTGCACACTCTCGGAATTCTCTCAAACAGCTTCATGAAATAGTCACCTGGAATGCTTTTCCAACAATCTTGAAGGAATTTCTATGTCATCTGATGCAGCATTCTATCACTTCTTCTCCGTCAAATGTCAGCCTGGAGTTGTGTTATAGGTCATTGTTCTTTTGAAAATCAAATGTAAGTCCCACAATTCCCAAACCAGACGGGATGGCGTGTTGCTGCATAATGCTCTGGCAGCCATGCTGCTTGGGTGTGCATTCTAAATAAATCAAAGACAGTGTCACCAGCAAAGCACTCCCACCTCATCATATCTCTTCTCTGATTCACAGTGGGAACCACACACAGAAGTAATCCGTTCACCCACTCTCTGTCTCACAAAGCGGTTGGAACCAAAAATCTAATTTGGACTCATTAGAACAAAGGACAGGTTTCCATCATTTTTATGTAAATGTATCTTGTGTCTTAGCCTAAGCAAGTCTCTCCTTCTTATTGATGTCCTTCAGTAATGGTTTCTTTGCTGCAATTAGACCATGATTCACACAGTCTCCCCTGAAAAGTTGATGTTGAAATGTGTCTGTTTCTTGAACCCTGTAAAGGATTTATTTGGGCTGCAATCTGAGGTGCAGTTAAATGTCGATTTCTGAGTCTGGTACAGTAACTCTAATGAACTTATCCTCAGCAGAGGTAACTCTGGGTCTTCCTGTAGCAGCCCTCATGAGAGACACTTTCATCATAGCACTTGATGGTGTTTGCAACTGCACTTAAAGACATTTTCGAAGTTCTTGAAATGTTTTGGATTGACTGACCTTCATGTCTTAAATAAAAAATATGCTGTTGTTTCTGTTTGGTTATTTGATCTGTTCTTACCATAATATGGACTACTACAGTACAGATATAATGACGGTCTTCTGTATACCAGCCCTACCTGGTCACAACATTGAGTGTCTTAAATGCATTAAGAAGGAAAGTAATTCTACAAATTAAGGCACACCTGTTAATACAAATGCATTCAAGGTGACTATATCATTAAGCTGGTTGAGAGAATCCAAAGCATGTGCAAAGCTTTTATCAACACGAAGGGTGGCTACATTGAACAATCTAAATTATAAAATTTATTTTTTGGTTGCTTCATGCTTCCATATATGTTAATTCATAGTTTTGATTTCGTCAGTATTATTATTATTATTAAATAACACTATCTTAATGTACAGTACATCATGCCTTGGCGTAAATTACAACGCATGGCTAGGCCCTATTAGGATACCAGGATTTCGGATTTCTGGTTAAAACAATTTGACTTGAACTGATATGTAAATATATACATTTTTCTGAAATCACTAAGCTACAACAGAAATCATTGTGAGAATAGTTCTGTTCAAGGTTGTCTAAAAGCAAAGTGATCGATTTCTGGGCGGTGTGGGAAAGAACGTTGTTAGTGGAACCTGCAAGTAGCCTAAAACATGAGATAAGCAAACTAGTAACACATGCTCAGTACTCATAAACGAACTTGCTTTCCGGTGCTTTAAAAAATATTTTGACAAGTCTATACCTCCACAAATATTGCAACAGTATTTTATAGATTAATCACTTGAAATCTCTAAACATCCGTCCAATAAGTAATTTCCTTAGAAATTGCGACTGTAATTCATAAATAAATCACATGACATTTCTTGATCAACCCGCAAACAATTTCACTATTTACGGTAAAGCATTTTACACGAAATCCTGCATTCATAGACTTTACCGTTTATCAAAAGTATTCTAAAATCTAAACGCATGCTCAATACTAATAAAAGGACATTTCTTATCAATGCTTTAAAATGAATCTTAACAGACTGTTTTAGTAACTACCAACACCTGTCACACTGCAACTGTAATACATTGATAAATCACTTAACACCACTTGACACCCCCTCCATTCTTTGACACGCAATCACGCATACAGAATAGGCGATACGGATCCACATAACTTGGCCAAGAAACAAAACTATTTCTGTAAATTAAATATAATGTTGTTATTTCAGGTTACACATGAAGACATACCTTCACTGTCTCCACACAAAATAGCATCAGCTTGCAGCGTCCCTCGTAGCATCTGAACACAGCGGTTGTCATGACCCTTAAATAACGTAGTGTTTCCTGAACGTCAGATTTTTCTTGCACAACTTTCAGCCGACATTAACCAAGCCTTATCGATATTGACAATGACATAAAGTTCTATTACAATTTAGGATTTTAATATATTAACATTATGTTCTAATATAATTATAATATAATCCTATATAACCCTCCCCAGAAACACACACTTACACAGACACACAGAAAAGTGGTGTAACAATTGTCTTAAATTGATATTTTAGTCATCAATTTATTATCTGTTTTATTTATGTAGGCTACTTAGCTGACCAGGACCGAGCAACCTATTGTTGTCCTGTTCTAGTGTTCACGTTCCATACAGCGGTTCATGTTTCCATACAGCGGTTTTGTCTTTACCAAAGTGAGTCAGAAAATCAGGAAGTAGGCTATATGCAAAAATACACTTTAATTCTCAGAATGTGTTTTTGAATACGTTAAACCTGACCTTTCAACATTCTCCCACGAAATTACAAACTTTACATCGTACAGAGCCACGATCCAGTGTCCGCGCTACTGCCTCCATGCACATTTCTGGCTGCCTGCCAGAGACCAGGGGTGAATAACCCCCACTACCGTATATCCTCTTTACCTGTCTCCCTATGATCCCAACTGTCAATAAAACCCTTGAATAACGTAATAAAAATATATGAAGGGAGTGCGTATTTACTTTCCTTCTGAAAAATGAAAAACCAAACAATGGCTTAGACTGCCTTCATTGCACCTGTACTGCTAATGTAGCATTCAATGTTATTTTCTGCTATTTCTCTCCTCTACATTTCACTACTTTCCTGTTAGTACAATGCCTAAGAAAATTCATAAAACGCCTAAAAAATCGTAAATTTTTAACAAAAATATGAATTCTATAAAAAATGGCAAAGAATAAACAATCTAACAATCAACGAGTGTGTCTCAAAATAGTAACACTGTGTCAATTTCCTATTAAAACTTGAGTCAGTTTTAAATTATGTTGCACTGTCCAGGATACATCATCTAGAGTTAGTCCTTTGATGGGCACAATTCCCTTTTCTGATTGAAATGCCTTCAGAATTCTCAAAAATCCTCCTTACCCCAGTTGGCATTCAGTTGACCGAAATGGCTAAAGTAGGGAAAAAGTCTAATGTTATTTACATTATTTAGTAGATGCTCACAAACAGAGCAATCTGCAGTAGTGAGTTTATGCATTTTCATACCGGCCACCTGTGCGAATTGAACACACATTCCTGGGGTTGCATGCACCACGCTCTGTCAGGTGAGTTACATGGGATGATAATTTCAGTCTAATTTTAAATCATATTCTAAGAATTCTCAGTGCTATGATTAGTTCAGGACTCGACATTCAGAGAGCAATGTTCAAAGAAAACATGACACTTGAAATTTGATTATTACTTTTTGGAACGAACGTCCTGATGGAAGAGACAGTGAGTTGAGGAAAAAAGCAAAGTAGACCGACCTTGTGCAGACAGTGTTGCAGAGTGATTATCTATCTGACAAGAGCTAAGGAAATTAGCGAACTTAAACTCTCTTAGTCAGAACAGGAAACAAGCCGCAGAGCAGACGCTATCAGTGCGGCTGTGGCAGGTCAAAACCTCTCATCTTGTCAGCCAAGCACACACTTTTTAACCATACAAGAACCCTGATGGTGAACTCTACTTACTTAGCAAAGTACGTGATTGAAATAGCTGCTGCAGAGTCGCTGTGATACGTTTTCTCTTTCAACTTTCATGAACATGCTACAGAAATACATGCAGG